>NC_133666.1:440484601-441084601 GCF_037893015.1 Macrotis lagotis | reverse complement strand
TATCTAAATCTGAGAGTGGAAGATTGAGGTCTCCCACTAGTACAGTTTTGCTGTCTATATCTTCCTGTAGTTCTTTCAGCTTCTCCTCTAAAAATTTGGATGCCACTGGGTGCATACATATTCAGTATTGAAATCACTTTATTAACTATGGTACCTTTTAGGAGGATATAGTTTCCTTCCTTATCTCTTTTAATGAGATCTATTTTTGCAGATACTTTGTCTGAGATAAGGATTGTTACTGCTGCTTTTTTCACTTCAGCTGAAGCAAAATATATTTTGCTCCAACCTTTTACCATTACTCTATATGCATCTCTCTGCTTCAAATGAGTTTCTTGTAAGCAGCATATTATAGGATTCTGGTTTTTAATCCACTCTGCTATTCACTTATAATTTAAGGAGGAGTTCATCCCATTCACATTCAAAGTTATAATTACTAACTCTTTATTGCCCTCTGTGGTATCTTCCCTTTGTTAGTATTTTCCCCTTTTTTTTCCCTTTATGTATATTTCCCAGTATTTTGTTTCTGAATACCACCCCCTTCTGTGTGTTTGCCCTCCTATATCCACCCCTCTCCCCTTGTTTCCCCTTTCCCTTTTTTCCCCTTTTCCCTTCCCTTCCTTCTGTTAGTTCCCCTTTTTCTCTCCCTTCCTGTCTCCAACCCCCCCCCCCCTTTTCCCATTTTAATATTTGAAAGGTAAGATGTTTTTTAAGTTAACTGAGTGTGTGGGTAAGCTAACTTTAAGCCAAGTCTGATGAGAGGGAGATTAAAGTTTTTCTCATCTCCTCCCTTCTTCCCCTTTATTACCATAGGTCTTTTGTACTTCTTAATGTAATGAGATTTACCCCCATTCAATCCCCTCCCTCCTCCCATCTCCTTCCTGTCCCCCTTTTTAAGGAAGAAGTATTTATAAATCATTCTATCTGAGTCATAGAAAATTCTGAGTATCCATCACTTCTAGCTAAGCATGTTCTATCTAATAGAGTTACAATTCTTGAGAGTTATTAGAGTCTTTCTCCCAAGTAGGGTTATAGCCAATTTCATCCCATTAGATAGCAGTCTCATGAATAAGTCATGAGTGTCCATCACTTCTGGCTAGGTATATTCTCTCTGTTAGAGTTACAATTCTCAAGAGTTATGAGAATCTTTTTCCCATGCTGGGATAGCAATTTTTTTTACCACCTTTTTTTTTTTACCTTTTCATGTGTCTCTTGAACCTCCTGTTTAATGTACAAATTTTCTATTTAGCTCTGGTCTTTTTCATCAAGAATTTTTGGAATTCTTCCATTTTGTTAAATGTCCATCTTTTCCCCTAAAAAGGAAGGCTCAGCGGATTCTTGGCTGCATTCCTGCCTCCCTTGCTCTTTGGAATATCTCATTCTAGGCCCTTCAATCCCTTAATGTTGACACAGCCAGACCCTGCATAATCCTTACTGTGGCTCCTTGGTATTTAAATTGTTTCTGTCTGGCAGCTTGCAGGATTTTCTCTTTTATCTGATAGTTCTGGAATTTGGTCATAAAATTTCCTTGGTGTTTTCATTTTAGGATTTCTTTCCAGAGGAGATTGATGTATTCTTTCAATAACTATTTTGTCCTCTGGTTCCATGATATCAGGGCAATTTTCTATCACTAGATCCTGTAATATAAGTCCAGGCTTTTTTTTCTCTTCAATGTTTTCAGGAAGACCAATAATTCTCAGGTTATCCTACTCAATCTGTTCTTGAGGAAGAAGAACATCTTCCTCTAGCTTTTCTTTCTGGGTTTTGTTCATTGGATTTCTGTTAAGAGGTTTGTTTCAAATCATATATGGGGAAAGATCAGATTTTAGAACTGTGCCTGTCTTCTCTCTGCCATCTTGGCTGGAAGTCCCCCAAATTGTATCTTTATAATATTGTCAGCAACATCACAATGTAACTATTTCTCATAGCATAGCCAACTTTAGGTTTTATTATTATTTATTTATAATCTGTTTATAAGCATGAGATGAAACTTCATTGTTGCAATTTGCAACTGTCATTTTTATGAAGCTGAACATTTTTCAAATGTTTCCTTATTTTGTGTGAATTCTCTGTTAAGATCCCTTCACTCTTTGTCCTTAAGAGAAAAAGATGTTGTCCTTCTAGTTTCATATCAGTTCCCTATAAATATATAATTTAAATTTTCTTATGTGAGCATTCTTAATATATAGGCAGTTTTACTGAATCAAAGCATTAAATTATCTGAAGGAAAAATACTCCTATTCATTGGCTACTATATCAGCACAATTAGTTTGCCTATGAAAGTCTATTACCGTTACATCCTTGTATCAGAAAGGAATAATGCTGACATAAAGACCAAGGTTACTTTTTTAGAGAATATTTACTTCTCTTATTTGGAAGTTCCAATCTTAAAAACTAATAGTAAAATCTAGAGCAATTATATCCACACTATTACTGTTTAGTTTTTCCATAAGAATAAACAAAAACCAACTATTCTACATCTGACTAACAAGTTCTGAACCCATATATTGTGTGTATTTCTCTATTTTCTCCAAAAAAATTATATATCAAAATTTTTGCCAAAATAAAAAAAGGAAACTAAGTTAATCTGTCATGACCTATGACCTGTTTTCAACAAAAACATACTGTTCCTTCACAATGAATCACTACCCTTTCTACATTTTCACTAACCATCTCTTTAATGGCCCATTTTTAGAATTTCCTCATGAATCAAGATCAAGCTCATTTGCCTATTTAGTCTACATATAGTTCCCATCCCTTTTTGAAAATTAGTATATTTGTTCTCCTACAATTATTAAAATATCACTGAATGTAGAATTGTTTCACTGTGTCTTTAGAATTTCACATTTTGTATCTCCCATCCTTCCTGGGTTGACTTTAATGTAGTATTTTAGGCCAAGAGAACCTAATAATCAGTAAATATGGCTTTGCACATAGTAAAGAGTAAAATGTATGTTTAAGCTGTAGTACTTCCTCAAGGAAACTTCTCCAGTGTGGTAGTCATAGGTTTGTAGATTGACATCACAGGGGTTAGATGACTACTCTCACAGGTTCCAGTGCACTCTGTAGGACTGTGGAGCCCTATCCACACCATAAACATTGAGCATATTTCCACAAATAGATATAATATTCATGGATACTATAGCATCAGGATATTGTTTCTCTTCATGTGGAGTCCTCATGCTGCTCACTCCTGGAGTAGCCTTTATCAGACCTCATCAGGAGTACTGGGTTCCATGATGTTAGACAGATGTTAGTAAGTTGTAAAGTGTCTGAAGTATGCAAATAGATTGAATATGGCTTTAAGTTCATGTTATATGAGAATTAGTTGAAAGAATTAGGGTCGTTTAGCCTACAGAAGAGAAGTCTCCTGTAGGATTTAAGAGCTATTATTTTATTATCTGAAGGGCTATCATATGGAGAAAAGAGAGGACTTGTTTTATCTGTCCCTAGAGGATTCAGATGGAAGTTAAAAAGAAGTCATTTTAGATTAAATGTTAGGAAAAACTTGCTTTTAGAGTTCTGGATTCCCTTCCTTGTAGGGTTTGGGTAGGAACTGGACAACCACTTATTATGTTCCTTCTGTATATAAGCTGAACCCATGGCTTATGAGGTACCCTCTAACTCAAATTTTGTAATTCTGATCCCCACTACCCTCCCCAAAAAAACCAATGCCTTTCCTCTCTAACTATCCTCTTTATTTTGTATTTACTCAATACACACATCTCTATAGCTATATCTATATTTATTAGCGATCAATAAACAGATAGAAAGATGTAGATAGATAGATATATACACACATGCTATTTGACTTAATTTACTATATTTTCTTTAAACCAGATATTGATACTTCTTTTGTGTGTCCCCAACTCTGAGCATATTACCTGGTACCTGTCATAATCAATGTACCTGAAAAAAATTTTTAAATATACGATGAACATAGTCTGTGAAGAACTATCTTTTAGGCTATAGAAGGATTTATTATTTTTTAACTTTTAAAAAATGTTTTGATGATTCTTTTTTCATAATTCCTACCAGTATTCCTTCCCTTTCCTGTCCTATAAAACATCCCCATATAACAAATCCTATATAGCAAATTTATAGTTAATTTACAACATTTATGAACCTCCCACCTCTGAAGAAGGTTAGAAACAGGGGAAGGTATCCTCATTTCTTTTCTTTCAGACCATACTTTTTCTTTATAATTTTTGCAATGATCACTTTTATAATTGTTCTTTTAGTTTATATTGCTATAGTCATTGTGTACATTGTTCTCTTGGCTCTACTGACCTCATTCTGCATCTGTTCAAGTAGATCTTTCCATGCTTCTCTGTATTCATCACATTAATCATTTCTTAGGATCAATAACCTTCCTTTACATTTATGTATCCAAGAAAGATTTATTCTTTTTTAATTTTGCCATTTTTACATTAATTTTAACCTTAAATGCCAAATGAAAAGAAGAGCATTTCCATATACACAGCAGATAATGTAAGATTTCAATATAAAGCAATAAATTTCTGTTTCAAGAAAATCTACATAATAAATCCTACATATTTCTTTTTTTTCTTTTTGTTTTTAGCTTTTGCAAGGCAATGAGGTTAAGTGACTTGCCCAAGGCCACACAGCTAAGTAATTATTAAGTGTCTGAGGCCGGATTTGAATTCAGGTACTCCTGACTGAACTGCACCACCTAGCCACCCCAACACATCATTTTCAAAGCTACTCAGTTTTTCTTTGCTTCCTTCTAGGTTTTTCCTTTGCATTCGGCTGTGTATTTTATTACTTTATTTTTTTCTCTTTCTCCCTTCCTCCACCCTAATGAAGGTTACAATTAAATAAGGATATATATATATACATATATATGTATATATATATATATATATACACATAGATATCTATAAACATATACATATATACTCATATACATATGTAAGAGTATACTATGCATATTTCCACCTCTGGAGGTGGGTAGCATTTCTATCACAGGTCCAGCCCTTTCCATGTTTTTCTAAATCAATCAACTCATCATTTCCTATACTACAACAGTATTTCAATATAATCAGTCCTATCTGAGACATTGTTCTATGCACATTTTTGATTTTCTTTTTCTATCTTAGCTCTTCCTGATTTATCACCATATTTGTGTTGGAAGAGGAATTTGGTAGGACTCCACCTATTTTTTCCAAAAGTTTATATATTATTGGAATTAATTGTTCTTTGATTGTTTGATAGAATTCACTTGTGAATCTCTCTGGTCTTTCGAATTTTTTTCTTCTGGAGTTCATTGAAGGTTTAATTTCTTTTTTAAGATAAGGTCATTTAAGTATTCTTAATCTGGGCATTTATATTTAAATTCATTTTTAAATTTATATTTAAATTCATCAGTTTAATTTAGATTGTCAATTTATTGGCATATAATTGGGCAAAGGGGTCCTAATTTCCTCTCCATTGTTGGGCAAATTCATCCCTTTCATTTTTTATGCTGGTAATTTAGTTTACTTTCCTTTTCTAAAAAAATCAAACTAACCAGTAGTTTATTGTGCTTTTCATAAAACCATTTTTTATTTATTAGTTCAATACTTTTTTTTACCTTCAGTTTTATTTATCTCTCCTTTGATTTTCAGGATTTACAAAATGGTATTTAATTGAGGATTTTTTAATTTGGTCTTTTTCTAGGTCTTTTTTTTTTTGGTTACTTGCCCAATTTGTTGATCTGGTCTTTTTCCACTTTATTGATACAAGCATTTAAACATAAAAAATTTTTCCCTAAGCACTATTTTGGCTACATGTCAAATATTTTTGCATGTTGTCTCATTATTGTCATTTTCTTTAATGAAATTATTGGTTCATATAAAGGGCCTTTTTTTCATATTTTCCTTTTTGCCCTTCAAAGCAATCACACATTAATGCCAGGCTTTAACAATACAGTATTTAAATAACATATTCACAACAGATAGCTAAATATTGCAAATATAATCTCCTTGCTGTTACAAAAGAATATCACATAACTGATAAACACATTAAGGCCCACAATTGCAATTTGTTGAAAGCCCCCCATCAGCTGCCTGTAGTTACCAAGAGAGAAATACACATTCTTGACTTCTTTAAAATTAATATATTAATTATTATTAATTAATTAAATTAATATTAATAATGTTAATATACATTAATCATAAGATTATTATTTAAACATTTCATTTCCCTTAGAACAAGAACAAAATGAATATCCCATGTTCTTTACACTTTTGTCCCTTTACCCAAATTTCTCAGAATCCAATCTCATATATATGGCACATTTAAAACCCCAATGTAATTACAACTCAACTAACTTCCCAAAAGGTGAGTATAATAAAAACTTTAGAGTACCTTATACAGAGAATCCAGCACTCACATTCCAAATGCTCTATCCAAAATAAAAATACAATTGTCAGCATTACTAAAGTTAACATTAAAACCAATTAGCTTTTCCCCAAAATAAATCAATAAACATCCCTGTTAACCTAGGTATTTCTCTTCTTAGTAACAATACCACTCTTCTTTAACCCAAAGGTGTTACAATAGAGTTTAAAATCTCAAACCACTCATCTCCTTGCAAAAGTTACAATAGTGTTACAATAGTTTAGTCCCAAACTAATTTAACAATCTAGGTTATTTAATTCCTCCCATTCTGTACAAATTTTGTCAGGATGTTACAACACTAGTATCCTTCTTTTAAAACCCTAAGCGTGCTTCCCAAAACTGTAGTTCAGAAATTTTAAAAACCAATGAGAGTCAAATCACTCAGGCTACGTGGCCAGCAGATATTCATTAAACATGATTTTCTTTCAATAAAGGAGTGTCTTAACCCCTGGATCTTAGATTTTTTTTTTCCCAATCATATATCCCACCTGTGGAAGGGGTCTCTTTCCTTTAAGGCTTAAGAACTTGAGCTCTCCTGCCTACACCCCCCCCTTCATGGGTGGGGCACTTAGGTAGACTCAATCTAGGGTTCAAGTCTTAACAAGATGGTCGATGGGATCAAGACCACCACATGTCAACCCATCACCCCTTCCCCCAGCCCAGGGAGAAAGCATGGAATCTTTCCCAGATACTCTAAGGATAAAAAAAATCTTCCTTCCTAGAACTTCTCAATCTTTCCCCTTAAAGGTTCTTTCTTCTCTTAAATTCTTCTAAACTCTCCCCAAACCACAGCTTTTCCTCTTTAAGAATCCCTTTCCCTTCTCTTTAACTCTACACATCTTGCACAACTACCACTGACTCAGGTCGGGGCTGATTTCTACGTGAGGGCCACTGCACACTACTTCCTTCTCCCTCACCTTCTGAAACTCCTGGGCCCAACTCCCAGCTATCCCTCTTTTAAAACTTGAGCTGGCTCCTCAGACCCAGAAATGCCCAAAACAGACACTTACACACATTCCTGCGGGACCATTCAAATTCACTCACACAGCACAGGATTCAATCGCCTTCCTTAATTAGAAAACATTTCTTTTTCTTCTCTCTCCAGACTTTCCCTTTCCTCTTGGGTCCTGCTGTTAGCCTCCTCCCACCTGTTTTTTTTTTATCTTGTTCTAACTTACTTAGAAATAATTGAACCTCCCCAATTATCCAGCATGCTGTATATTCCACCTTCTCTTTATTTAAAGGTACCTTATTGTTCACTGTTCATTGGACCCAAACTTTGGCCACCACACAGACTGTCCTTGGATAGATATTTGTGGCCATTCAAAGCAGCAGTATCTGATGAACTTACTCTTCTCTTGACCCAGGACAGCATCCTCACTGTCCCAGCTAGCTCATTTCCTACCCAAAGGCTTTTCTTTGGGTATTGGATATGGGGGAGTGTCCTCTTCCTCCCCTCCCTGAGACACCTTTTTGATCCCTGACCTCCCATCTAGGACTTCCTTTCCTGGAATTGCCTAGAATCAGCCTTGAAAGATTAAAAACTAAAGTTTCCCTACCTTTCTGGGTCATTTCCACAATTTTCCGTCACTCTCTCCATCAATGACAGGGTTTCAGGTCCATTCAGATATCCACTGAGGGAGCCCTGGAAAGGAAATGAGGATCTGGCTTGAAATCAAGCTATGAGCACTCTTCCCCCACCCCCCCACCCCCGTCTCTTCTGGGGCTTCCTTAAGGCGTTCTGAAGATCCCAGACACAATCCCCCCAAATTGTTATAAATGAATGAAAATACAAACCTGCTAGAGTGAGAGAAAATTGTACATTTTATTCACGAACCTTTCAAGATACGGGTACCTCACCTGAGGCATGAATTGGTCTTGTAACACAGGTAATTTATGGTCTTCAGATATACTTTCCCCTCCCTCTTGGATTTTCATAGGCTCTCAGAGTTTGAGTTACACTCTAAGAGGTCCACCTATTCCATGACCTGCCCCAATATGATCCCCCCCACATTATACAATGCATGATATGCTAATGAACCCAATCTCACGGGGGGGGGGGGGGTGTTAATACTCTAATATTCAATTACCTAATTGCACAGACACAGTTGCATTAGGTCAAGATTTCTAGGTCACTCTTGACTAGTTGAGAACTGGTTGGAATTAGGAAAACTCTTCCAGTCTTGTGATTGGCTGGGCCATTTCCCCTTTGTAATGGATTCCCTAAGGGCTCCCCTCCACACCCTGAGAAGACCAACACCCTACATTCCTCACAAGAAGAATGACCACCACCTTCTGTGGACTAAGAAAGACTGCCTTGGAGCTGAAAATAGTGATAGAATGCAGTGACAAATGACTCCATTGAAAATGGTGGGACAGGGGCGTCTAGGTGGCACAGTGGATAAAGCACCAGCCCTGGAGTCAGGAGTACCTGGGTTCAAATCTGGTCTCAAACACTTAATAATTACCTAGCTGTGTGGCCTTTGGGCAAGCCACTTAACCCCATTTGCCTTGCAAAAAAACCCTAAAAAAATGGTGGGACAGCTACAACCAAGCAAAACATAGAAGTCAGGATAGAGAAGTATTTGGACTGCCCTTGGCTGAAACTCTATCCAGAGTCACACTGTAAATGACAAAAATTATACAGGTCTGTGGGGGAAGAGAACCCTTTCCAGGATTGCTTTATTTGGGCTCATATCCTTATCTATTTCCATTATATGGCAAATAAACCTTATGATGCTTTATGAACCCATGTGCTAACTGCTATAGTAGTCAAGAGAAATTATCAGATAATAATATTCTCAGCTCACCTGAGGACAACATGCTAGAGAAATAAGAGATCCTCCAAAATCTACTTGGGCCCTTCATGTCCAGAAGGAGTCTCAAAATCAAGGTTTACATCTAAAAAAAAATTGGTTATAATGACATAAAAATGGAGTGACTTCAGAGAAAGGGGGACTCATTCTAAGTGAAAAACTCACAGATAGATCATCTGACCCCCCCCCAGAGGTAGGAGAGCCTTAGATTTTAATTCACAGGTTACTGCAAAGTTCACATGTTATTACAGAAAGTTCACAATTTACTACATAAAATTGACAGGCAACTTCAAAGAGTTTACAGGTTAAATTCTCCAGAGAAGCTGCAAGATTATAAGCTACCTCAAAGGACAGGCTTGCTATAAATGGCTATGAATATTTAGTCCAGAGTGATTAAAATGGTTTTTATTAAGATATCTTAACAAAAAAGGTACACCTTTCACAAGAGAAGAGCCCTGAAACCCACAAATAGGTGCGGCTAGGTGGCTCAGTGGATAGAGCACCAACCCTGGAGTCAGGAGTACTGGAATTCAAATCTGGCCTCATACACTTAATAATGACCTAGCTGTATGGCCTTGAGCAAGTCACTTAACCCCACTGCCTTGCAAAATAGCCCCCAAAAAATGAAATGGACTGAAACCCACAAATACTAAATGCTACATGCACTTTCTTTTTTTTTCTTTTTTTTCCAAAACAGTTTTCTTTATTGCTAAATTTAACCACCACTTTCCAGACATATAACATTCCCCATACTGCTATCTATTTAATTCTGTACCTGCAATTCAAAGCTGCTCTCCTTCAAATTCCTAGTTGAATTTTTGAATTTAAATGTTACAAGCCTTGTAGAGATTATTACAATTATTACATTTTAGAAGTTTCTCTTTGCCCTTTCTATTTCTAAATGAAAAAACAAAAAAGGACATCAGTGGGGTTGAGTTGTAAAACAATCAAAATTAATCCAGACTAAGCATGTCTCAAAATCATTGGCTACTTTTTTCATCTTGTGTCCATCCCTTTTGCCTGAAGATAATTTCCTCAAGGTCAGGTCTTCTGAAGCCTTGTTTAGTTCTATTCTTTAGTTTGAAAGTTTTCTGCATTGTTGGTAATATCTTTAAATTTTGGTTTTGCTTATTTCATTATGCATCAGTTCACATGACCCAGGATTCTAAGAAGACCTCTCACCCTTTTCTGTGGTGAAATATTCCATTATATTCGCACATTATTTAATTCATGCATTTTACAATTGTCTCGAGCTATCTAAAATAAACCAGATTCTAGTTAAATTTAATTTTCCCCCCTTTGGAAACAAGAAATATTTCCATTATTACCCATGAATTTAAAACATACTCCACCATAATTATTTTCAAAAATGTTAACAAACTTTCTTCCCACTTACCCATTTAAAATGCTACCATTATATCATACAAATCCTAATTTTTTCCAATAAATTTACCTTTCTAGATTTCACTGACCTCTTCTGATTCTATTCCAAATTTCCTACTCAGATCTGGTCTTCCCATCAAAAAATCTTCAAAATCTTCTACTATATTAAATGTCTATTTTTTCCCATATATCATTATACCCAGTTTTGCAGGGTATTTTATTCTTGGCTTTAAGCCCATGTCTTTTGCCTTTCTAAATATTTTATTCCAAGATTTCCTCTCATTTATAGTGGAAGCTGCAAAGTCTTGCATGATCCTGACTGTCACTCCTTGATATTTGAACTGCCTGCTTTTGGATTCTTGTAATATTTTCTCTTTGACAAGGGGATCCATAAGTTTTGCTATGACATTCCTAGGTGTCTTTATATGGGGATTTATTAGAGGAGGTGACCTATGAATTCTTTCTATATCTATTCTACCTTCTGGTCCTAACAAACGTGGGCAGTTCTCACTTATGATTTCTTGAAATATAGTATCCAAGCTTTTGATTATATCAATATTTTCAGGGAGACCAATTATTTTTATATTATCTCTTCGTGACCAATTCTCCAAGTCAGTGGTTTTAGATACCAGATATTTCACATTTTCTTCTTCAAGTTTTTCAATCTTTTCACATTGTTCTACCATTTCTTGCTGTCTCCTGGAGTCATTGAATTCTATTTGATCTATTCTTCTTTTCATTGACTCAATTTCTTCATTGATGTCTACCACTTTCTCTTTTAAGTTGTTTATTGTACTTCCAATTCTTTCTTCTAGATCTTTTATTTCATTCTTTATGTCTTGCTTCATTTCTTCTAGGAATGCCCGAAGTCCTTGAGGAAAATCCATTTCTTCCTTTACTGTAGAATTGCTTCCTTCTTCTGGGATATTTTTAGGTTTGATACCGGTTGTTGTTTTCATCTTTGATGTATCTATTTCTCCAGATTTAATTTCTGAATTGAGGTTTTGTGTTAGGGTCCTATTATGTCCCCGAACATATTGCTTCTGGGTGGGTTGACTAGCCAAGAAGGGTCTTGCCTTTAATCCCTTGGGTTCTTGCACTGACTTCCACATTCTGTGATTATTGGAACTGTTTGGATCTTTGAGGTTTGTAAGTTAAATACTATTGGCCTTCTTCCAGGTCTCAGAGTTCCTGAACCTGGGTTGTCTTGGTATATCTGTGAGTACCTATCACCACAGTATTCTTCCGATGGGTTTTTATAATGGAAAAAATTACCTGGATGATTTGTGGGGGGGAGGAGAAAAGGGTCAGTTCTCAGACAGAAGTCACTGAAATGCAATTTCTCACTGTATTTCAATGAAGAGAGAAGCCTTTAGGGATTGTTGGAGCAGTTATACAGGATATAGTTGGTCTTCTTTTAATCTCAAAAGTCCAGAGATGATCTTCAACTCTAGGAACTTCTTTGAAAGTTAGAGGAATTCTTGTCCAAATATGAGCTGCCTTAGATGACTTCTTTGGAACTATGAGACTCTTTTAAACTACTCAAAAAGAGCAAGTTTGGAAGTTCCTCTTCTTTCTGGTATCAGAAGAATTCATATTCCTTTCTTCCTTGGTAGGCAAGCCACCTATCCAGCAAGGATTTCCTTTACCCCTACATGCACTTTCAAAGGCTTGGTTCCTACCCCTTCATGCCAATCATAGGCTGGGGTCACAAATCTAATTGATATATTCACACATTTCCCCCCCCCCACAATATGTTTTCCTTGCCTTGCTCATTATACTAATAAGCAAAAACAGCTACTTCTTTCTCCAGGGGCAAGGAACAATAGTCCAGACTCCCATTCAACCTTTGCAAAGTTGTTTAACCTTTTCCTTTGGTCTTAACTCTGTTCTTCCTGTAAACAGGTTGGCATCTCTTGAGTTGCCACAAAGATCAGGCATCCTGGTTCTTGTAATGTATTATCCTTACAGACACCTGTGAGTTTCTGGCAATACCCTTTCTCACCCTTGTGAAAGCAAAACACTTGATTCCCACAATTTCTTTCTTTTTTTTATTTTTATCAATTTTTCTTTCTACATCTTCCTAATAATTCCTCCTTCAAATCATAATCCTTATTATTGACATGACTACTGACTATTTCTATCAAGATCCTACTTGCTCATTATCAGAGACACAGTTTGTGCCAGAGCACATGTCAACCTTCTGATGTCCTTGCTTATTTCTTTACTACTTGCCTATTGTCAGCTATCTTTAGGGAGACACTTGATAGATTCAATTTACCACAAACTCCTCCTTCTCCAATCATAAGGAGGGATGTCACACTTACAGAATAAGGGGGAAGTTAGATAAACAATGTACACATAGGCAGAGATGAACCAGTCCAGTGTCTCTCTTCTCTTCTCTTCTCCCCTGGAAACATCCAATGTCCTTCTGCATCTCCTGAATGGATTCTAAAAGATCCTCTCCAGCTCTGGTGACTTGTTGAGACCTTGTCTTCTGGTAAAGAAACTGCTTAACATTTTACTCAGACCAAAACACATATTTTCACTACAAAAAAAATGAGATTCTGGAGCTTATTATGATTTACATTTTGCCTTATTGCCATATTGACCTACATACTTCACTTTAACACAATAAACTTCCATTAGTGTTTTATTCCATGAGCAAACTCCCAATGAGAAAAATTACATTGATTTAAGATTGTAACATATACATTCAACGATCATCTTAGTTCAAAGAGTACCCAGCATATGTTTTAAAAATAAACCAATTTTAACCTTTGCTCTCATTACAATGACTCAAATATCCTTAACCAAAATGATTTTTTTTCAAAATATTCCCATATTTTCCTTTTTCCTGTTGTGCTTATCTGACTCACATTCCTTAAACTAAACCTTGAAACTGCAATTATCCTAAGAATTTCCTATTCTTCTTCTTACCTAAATATCCCCTCTAAATAAAAATTAAGGAAACTTAATTCCTATCTTAATATGTAGCTGATAGCGGGTGTCAGAGCCACACACCTAATCTATCTCTGGCTACTAGATCCAATTCACCTAAAACTTCTTTTTTTGGTTTGCTTAGTAACTATAAAGATCCAGGATATTAAAGGAAAATTCCTTTTTTTTAGATATAAGTATTGAATAGCAGTGTCTAGGCAGAGGCCATGTCAGTACTCAAATGTCTTAGGTCAGATTTATTCTTCCAGGTGAGATATTATCCCTTCAAATATCACTTAGGGGAAATCAAGTCAAAAGGATCCAGCCTCAGGCCATACTGAAAAACCGCCCCCCCCTTGACTATACATCCCTGTCACTTGATATCTTCATCCCATTGGCTCCCTTGGCTCCAAGGACATGACATTGACCCAGCTGTACTTTTTGCTGACCACTGTAGTATCTGACATAAAAAGAGAAAATTGATTATGATCTAAAAAAATTGATTAGAACTTCTAGTGAGTCCTACAGGTCTCATCTCCTATCTCTTACTAGAGACATTCCTTTGTCTGAAATCATATCTACTCTATCTTTATATAAAGATGTCATAACAGATTTCCCCTTGACTAGACAATCCTCCTTCTAGCCTGTTGTATTTTACAACAAATAAGCACCTCCTTTGTCCAGGAGATTGCACAGAAAAATCTCAAGCAAACAACCACAGCTTTGGAATACATATATATATATATATATATATATATATATATATATATATATATATATATCCAAAATAATCCCAATTCACTTATATAGCTAGAAACTTCTATACATAAACTTGTTTAGCTACTAGCTATCCTCAACATACAAATTGTTATTTTTGTTTTGGGAAAGCAAATGGGGTTAAATGACTTACCCAAGGTCACACAGTCAGGCAATCACCAACACCAAATGTCTGAGGCCCTATCTGAATTCAGCTCCTCCTGTCTCTAGGACCAATGCTCTATCCCCACCCAGCTAGCTGTACCTTCTAAAATACCCATTACCTTTCAGACTTCTTTAAAACCATTAGAACATCTTAAGTGACTTTAAATTTCCAACATGTGTTATTAATTTCAATATAACAGAACAAAAAGAATAACACACAAATTACTAGAAGCAATCCTTCCATTATTACATTATTCATGAACCCACAGATCTATCCCAGAAGGGGGTCATACTTTTTGATAGTTTCCTTATTGCCCTTCAAAGCAATCACATGTTAATCCCAGGCTTTAATAATACAATATTTAAATAACATATATTCACAAGAGATATCCAAATATAATCTCTTTGCAGTTACAAAAGAATATCACATAACTAATAAATACATCTTATTCATCAATAAGTGATAATTGCCACACAATTGCTATTTGTTCAGAGCCCCGCCCATAGCTAGCTGTCTGCAGTCACTAAGAGAGAAGTACACATTCTTGACTTATTTACAATTGAACATAACATTGTTAATATACTTTGAACATAAGATTCTTATTTAAACACCTCTTTTCCCTCAGAACAAGAGTAAAGTGAATGTCCCACTATCTTTACACTTTTTTCTTCCAGAACTCTTTTCCCAGATTCTCAGGATCCAATCTCATATATATGATACATTTAAAACCCCAATACAATTACAAATAAACTTCCCAACAGTTTAGTTTGATAAATGCTTTAGAGTACCTTTTACAGAGAATTCAGCATTCACATTCCAAAAGCTCCATCCAAAATAAAAATGCAATTGTTAGCATTATTAGGTATAACATTAAAACAAATTAGAGCTTTTTCCTAAAATAAATCAGTAAATATCCCTGACTATATAGGTATTTCTCTTCTTAGTTAACCCAGTACTACTTTTCTTTAACCCACAGGTATGACAATAAAGTTTAAAATCCCAAACACTTAACTCCTTGCAATAGTTACAGCAGTGTTAATATAGTTTATAATCCCAAACTAATTTAACAATCTGGCTTATTTAATTCCTCCCATTCTGTACAAATTTAACAGAATGTAACAACACTAATATCCCCTCCTCTAAAACCCTTAGAGTGATTCCCAAAACTCCAGTTCAGAAACTTTAAAAACAGTGAGTCATTACTCTTAGGCCACATGGCCAAAGCAGAGGAGTTCATTAAACATGATTTGCTTTCAATAAACATGTCTCCAATCCCTGTTTTACATTTTCTTCCTTTCCCAATCACACTGTGGCAGGGTCTTTTTCCCTTTAAGGCTAAGTCTCCTGTGCCCCCTGCCTCCTTCTCCACGGGTAGGTGGGGCACTCCTCCAGCTAGACTTGTTTACAGTTAAAGCAGAAATCATCCCTCCTATACCTTCTCACATCTTCATCATCATTTCCCTTCAAATTCTCTCTTCCTTTTTAAACTTTCTCCCACACAGCTTTCTTTTGAAGAGCCACCCCTCCTCTCTCTCTCTCTCTCTCCAGCTCCATCATCTAGCATGGCTATTGCCAGCTCAGTGAGGGAGGGGTTGATCCCCATGATGGAGACACTGCACACTGCTGCTCTTCCTTCCTCCTCCTCCTCTCTACCTTCTGAAACTCCTAGGCTCAACTCCCAAACAACTAACCCAGACCACTTACACATAAGACAAAGCACACATGAAACACCACACACACAAAACACACAGTCCCCACAGGACCATACTTATATTGGACCCAATCGGCAGTTTCTTTCCTTCTGCCTTTCAACTGCCAGCTACCAGCTACTAGCTACCAGCTCCTGGCTACATGGCACAAGGCTCCCTGTATTCCTGTATTCAACCTACAACCTACCCCTTGGTGGAACTTTGGAATTTGGGGAACTTCCTGAGAGGGACTCCAAATCCCCCTCTCTCCCTTCAGGGTACCTTATCATCCTCTGGCCTCTCCTTCTTTGGAGGACTGCTCAGCCAGTCCAGGGCAGCTTTGGTCACCAACTCTGGAGATATCCCTTTTACTGCAGTTCTTACCCCCAAATGTTTTAATCATTCTCGGCTCCAAACCTGGGCCAATCTTCCCAGGAATCTCTGAGATATTTCCCCAGCAAAAAACACCAAGAAAGTGGGCTTGAACTCAAGTCATTTGTGAGCATTATTTTCTTGTGTTGTTCCTGGAAAATACCAGGAAAGGAGATTTACATTATAATATCCTGTACAAGCCCTCTAATTGTTATAAATGACTTGTGAATATTTAGTCCAGAGTGATTTAAATGGTTTTTATTAAGATATCTTAACAAAAAGGCACACCTCTCACAAGGGGAAAGGGGCCCAAATCCTAGATGTTATATCACTTTCAAAGGCTTGGTTCCTGCCCCTTCATGCCAATTATAGGCTGGGGTCACAAATCTAATTGATACATTCACACCTTCCCCATATATTTTCCCCACCTTGCTCATTACAATAGTCCAGACTCCCATTCAACCTATGCAAAGTTATTTAACCTTTTCTTTTTTTGTCTTAACTTTGTCCTTCCTGTAAACAGGTTGGCATCTCTTGAGTTGCCACAAAGACCAAGCATCCTGGTTTTTGTAATGTATTATCCTCACAGACATCAGTGAGTTTCTGGCAATACCCTTTCTCACCCTGGTGAAAGTAAAACACTTGATTCTTTCCTACAGGCTAAATAATAAAAGTTGAAACTAAAGTCCTTGAGGGAAAAGAGAAAAGGAAAAGGGAGCATTCACAGATGTGACTGAGCTTAGACTTATGTAGATCCTGCCTGGAGGACAGGGTCAGCCAAACCTTTATGGGAAATCTCCATATATACAGAGAAAAATTAGTTAACCTACCTATGCAGGTAGGAGTCAGAGGGAAGGGGTCAGAGTGACTCACCTGGATGTGCCTGAAGTCAGGTATGTGCCTTGAAGGCTGAGTGCCAAGAAGGTAGAGGGAGGGGTAGAGGGGATAGGTTGAAGTTGCTTACTTTTAATTTTATGAATTCACATTTGAGAAAGGGGTTACATTAAACAATGGAGAGGGAGTCAGAATTTACATTTGAGAAAAGGATTACACTGAGCAATGGAGAAGGTAGTACAGAGACCTACTGAAAAGAAGCACAGATAATAGTTCCTTAATATTAAAGGGCTAGACAAATATTTCTCCTTCAATATTTTTCAGAAAGAAAATAGTGGACACTATTTTTTTAATAACTATTGTCTTCTGATCCAGTCAAAGAAGCCAGGGTTTGATCTAGAGTTATAAAGTATTCTCTCCAACCATTCTTTTTTCTACAACCTAGTCTAACACTATACCCCAAAGTTTCTTCCACATAAAGTCATGACTACAGAACATCAAGAGAGAAATACATTTATATTTTGGGAAGTAGTTTTTACATTCTTACTTGCTCTTGTATGTGCAACAATAACAAAAAAAATTCTGATTATAAAGTAAGCCAATAATGTTCTGGACATTTCAGTCATGACAGAAACTACTCTTTCAGAATAATTCAGAATAGTGTATTATTAAATGACTCTAAAACTTTATTGCAACAAATATTTAAATTCAACATGCATTTACCAAGCAGATAACTGAGTCACTAATGTTCACTTGTGAATGTTTTGGACTTACAGCAATTTTCTCCAAAATGACTTTTTTCATTCAGGTCCACCCACAGATAGCTCTTCTGGACCAGTGATTGCCTTTCTATTACTTTGAGTGAACAAAAGGAACACTTAGAAGCTAAGTCAATTTTCTTCTTCATTCAATCACTCTATTTACTTCTCCCTCATTGGGTTGATAGGTTTATAGTACTGACTCCATCTGCTCTCAGCCCATAATTTCCATACCTTCAGTCCAGTCCATTGCATACAATGCTCAAATGGAGAAATCATAGCCTCTTAAAAATCTTTACAGCCAAGGGCTCAGATTCCCTGAATTTCTACTATTTGAACATCACATTTTTTTGAAGCCAATTGCTTTCAGTTTAAAAAAATACTTGATACAAACATATAAATATTACTTTATTAAAGGGCAGTTGAGTCAGAACCAATACCACCAGTCACCTTTAATGACAAACTTTTTGAATGATCCTAAAATTATTCAGTAGAGGGCAAAAGGGAAAATTGGGCATTTACTTGACAAAGAAAAATAATTGCTAAACCTAGAAAATTCAAAAATCTTAATAAAATTCCATTTTCCAGTTCACCTTATCCAAAACAGAATTCACTATCTTTCCCCTTATGTCCTCTCTCCACTCTATTATTGTTGAAGTTAATACCATCTTCCGAAGCTCTCAAAACCTAGATTCTTGACCTTCTCACACTTCCCTTTTTCAATCGGTTGCCAAGGTCTGACTTCATTTTCAAAAATTTTCTCATATATTTGCCATCCCCCACACTTTCTTTACCAGCCACTACCTTAGTGTTAGCCCTTAGCATTTGACCCTAGACTTTTCTATCCTCCATTCATATGCTAAAATGATTTTCAAACTATTCATATATAATCTCCCTCCCTCCCCCCCTCCACATCTTTCCAGTCTTATTACATCTTACTCTCAGCTTCATACACTTCAATCCAGTGACACTGGCTTCTTTTTGATTCCACAAACCAGATACGCTCTCTCTGTTCTGGGTCTTTTTTCTTGGATGTCCTCAGTTTTTGGAAATTTTCTCTCTCATTATCTCTTCCTATTGCCTTCCCTAGCTTCCTTCAAGTTCCAATTAAAATTTCAACCCTTCTTAATTTTAGTATCTTTCCTCTTTTAATTATTTATTTTCCTCATATTTTTACACATATTTGCTTGTTTGCTGTCTTCCTATTAGTTTGTGAGCTCCTTAAGAGCACAAATATCTTTTTATTTCTTTTTGTCCAGTCTTAACAAATGTTTATTTACTATGGCTTTTCCTTGATCTTGTTTTTACTACAAAATAATCAGTTTAGCCAAGTGGACTAAGATTGGATAACCCTAAGCCTAGATGTCTAGAATTTCTGGAAAACACTAATCAACTATTGAATATATCTATCTATAAATCATTTTTCTAAGCAGCAATGACATTACTTTTCTCTCCTCAAAATCTTGAAGAATTTGCATACACATCCCCCTTCATCCTCTACTCTATTTAATTGTCCTATTGGCTTCCTTCCTTCAGAATATCTATACTGCAGAGTTTTCGATGAACTTTTCCTTCTTCTTTAAGGAAAACTTAAAATCTATTTTTTTCATGAAACACTCCCTGAGTATTTAATGCAGAACACAATCACAGATTAATACTTTGCTATCATTGAACATAACAAAAAATGACTGAGATCTTCATTCTATATGATCCCAAAGTGCTCATTTTATTTCTATTTCCAGATCTGTAAATGGCTTGATAACCCATGCTGCCATAATGATGAAGCTATTCTTTACTCTATCCCCCCTCTCCTCTCCTTTCTACATTCTCCTTCTGTTTACTTTTGCTTATTTTTGTGCTTTATTTCTACCCTCCTCCCCACACCTGAGTTCATTCATGGGTGCAATAAGCAATATGGCAACCAAACATCCTGGATAGGAAGGTCCAAATTTCAAGAAAGTGTGTTTCATGAGACTTGCCCTGCCCCCCCCCCCAATACCATATATCTTGGAATAACATGCATCTTGATTTTTGGTTCAGAAAATATTGCCACAATTATACACCACCCCTAAATTCTCTAAGGAGCTTTCTCCCTCAGTGACTCCTGACACACCATATTTATTCTATTAAAACTTCTCAGCATTTTATCGGACACAATGCAGAAAATGATTATGGCATTTTTTAGAAGTGGCTCCATTACTGTCAGGGCACCATTTTCACCCCAGGCTATTTTTCTTTGACTATTGGTTACATGCCTTGTTTCATGCACCAGTATCTAATGTGCCTTTTTTCCTGTTATCAAACAGCTGGAGAAATCAGCTGAATACTGAAAAATGCCTGTCAGCAGGCTGGATAAGCAGCAGTGAGCTCCATAAGACTTGGGCCCATTAATCTTGGTTGCAAGAACATTAAATGGTAAAATTGCCTGGCCTCTGTGTCATTTCTACAATTTAACTTCATAACAGAATCTTAAAGCATTCTACCTTACTTTGGTTCTCTGGTGTAAATAAGCACATTACTACATTCATGTTAATAAAACTCCAAAACATGCAGTACAAAATTTCTCTGTATTCAAGAAAATACATAATACTAGGTAGAGCAAATATTTTTGAGTTGATTTGAATTTATAGATGACAAAATGGAAATTACAGAAAACCCAGATGTTCACTTATAATGAACCAGAGAAGTCCTTTTAAGTCAGGTGACTATGTAAAACAACAATAACAGTAACAACATTTGAATAAAAACAAAATATACAGAAGTAAATGAGGAGCAACAAGGATTTTTAAATTATTTTAATTTTTATTATTTGGTTAAAAATAATAGGCACATTTAAAAACAATTGTAAATAATGGATATTTTGGGGTTTTTTATGACAATTTTTAATTTGCTGATATTAATATTTGGTTTTGGATTTTCTTGTTTGTCTGAACCTACAATATGAATGAAAAAACATTTATTAAACACAAATTTCATGCCTGGTACTGCAATAAATAAAAAATACAAATCAGCAATAGAGTTCTTGCTTTCAATGAGTTACATTCTAATGGAGAAAGCAATACATAAGGGAAAACTAAAAATAAAAGGAAAATAAGTGTCTGTTGCATAGTTTAGAAATTTAGAAATGACCTGGAATTGGCATAGTGAATTGTTTCTAAACAAGATAAAGTGAAAATACAGTCATGGAAATGATAAGATCACTAAACTTCAGTGAAGTACCTTACTTCTGGCAAGGATTCAATAAATCCCTGTCCCAGGCATAAGACAATCCTCAATCAACACAATAATAAATCTCTTCCTTAGACGGAAAGGATTGTCTTTGAGCTTCAGCACCTACTCCCATCCCATTGTTCAAAGCTATCAAAACCACCTGAAACCCACCTATTCTCATCCCCTTGTGAAACCTATCCATAAGCCCCTACTCCCATTCCATTTTTCAGGACTGTCAAACTACATGGAAACCTACCTGGATTCACATCCCATTGTCTTCCTTACAGAAACTACTTGAAAACACTGTTTACCCCCTCAAGATATGTGCAATTTATGTATTACCTACTCCTTAATCCTTGCCTAGGAGGACTATAACTGCTTCCTTACCCCTTTTTCAATACACTCTATATACATCCTGGTTTTATCTCCTACTGGTTGCTATTACCAGTCCAATTGCATTGCCCTTGAAACTGTTCTAACTTTCTCTCTTCACTTTGTTACTTTATTAAGGAACTCTAGCAGTTTCCCTAAGAAATCTACTGTAAAGCAAGAGGCATACTTAAGTGTGATGTAGATGAAAATCTATTTTGGGCACAATCCTGTTAGCAGAGAAATTTGGGGGGGTGGTATAGTTTAGGTCAGAATGTGGCTGAAATAACTTAAAAGACTGATTCGTGACCCAGAAGCATTTAGGAATAAATAAGGGTTATTCTGTTAAAATAACAAAGTAAAGGGATTAAACAGTAATGAGCATTTAGCAAAGGAAAAAGGAAAGTAAGGATAGTTACAAAAGTGCTACAGCTGGTCTGATCAGCAGTAGCCAGCAGGGGATAGGTAGCATAGAGAAGGAATATCATAGAAAGAGAGAATTAAGAACCGTTGTAAGATTGTTGTTAAATGGGTTAGATTTTTTTTAAAGGGAATCATTAGAGTTCCTTAAGAAAGTAACCAAACAAAGAAAAAAGTTAGAATAGTTGCTGAGCCATTACAACTAGGTTGATCAGAGCCAGGGAAGTTTAGTAGAGAAAGTAATTAGGGACCAGTTGCAAGGTGATTGCAACTGAATCAATCTAGAGAGAGAGAAATTAAAGTCATTAAGGACTAAATCACTTAAGAGAGAAATTACAAGGACATTTAGTCCAACCTGTATCTAAATAGAAGCTAAGGGAGAGAAAAATTAGTAACATCAGCAATAGCATTCACCATGAGAGGATGAGCAGGAAGGAAAGATACACCAGTATGTGAGGTTATCTGGAGGAATCATACTCTACAAGAGTGAGCTGGCCACTCAAAGTAAGATGAGCAACTCAAGAGGAGAGGTAAACTTTTAAAGGGACAGGAAGATGAGGTAACTAACTAGTGACAGCATTTGGGAGGTGGATAGCTCCTAGAGCAGAGATGAGTTAATGAAGGATACAGATGAGGGGTATAGCTCAGAGATTAAAGATGAGATAATTAAGGACATGCAGATGAAAGGCAATAGCTCAAAGACTTTATCCTTTCAGGATAGGGCAGAGATCTATTGTTTTGCTGATAGGTGGGGCAGGAATTTCTGAGTCCTGGCAAGGGAGAGCCAATATACTTTATGAAAAAGTTCACTGATCTCATCTGGTAACTTGAACAATGAGATGGGGATCAGTGTTAATAACATGGTTAGTGCAGAGGGTACAGATTAATTATAGAACATATTTCTCTGTCCAATATTTCCTTTACTACAGGACAATCTTTAAGAAACAAAAGATGCAATCTGGAGATTGAGTGTGTGACTATATTTAATTTCCTCATTTGATAAAATTTTGTTGAATATAAATAACATTTTAAATAAAATTACAACTTGTAATATGTTTAGCAGATATATGTGTATAAAAACTTAATTTTGATGTTGAACTTTTTTTAAACAAAGGATTGTAATATCTAGTTCAACACCAGTTTAAATCTAGATCTACACTGAGTTTATTTCTCCTGTATTTTTATTTAAATCAAGAATGAAATCTTGATAGAAAGTTCCAAAAAGTTAAGATGATTAAATGTAGAAATATTTAAATTCATTGTTTTGAGCATGCTTAAAAATCTTATATATAATAAGGCTTTTGTTTAAGAGGAGTTTAAAGTTCATTATAATATCATGCATTGTATGTTGGCAGTATGGTCAGGGTGGGAGAACATATTAAAGAATATCATACAAGAGTTGGGAATTTCATAATCCTTTAATGAGGGTCTGAGGGAGGGAACTATCCTTTCAGGGACCAAGATAAAAGTTTCTTGCTTTTTGCTTCCTTGTTTTTATCTGTCTTCATTCCTGCAAGATTGCATTAAAATTTTAAGTTACTTCATTTACCCAGGAGTCTTTTGTTTTTCTTTTATAGATTTAATTCTTACAATTATGGGGGCTCATTCAGAAGGATCCAGCATTGTAGGGAAAAGCAAACACAACCATGAGTTAGAGGGACCCCCTGCTGATTTTTTTCAGCATTTCTGTGAATCTTGGTTGAGTGCCCTCCCTATCTAACTGCAGGCCTGGAGACTTTCAATTTGAGAAGGGGTGAATGAACTAAACACAGTCAGGGAGAGTGATTGCGACTGTCACTACACAAGCCTATGCATGGGCAAGGTAAGATAAATTGGACTTATTATATTGTCTTGTTAGTGACGAATCTTGCAGGGGTCAGAGATTGAGTGTGTGAATGTCTGAAAAGTGCTGAGAGGATGGGGGCAGAATCTGGATCCACGGTTTTGCTGATTCTAAAGAGAGGAACAGCAGGAAAAAAGACACAAGATCACAATTGAACTCTGACAAAATAGGCAAGATGCAGAATATGGGAAGTAAGATATTTGGAAAGGGAAAAAAAATCCCTGGAGGATTTCATTTTTTTGAAAGAATTAAAGGAATTGTTTACCTTCCCCCTTCCAAAGAAAAAGAGAGAGAGATCAGGAAGTGTAAGGCCTGATTAGATACTGTTGGTTGTGGATTGATTCTTTTATCCTGAGAACTAAGAAATTATATCTCATTTTTTTTCAGATGAACCAAATACTCTCCAATGGACCTCAGAGGAAAGGGAATCTATTAAAGGCACTGATTCAAGTACTAGTTCTCTCCCTCACTGGACAGACCATTTCAACTGTTTGTAATTATAGAAGGGGAGTGACATTTCAAGGTAGTAAAAATGCATAATTTTGATTATTATATAGTGATATTCTTAAGTGTTCTAATATTAAGAAATTCTTGTCAGTAATTTTTTTTGGTTATAATTACTAATAAGCTCTTATAAATTAGAGTATTGGAAGATTAGAATTGCACTAATGAAGAATACACAAGTTAAATTGAAAAACTTATAAACTAGGTTTAGTAAAGAAAATCATTTAAGTTATTTTTAGGTATGATTTGCAATTTATAAGATTGTTAAGTAAAGTATAAAGTAAATATTATAACCATAAAAAGGAATTTTTAGAATTTTATAAGAATTTTCTGTGCTGGAGAATTTCTCAGTAACAAAGGGAAAAAATTTTTGCATGAGAACTGCATCTAAGTATGTATTTTATATTTAAGTTAATTTGGAGATTTAATATGGAATTATTTCAAGTAATGAAGGTAAAGACAAAAAGATTGTATTTGAATAAATAGTAAGGTTAGTAAACTTTGTTATTTGTAATAAGAGTAATTTAATTAGGTATTTTCCCTGTCTTAAACAAACAGACTCTTCTTTTTAGAAGCACATTTGGCTTCTAGGAAGATGTTACTTAAGTTGTGATAACTGAAATTTATTGATGTGAAGAACTTTTGGGATTTATTTATGATATTTAAAGTTAAATTTTATACCAACTTAGGTTTAATAAATTCTCTTTTTAAGATTAAGAAACACTCTCAAGAAGTGGAATATTTTGTAGAGGTCAGTGCAATAATGTGATGGTATTGCTTATAGCAAAACTGAATCAATTAGGCATTGGGTTAATATTAAAAGCATTCAATGTTACTGTAATAATTACAAGAAAAGATCTTGTGTTTTGATATTCATTTGTTACCAGTCCATGGCATAAGAAAGATTTACATTAGTGTTTTAAATTTCTGAAGAATTCCATTTTCTTTTGAGAATGATATGAGTATAGTTGGGTAGAGGAAAATAAACTTGTCAAACAAAGATGAAAAAGACATTAAGTTATAAAGTTAATCTTAACCTTAGTTAAGAACCACTTTGTTGCTTTGTTTAGTTCTAAGAAATAAGATTTTAGCATGGTGACATTATATTCAGTGAAGGATAATAATTCATATGTCATCTTGTTTGAAATCTAATATATTTTATGTTTGTTACATTTGGAATTTAAGAACACTTGTGGAACTTTGAGAATTATTTGAAAATTATCTAAAGATGTTCTAATCTTAATGGATTCTGAAAGCAATTGTTTGTTATTTGTGTCTTTGAATATGGACAACTGAACATGTATTTTTTCTTTTTTTAAAAATTTTTGTTTTTTTTTAATTTTAGAAAAGTTTTAGTTTTACAATTTTTCCCCCAATCTTGTTTCCCTCCCCCCATCCCCTACAGAAGGCAGTTTGCTAGTCTTTACATCATTTCCATAGTATGCATTGATCTAAGTTGAATGTGATGAGAAAGAAATCATATCCTTAAGGAAGAAATATATAGTATGCAATATAGCAGAATTACATAGGACAATTTTTTTTTTAAATTAAAGGTAATAGTCCTTGGTTTTTCTTCAAATTCCACATTTCTTTCTCAGGATACAGATGGCATTCTCCATTATAGATACCCCCAAATTGTGCCTGATTGTTGCCCTGTTGGTATGAGTAAGTCCATTAAGGTTGATCATAACTCCCATGTTGCTGTTAGGGTGTACAATGTTCTTCTGGTTCTGCTCATCTCTCTCAGCATCAGTTCATGCAAATCCTTCCAGGCTTCTCTGAATTCCCCTCCCTCCTGGTTTCTAATAGAACACTAGTGTTCCATGACATATATATATACCACAGTTTGCTAAGCCATTCCCCAATTGAAGGACATTTACCACCACAAACAGAACTGCTATAAACATTTTTGTGCAGATGATGTTTTTACCCTTTTTCATAATCTCTTCAGTGTATAGACCCAGTAGTGGTATTGCTGGATCAAAGGGTATGCTTTTTAATATGCCATTCTATCTCAATAAATACTAAATAAACCATTAAATGGACTGGTATAAATCAATTTCCAATTTGAAATTGTTATAGTAATTGAACATATTATTGGAGAAAAGTTTTTTTAATTGAATCTGTTTCTATATGAAAACTAGGATTTTTATATTTATACATCCCATATCTTTTTGTTGTTAGCTTTGAAGCAAAAGCACCTATACAACACGGATGAAAATAGATCCTGATTTTTCTGTAATAATCTCTTGCTATTTCCAATGTTGAGCCAAAGGTTCTAGGATGTTCTATTGATGCTAGTAACCCTATGTGGTTTGGGAAATGATACTGCAGGTGACAGGCTCATTGGGATACAATCTGAAGTTGGACTCTTGACTGAACTTCCCAAATGTAACATTTAGAACATATCTCACATGGCAGACTTAAAAGTCTGGCTCAAGGCATTTGGCTTCCCATATGACCTCTATCTGGAAACTAAATAGATAAAGGAATTTCCATTTTTCTTTATAACCCTGATGCTATAATATGTCCCTGAAGCTATAATCATGTCAAGTGATGAACATTAAGATCAGGAACATAAATTCTAAGACATTTGGCCTATGATTATTTAAATTCTAACAGCCAGGTAGAATAGTGACATCTGTTGTCAGTTATATATTCCTCTGAGTACTAATATACTTTTTAATGTTAAGGGGATATTTACATGAAACAATAAGAAATTTTTGAAACATCAAGAAATGATTCTCTATTATAAAAGTCAAGTTCTATTTTAAGGAAAGGAATGTGAGTCAACTAAGTGTTTTAGAAGAAGGATGCATAGCAGATAGAGCACCAACCCTGGAGTCAGGAGGACCTGAGGTCAAATCCAGTTTCAGACACTTAATAATTGCCTAGCTATGTGACCTTGAGCAAGTCATTTAACCCACTGCCTTGCAAAAACAAATAAAAAAAAAGATGACCTATGGTCTATTCAGAAATATTTTAATGAGAAAAATTCATTTCTGTTTAAGAATTTTTGCACCATTATTTCATTATTTCAATATTAGTAAAAAGTTAAAACTGTTTTGTATTTACATCATTTATTGGATACTCTGTTCTAAATTGATTATCAAACATATTTGTTACAAGCTTGAGTTAATTTGACAATCTTTAGTAAATTCACTTCTGTAGTGGAATCTATATGGAAGTTTATTTTAGAGTGACATCCTCCAAATGGGTAAACAAAACTAGGTTAATTTTTACTTGTAACTGCATTTTCTGTACATATTAACACGATAGTAGGCAAATTAAAATGTAAATTGTAATGATCTAAGAAATGACAAGAGTTTTATTTTCTAGTGATGAAAATATGAGTTTTGATCTGATTAAAATGTTGTGTTAAGAAGTTCTTTTACCAGAAAGGAAATAACTTCAATTCAAGAGGACCTCTGGAACAGATTCTGGAGATACAGACTAATATCAGTGTCTTCCAGAAAAAACAAAAATTGAACCAGAAGTTTATGTTATTTTTACCTTCTCCATCTTGTGTATATTTTTATGGGTTATTTAATCAAAGGGAATTGCCCCCTTTTGATCAGATTAAGAAATGAATTGGACTTATGGGTTTGGATTCGAAATGTTAGTGCGAGACCTGGTGGCAAGATTTAGAGTAGTGGTCTGAGATCCAAACAGTCAAGAGAGTTCTAATTATAATACCTCTAAGTGGAAGAATATGGAGACCCCCAAATGATTAAAGAAGTTTTAACTACCACTGAAGTATGGAAACACAAAAATCTATATTAAAAAGAAAAAAAAGGAAGGATTGAAATAAATGAGATATTTTGTGTTTCCATAAAAGGAAGAAGGATGCAGTTAGTCAGTAAAATACAAAGGAGGTAAGTATTTCACTACCCATATCATGGTAGAAAGTTTCAAAAAGTCAAAAAAGATTAATGTAGAAATATGGGTTACTTGAGTTCATTACTTTGAGCATGCTTAATAATTTTATACATATTAACTTCTCTGTCCCAGGAGAAGCTTACAGTTCATTATATGTGGAGGCATGAACAGGGTAAGGGAACATATTAAAGAGCAACATATAAGATGTGGACCAGTAAATTGGGAATTACATAATCCCCAGTCAATGAGGGCCTGAGGAAGGAACTGACCTTTCAAGGACAAAGATAAGTTACTTACTTTTTGCTTCTGTGTGTGTCTGTCTTTGATCACACACACACACACACACACACACACACACACCATTCCTGCAGGAATATATTAAATTTTTAAGTTACTTCATCCACCCTGAAATCTTTTGTTTTTCTTTCAAAGATTTAGTTCTTAATAATTTTACAAGTTCTTTCCTTGAGAAATGAAAATTCTTTATTTTAGTCAAAAATTTGTGAGGCTGTTGTTTTTAGATCAAGGTTTATGAATGATATTTTTAGTTCAAAATCTATTGATATGTCAATTAAATTTTTTTATCCAAAGATGAAGATGATATCTCAAATGGATTGTAAATCCAATTTATTAAAAATTTTAGATTGAAAAATTACTTCTTAGGGCAGCTAGGATAAAGCACCAGTCAAGGAGTCAGGAGAACCTGAGTTCAATCTGGTCTCAGTTATTTGACACTAGCTCAGACACTAGCTTTATAACCTTGGGCAAATCATGTAACCTCATTGCCTTGCAAAAATCAAAAAAAAGGAAGAAAAAAAATCACTTTTAAACATTTCAAATGGTCATTTTTCTTGACAATCTGATCAAAAGAATTCCTCTTAATAAAGTACATAATGTCATGAAGCACTCAGTTGTATAGATCCAAAAATCATAGTTTATCAGTCATACCTTTTCCTTTGTCTTGAACATTGAAAGTATTTTATATCAATATTTTGAATGTCTTTGCATCCTGTAATGATATATTGAGTTGCTAATTTTTTAAAAGTATCTACTAACTATGCTAATTTTTTTAGTCTTGTCATATCATTTATACATTCACTCAAATGAATAAGATAATTAGTAAAAAAAAAAAAAGACAACCAACTGTTCTCTCAATTCAAAAAAGGCAAATAATGTTTATCCTGTAACTGCCATAGGAAAGCTACTAATGCTTTGACGTTGTTGTATCCATACTACATTTACACTAATTTTTTAAACAATGTGTAAAAATTTCTCAGTTATGTTTTGCTCCATCTGTCTAAATTTCACAAGAGGACCATTTGATTTATTTTCCCTCAAAATACAGATTAAGTAGATTAAATGCCTTCCTCTGTTGTATGTAATGGTAACTAACAAAAGAACTGCATATTTTCCTCCACTTTATCGTCATGCAGATATCTTACAAATATAATTAAAACTGTTGGGTTACAAGCATCAGTGGTTTCATTTAATTGCAAAACATAACTGTCATTTAAAAATTCTTTCTATAAGAACCGATTCAATGTAATCAGACATCTCATGTATCTGACAAGCAACTGAATTTTTAGAAATGGTTATCAGCTCTAACTTCTAAACAGGATCATTTTCAAATATGAACTTGACAATTACTTGTCATGTAGCAAAATTAATTGTCTGCAATAGTATGAGTTTTCAATTTTTTTACAATTTGAAAATTTACTAAATATGAAGCTTCAATTGCTTTTCTATTTTTCTATTAGTTCACAAAGATAAATCAATATTGTGTGTTTTCAGATTTTGTCCCTTCCACTTAAAAAAATCAACAGGCTTATCAAATAGCTTTCATGATTGGATTGTAAAATGTCAAGAGTTGCTATTTGTAAGAATTTCTCCCCAAATTTATGGTGGTAGATATTATCTCAAGAAAATGCAAAAATTTGATTTCTTCTTCAGTATATCCTCTATTTTTCATACCTGTTATAATACAAATATCTTGAATATCTGTATACTTTTCAGAATTTTGATCTATTTGAATGACTTTTTTTTACTAATTTCCTGATTACAGTACATTGAATTGAATGAATATTTTGAGATTCTTCAGTCACACGTTTTGCAACATTTTTGGGGGGGGGAAGTCAGTCAGGATTAAGTGATTTGTCCAGGATCACACTGCTAGTAAGATTCTGAAGGTGAATTTGAACTCAGGTCCTCTCTCCAGATCCAGTTTTCCATCCACAGTGCTTCCTTGCTACTCTCAATATTATTTTTTTGGTACACTTCCAAGTCTTTACCCTATGATACATTGGGGCTTTTAATGAGTTTTTAAAAAATTAGACTTCTATAAATCTATATGTCTATATATTTTTATATTCAACATTTGTTAACTATGTAACAATACTGTTTAATGCGAACAAGTATTCTTTCAAGTAATTTTGTTTCACAGCAACAAACAGGTTTCTGGACACTCCCCTAGCTAAGCTCTGCCATTATAAAGCAAGCAAAGACTTCATAAAACTATGGCTATCTAGCTGTTGAGTCCCTTTCTGGACTCCCTCAATCTTTCCCAGACTAGCGTTGGAGGGGTGGGAAATAAGGAAGATAAGGATGACAAGTTCTCCAAGAGCCCCAAGTACTCCAAGGTCTCCCAGGTCTCTGTTTATTGAACCAAATATCAGTGCTTAAATACCTCCCTAGTCTCTAATCCTCTCCCACTCCCATGGCACTTAGTAAGATAAGGCTCAGGTGCTCAAGGACACCAGGTGAAGATAATTTACAGTGCTCCCATACACAACAGTCCCTAATATCTACCCAATCAATTAAATGTATAGCTACACTATAAAATATTTACTTTTCTTCTGACTACTAACAAGTGCTATATGAAATAATAAATGTACTTAAACTTCAGTTGCACATATTGCTTCACATTTAATAATGATCCTATTCATACATAAACCAAACTTTCTAAGGAAAGCATTCAACTTGCTGAAGACCTTCCTTGAGCTCCTTCAAGATTATCAGTTCAGCATCCTAACAATCGCTGCATCCTTCTGTCACTCTCTCAGTATGACTGGCCAGTCTCCTTTTATGCTTGTGTCCTTGATCATGTGAGTATATATTTCTTAAATGTATATGCTGTAAATTATTTAACACCTGCTATGAAATCCTTCATTACTTAGGGTCATCTAAAATTTTGATTCATCTGAGGCTGTGACGTTCCATGACTCACAGATACATGGCATTCCCCAGGAGGAGATACTGCAAAGTACTCTGGAAAGAGCAATGGAGCAGGAGTCTGAAGAATAGTTTAAATCACAGCTTTGGGTAAATTTTGAGCAGGGTACTTCCTCTCTCTAACCATCTGTTTCTTCATTTGCAAAATGAGATGGTTGAAGCAGATGATCTTCCAAAGGATTTCTCTATCTGTGATGATAGAGTAAGATGATTTAACATTTTGAAAACAATGTTTTGAAAAAGTTACAAACTAGAGTATAAATATTATAGTAATTCCTTGGTTATAGTAAATAGCATTTTCTTAGGAAAGAGTTCAATGAATGAAGCAACAATGGTAATAATCCCTATTTCTATACCACTTTAAACTTTACAAAGTTATTTCTCACCAATAATTGATAAAAAAAATAAATTGATAATAAGCATACCTTGAGTGTAGCTGTGATTTTTTTCATGATTGCAAGACCCTGAGGAATTTAATTTTAAAAAGATCAATAACATGACACTTTCCTATATAGAAAAAAAAATTGAGAAGGAAATAAGAAGTCTGTCCTGGGTGCAGAGGCAGCTAAAATGAGGAAAAGACTAGGAATCTGGGGAAATGTCAAGCTGTAAATCATTTATCAGTCTCTAAAAATAGAAATGTTCATGCGAATTTTGGCAAAAACCTGCCAATCCCAAAATGGCTTTAAAAGTCATTAGATTAATGGAATAATGAAAGTCACCCACAAGGGCTTTCCAAACACCATCAGGTAGTCTTAAGTCTAACAACATGAAATTAATATTTTTTGCTGCTACTTTCTGTTTCTGATGCTTACAGTTCTTGAAAAATCCTGTGTCTAGGGAGTGACCTTTAAAATATTGATTTTAGAGTTCATCAACCCTTACAGATTATCTGCAAACCTCTTTCCTTTTGTTTTCAGATTAGTCTGCAATGATATTCTTGCACGTGAAGTTCATCCTAAAACACTTAGTTACAGCATTTTGAGAAGATTCTGAAAACATACAAATGCTTCTCTGAATTTCTCACAAAGCAACAAATATGGACAGCTTTCCATAGTCAGCCAGACCACACAATAGGATGTATTTTATTGCATAAAATATTTCAGGCATACTTCAAGGAGAATAATAATGATGATAATTATCACACTTTCTTAGAATTTAACCTCATAATTTCAGGTCCACAGAACTCTGAGAAAAGAGCACATTCTAAGATGAACTTTAGGAAGAAATACAAAAATTTGACAGTAGCATTTGGGAAAATGGGCTCAAGAAGAGAGGTAATTGAGTTATAGAGCATAAAAAAAACTTGATAAAGACTGCTGAGCCAATGAATCTCAGAATCTACAGATCCCAAGATTGATGTATATGCCATTATCTATGGCTTATATGCACTGTCAAACTTAGCTGCCTGCAAAAAAAAAAAAACAAAGCCATGCCCAGAAGAGAAATGTTTTCAGCGTTACTAAGGTAAGATAGAAATTTCCAGTTTTCTAAAATCCATCCTAATCTCGTTTTCAGGCAAAAATTAATTTGTTGCTTTTCCTCTACTCCTCTCACCGTTTTTGCTGAAGTGGAGTGCTCTAGTTTTATAATATTGCTTTATGTCAGATTTTTTTTCCCCACTATATTGGTTAGTTTCTCTGAACTTATTTCCCCACCCCTCTTATTCTTTGTTTTAAGGAATGGCTTTCTGGGAATGAGGATACCTTTCAAAAACATATATATATAGCATAAAAGCAAAGATATTAATAACATTTATTTTAAAAATAATAGAAAAAATTGTTGAATTTGTGACTTTCAAATTCTTTCTAACTTAATCTGTTCACACATTATATCAGGATCCTTAAACTCTTTCTATACTTACCTTGAGCTAAAAGGGTATTAAGGGTAGAAGAATCCATTTTCTTTATTCCATTTAAGGGGGTATGATTTGGGACTTCAGCAAAACTAATGGTTGGAAGAGACAAAGAGTCATTGAAATATAAGGGGGAAAACCTTTTCAATTGTAAAGGAAGCACATCAAGCCTTAGAAAGGATCACAGGTTAGACTAAGTCAATTAGATATTAAAAGACCTTAGAGAAAAGGCAGCCTCCTAAACTTGGCTTTCCTACTCAACTAGGTAACTCTCTCTAAGGATGTGGAAATGTAAATGGTTGACCATGACAGATAATAATGGCATTCATGCTGCAAACCAATGAGGAACCAGGGTCAATTGTCAAATAACAGAGCTTTTCCACATCCTAACTGGAGGTCAGAAATCTCAGTCTAGGTTCCAAGGGAATCAGGGAACAGAGGCTTCTACCAATCCTAGGCCTAGTACTGTTGTTTTAGCTAGAGAGTATTCTAATCAACCAGAGCACTTAGTTGAGCCAGATGGTTAAAAATTTCAGTAGAGCGATTTATACCTTATAAATTGCATGCTAGAAAACATAGGCTTCACTTGTTGTTTCATTATCTGGGTTTAAGAAAATGATGGTAATAATTATTAATATAATTAATAATCAGTTTATATATTAAGTATGTATACTCACATAGCACTTGTGTATATATATTCACAAATATATATGTATCTATCTATATACATACATACATACACACACACATACACACTGTTTGCATATGACCTCCCTCATTAGATTGTGAGTTTCTGGAAAGCAGACTGGTTTTTTTTTTCCCATTCTTTGTATCCTTGGTGCTTAGCATAGTATTGGGCATATAGCAGGTGAATAATTGAAAAAATAAGAGAACTGGATCAAGTGATACAATGCATTTAAAAGAAACTGTAAAAGAAAATGGAAAGTAGGATGAAATATTTTATTTCAAAGTAAAATTTTATTTTTTTCCATTAATTGTTGTGCCTTGTCCTTCTAGTGTGAAAGATGATGTGAAGTTTAGGATTTTTTGGTCAGGAAGCACTTTGGAATTACTGAAATGCAAGTCAGTCTATTTTCATTATCATTACATTTAGGACCCATTTCATCATCCATCTGTCTGTTCATGACATACATAATGATTAACTCAACAGATTTTTTTTAGCAGGGGATCGTTTAATATTAGAATTTGGACTAACTTTAAAAAGAAAATTTTTTTTATGGTATAAGTGGCTTAACAAAGAAACATCAACTAATTATTCCTACATATGAAAACAAATTAACAAGATAAATATCACTTAAAAAACCTACCATTCCTTGTATATATCCAGGATCATATATAAGAGTCTGAGGACCCTAGGTTAAAGTTCTATTTTGGACATTTCCTATAGGGTCCTCTTGGACAATCAATCTCTTTGGTTTCTCTAGATCAAGAATTTCTTCATCCTTTTAAAAGAGGATAATCCTTGTAACTACTTATTTCAATGATGACAGGATCAAATTTGTACAAAACTTTTAGTAAAACAGTCCTACACAAAGGTGGCATTATTATCCAAATGTGCCCTGTCGTTCAAAGTAGTCATTTTGACAAGTTATACAATTATGCTGCTGCTGCTCAGATTTCTACAATCTTCTTTTGAATTTTAGAGTCAGTTTATGAATATGTTAATTTCATTTCATATTATATAAAATTTTATTTTCTTCCTACTAAAAATATTTAATAGCTTACTTCATTTACCAAGTTTGATACTTCATACCTTTTATTTTCCCCCTAAAATCAAATCCATCACAAAAGGATTCAGTTGTCACCACTGCAAATATTTTAAGGAATGGATTATAGATAACACTAAAAGAAGAAATTTTAAAAATCTCTGCCTTTGTCTTGGGTGAGGTCAGAATTGCTGAAATAAGTTTCTCAAAATGAATACTTCAAAGGAGGCAACATCTATTTGAATGTGTGGATTCAAGTATGTTTATTAAATAAAATATTACTATTATTATTATTACTATTAAGGCACACTGTATTTTGCTATTCTACAGAAAGAAGAACTTCTCTAAAAATATTTAGGCTCAAAAACTATAACTATTTGGGCAACTTGAAATTATTCTCAAGAGTTTACTTCTTCTTGACGAATAACATCTAATTTATGCTGTAAAATTTAATTGAACAGTGCTTGCTCTTACACTGAAATTGGCTGTCCACAAGGTGATAATACTAAAATGATTGGGTTTAAACATATATCATTTATATAAATGTAGCACACAATAATTACTCCTATAAATACAACAAAATAATTCAATAGTCTATACAGTGAATATGATGTACGCTTTATTCTATTTACAGTACATTTGTTATAAATATAATACATTTCTTGAAAAGCTTATGTTTAATTAACTTGAGTAGATTTATATTTTAAACAGATCAACCCAGTTGTTAAATTACATAATAAAGTGAATGACAATTTAAATGACAAAAATCTCATGGTTGTGAAATAGTGCATTCTGTACTGAGATGAATGGGGGAAAAAAGGTCATATTGGTTCTAAAATTATAATATTCAAAGCATCAGATGAAACTTAATTTGTACAAAGTTGTGTGTAAGTGAAAAGGTCCACTGGATACCTAAACATGAAGACTTTTATAACATAGGGCCAAAACTGATTTTTGAGAACTGTGAAAAGTGAGAACAGTAGAATTTGTATTTAACGCTCTATAGTAAACTTCACAGTAAAGCTGGAATTTATAGGGACTAATGGCTTAAGAATAGCATAGCCAACAAAGGCCATTTTTCTGAAATTATCTCCTAATACGGCCACTAATATGCACCATCCTGTAAGCTATTACAGCAGTCAATCATTATTTTTTTAAAGACAGGAACTAAGGTGCATGGATATGTTCAAAATCTGTATTTTGAATATTTATGCTATCACCAGAGTTGAAAAAAATACAAAAAGAATCTATGCATTCTCAGTCCAACGTGCTTTGCATCAAAAAACATAAACTGACAAGAGGTTGAATATTTGCTATTGTGATCCTATACCATCTTTTGTAGTATGATAGATGTCCCCTAGACTGCTGTAGAATTCATTCAGCAAAATAAAACTGATTCTTTTGGTTTCCAGTACAAATTTGCAAGTGGTCACACATTACTGATGATGATCAGTGCTGGCATAGAGCTCTGCTGACTTGTTTCAAATAATGTCACTTGGTCCGATAACTTGGCAAATACCCTAGGAGTTCCAAGATTATAGACACCTGCATGAACAAAGCAAGCTTTCAGCTGCAAATTGTAGATTTCCTGGCTCTTAAGCTGTAGTTTGTATTGAGTCTGCCCAAGCCATGTGAATGAACCATGGACTTCCAGTGCTTCTGGGCTGAAAGGAGAAAAAAAGGACAGTTGAGAACTTCGTTTGTTTTAAGTTTTTTGAAAGATTAACAGCAAATTTTAATAACTTATCCAAAATCTAGTGCTTCCTAATTTTCCATTTTTAACCTAGTAAGATAGTGCAAAGCAATCTTTACTTATGTACAAAAGTGTGGTTAACTTATTTTTAAGGTATAATTTTAAATAAAAATACCCATAATTTTTGAGATTTTCATTAAAATTCATCTCATCTCTTAAGAAGACAAGTCATTTATTATTCTAAAACAAAGTAAGATGAAGTCTTGTGAGATGTTCACATTTATGTAGTGCTTTAAAGCACCATTCACAACAACACAATAAGGTAAATATATTGTTATCCCATTGTACAGATAAGCATAGCGTTAAATACAGAATCTATAAATTTGTTGAACTAGAGAGCTTTTACTTTTTCAGGTCATAGCTAGGAAGTTAACCAGGATGAGAACTTAAACCTAAGTTTCCTGACTCTTAGGGTCCATAATTTTTCATCTTACTCACTATTTAAGTGAGATGCATAATGCACTTCATGTAAGGAGGGGAAATAGTGGTTTGCTCCTCCCACCCACCCCAGTTAAAACTACACTAAGATTTGGGGGACATCTTACATGATAAAAGAGGCTATCTTAAAATAACTACCTCCAATTATACTATACATTTAATATTAAAAGACTAAGGAAATTTACACTTGAAAACCATTACCTTGTTGCTTTATGTCGCAGATCAATGATTACATCTACATCTGTCTGAGAGCAATTGGAAAGTAAGAGGGTGACTGGTACTAAACAAAGGCTATGAAAGAGAGGAGAAAAAAGAACTGAACACTTTTGTTTAAGAAATAGAAGCAGTATTTAATAATAAAAAATGTATTTTTAAAAATACCTACTATATAGATAGGTAGAGATCTTAACATGATCTATGTTCAAATAACAAGCCAGCTGTGTCATTCAAAATAAGCTTTTTCATTGAGAAATATTATTGATGAAAACAATATATTTAAATAATTAAATGTGTCCAATTAACTGCTATATTTAATAATCTTAAAATAAAAATCTAAGAACTTCCAAGGCATTTCCTGCTCTTCTTTGTCACCTCTGAACCCCAAGAGAGAATAAAGATATAAAACTAATTCTCAAAAAGCTTAGTAGAAGGAAAAAATCTTCAGCTGGAAAATCTTATGGGAATGCACAGTTATTTCTGTTCTCTTTATTAATCTGGGTCAATATATATTTACTGAATCCAGTCAGGTAGAGTTTTGGAGTTAAATATTATTAGGGAATGAGGGAAGAAGGAGACAGGTAAGGGGTCCAAATGAAATGTTCCTTCAATTACTGATAGCCTAAGCAAGAAGAGATTATCTGAATACAGACTGTGTGCAAATAATTATATTCCTTTCAGAGAATACATACAATTGTGGTAGGATTACACCCTGACCTTAGTGGGAGGATCTTCCTACTCAAAAATCAGCAGTGTAATTCCCAGGGGGAATCACTAATCACTACTTTTATCACCAATAAAGTAGATCCCAATCCCAATCCCTTTACAAAAGAAGCTAACAATAAACAAAAAGAGCTTTTCAGCTGATGATTGATTCAAGGCTGAAGCTTCTTGAAACCTGGGACTGAGAAAATTTCCAGGTGTACAAGGAGGTTCCTGCTAGGTCAGACAGAAAGTTGCTTCCCTAACCGTAATAGAAATTCAATAGGGGTTTGCTAAATTAATTGTAATTAAGAAATATAATGGTTTTATGTGAGCCTTTCTTGTCAAGTTTGAAATTCTGCTAAATATACTATCTTCCTATCTTTTAAAGGTCTTACAACCTCTCAATTATAAATATATTCTTAACCTTATAAAAAGTATTTCCTTATGACTATACACATTATAAACACTGAAACTCTTTCCCAGAATTATTTCATTGAGCATAAAGCTTCAAAATTTTTTAAATTAATTTTTAAAAACTGAGACCTTGATCTGACCTTTGGAGTCCCCTGTTGAATTTTTTAGATAAAAGATTCAAAAAAAGCAAAACAAAAAATTCCTAAAATAAATTTGCTTTTGTTTACTCAATGTTTCCCCATAAAAATTCTACTTGGTTTGGGACTCCACAAAAATCATGGCTCCCCCAGAACAAGGTCATAATCTGAAATTTAATAGTCCTGGAAACTGACTCAATTTTGATACTTAATCCCTCCTCACTACTCCCAGGGGCCTCTCCCCCTCTCTGATAGAAAGAGTCAATAAACTCCTCCCAAAGTCTCCCTTTATTGAAGCTTAGAATTTTTCAGCTAACTTAATTTTCCTCTTACCAACCCATTCTCAAAATCTTCCCTCACCCTGCCACCCTTTTTTATAAAGTCTTCCCCCTTAGATTATAAACTCCTTGAGGGCAGGGGACTGTTTCTTTTTCTAATTTGTATTCACAGAGTTTAGCATAGTGCTTGGGACATAATAGATGCTTAAAATATGTTTACTGACTATGGACTATAATTAAAGCTAATTAAATGCCACTGATTATCTAAATTCAAGTGTTGGAAAATTCTTAGATCTTAGAATTTAAAAGTTCTACTTAATGTTTAACTGAAAAAGAAATGTGTCTAGGTAAAGAAGTTTCTGTTCTTTTTACAACAGAGATCTCTGGGTTGGTATTTCTGAATAAAGTCACAATATCTATAATATTAATATAGGTAATATCAAGTGCTTTTGAGACATTACAGTTTTAAATATATATTTCCAAATTTCTCATTGATGCTTAGACAAACTTTATTAGTCCCTCATTTCAAATATCAGTAAATAAAGTTGCTATTTTAAAAAACAAAAAAAGGTAGTAAAATTTAAATCAACAAAGAATATATTCCTAACCTTTTTTGATGAAATGGATGATTAAAGGACTCTGGATACTGAAGACTAGTTTTTATGAGACTTGATAACTGTTCTACTGTAGGTCTTGTGGGAACCATGGAGCTTTCTGGCCGAGTAAATTTTAAAAGTCCCATCTCTGGTGGTTCCTAGGGAAGGAAAATAAAACAAAGCCATAGCTAATTAAAACAGCAAGAGAAGAGCAAATGTTTTGAAATAGCATTAAAAATATTGCAACAAAAATAAAATAATTCTTGCCTTCAAGTTGATAGTCTATTGGGGGATAGAGCATGTATTTATAATATAGATTAAGTAAAAAAGAACATAAAATTTGAGGAAAGAAACAGCACTAATACCTGGGATTTCAGGAACAGTTCCATGTAGGAAGTAGGACCTGAGCTGATTTAATAAGCACATTAGCGAGAGTTGGACAATTTGGTATGGGGAACAGTTAGAAGGCAATTTGGCTACAATTTAGGAGCGAATGAAAGAATAATATGAAATAAATCTGAGAATGTGTATGAGAGCCAGATTACAATGAGCTTCAAATATCTAAGAAGTTAAATGACTTGCCCCTGTCACACAGTGTAAAATTATCAGGGGCAGGATTTAAATGGAAGTCTCACTACTTCCCTCTATCTACCACAGCATCTATCAACTAACTGCCCTCAAGAAAGCAAGGTAAGCAGCACTAAAAACTGCAAAGAGGACAGGTAATAAGGACTAAGAAAGGTCACTAGTTTAGAGATTAACAGATCACTGGCAACATGAAGACCAGTTTATTTAGGTGATATGGTGAGGTCAGAGACCAGACTGGTCTCCAAGACCAATTGGCAGAGCAATGAAAGAGTAAAGGAAATGAAGGGCTTGACAAAATAATTTTTTCCCTAGGACTTTGTCTATGAAAGTGAGGCCTGGAGAATGAGCTGGCAGGAACTTCAGCAACTGAACAAAGGTTTGAGAGGATGGCAAAGATAGATAAGGGAAAGTATTTTGAGACAGAAAAATACACACACACACACACACAAAGAGAAAGCAAAACTCAAGACTTAAACTAAACCTCATCTTCACAATGCCAAAATATCCACTGAAGTTTTAAAAATGGATATTCCAGAGGTATCTCAAACTCAAAGGGGCCAGAAGAGAGTTTATTATCTTTCTCTTCAAGCTGACCCCTTTTCCAAATTTCCCTATATCTATCAAAGAAACTACCATTTATTTTTCTTCCATTTTCCAGGTTCATAATCCCAGTAATGAGGCAGGTAGGTGGAAACACCTTCCTGAGTTCAATATCTGGCCTCAGATACTTAGGAGCTTTGTGATCCTGGGCAAACCACTTATCCCTGTTTGCCTCGGATCATAGTCTGTAAAATGAGCTGGAAAAGGAAAAGGAAAATCACTCTATTATTTTTGCCAAGAAAATCCCAAATGGGATCATGAAGAGTTGGACATGAATGAAATGACTAAACAACAACCATCTTAATATTTTCAAGTTCTTACCCCCATAATATCCGAAAAGTTATCAAATCTTGCCATTTCTCCAAAATTTTGGCTCAAACCCTCATCACCTATTACCTATAAGGTTGCAAAGACCACCCTTACCACAGGTACACCTACACTAACAGGCTTTTGAAATTCTTCACAACCTGGCCCTAACTTATCTTTCATTGTACATATATCCATTCCATTCCTTTATTCTAAGATTCAACCAAATTGGCTCTGTTCTTCACAATACATCTCCCATTTCCATCTCTATACCTTTGTACTGAATGTTCCCCCCATGTCTGGAATGTAATTCCTCCTCACCTCTGGTTCAAGGATTCCTCTCTTCCTTGAAGGAAGTTCAAGAATTATCTCCTACATGAAGGCCCATCCCTTTGACCATCCCCATAACCACCCACCACCACCAAACTACCTTGTATTTAACTAGTGAATTTCTTTGTATTTATTCTGAATATAATTATACTCTCCCCAGAGAGAATTTAAGTTTGAGAAGAGTAGGGATTGTTTCATTCTTTATGTTTTTGTATCCCCAGTGTCTAGTAAAATACCTGGAATACTGTAGGTACTTAATAAATGTTTTGTTACTGACTAATAAAGGAAAGGGTATCTGAGGGCTGTTAGGAAAGAAGAGGAAGTCTAAAATAATCATTATAGAAAAATGTAAAAGACTCAACCAAGGAAGGGTAAATGGAATGCCATGCAACAATAAGGCTATTTGAAATTCAGTAACAAAAATCTATAGTGGACCAAGTTTGTGCAAGACTTTTTTTAGTAATACTTAAAAGTCGAGTAGACATAAAACACTGGACAGTGGGGGTAAACCATTTTGACATTCTGTGGCTCATGAATGCAAATGGATTTGTTTGTGATCTTGAATGGATCTGAGTCCCAGTTGGTTCAGGTCCTCTAGTGTCTCTGGTTCTGTGAGGCCCAAAATCTTTCCTATATAGGAATCATTTTCAAGCTCATGGTTTCTACTGCCTAAGTTGAATTAGTTTCATATGCCGTTTATATATAAAGCATTTTTAAAAAAATTTAAACTGAGCCTATGAGAAGTTTAATAAGAAAAGTTATCTTAGGTTTTGTTGTAGTGAAGTAAATGGGTGAACTAAGTGCATTTTATGGGCCAAAAAAAATTTTTTTTTCATTTAGCTTACTGCCAAACAAAAAAATTTAAGTATTGCTAGGTAAAGATAAAGTAGGGGCGGCTAGGTGGGGTAGTGGATAAAGCACCGGCCTTGGAGTCAGGAATACCTGGGTTCAAATCCAGTCTCAGACACTTAATAATTACCTAGCTGTGTGGCCTTGGGCAAGCCACTTAACCCTATTTGCAAAAAAAAAAAAAAAACTAAAAAAAATAAAGTAAACATTAGTGAGCCTGTGTGATAAACACATTTGGCTAATGTTAACTTTCATTTTCAATCTTTTGGACTTTTCAATCTTTTGGACATTTTATCATTTTATACTATGTGTGTGCTTAAGGCAAAATATAATGAATGCTGATTATGTGATTTTAAATAGAAGAAAAGTACAGTATGGCAACTGGTTAGTTCACTTGAAAAATGATTACCTGCTTTTGAGAAAATGAAAAAGCCTCTCTTCCTATAGATCGAAGAATAACATGATGCTGGCCTTCCAAAATAAGCTGCTTATTGTCTTCCACAACATAGGCCTATATAAGATATAAAACATGAAAGGATTACCTAAATTTATTCACTATGTCAAGAATAACATAATACTATAAACTTGTAGAATAGCAGATATTATAACTAATTTCACCAAACATCAAAAAATTAGCAAAATGTCTTGTGACATTTCAATTCTCAAAACAATTAAACCAGCAGACTTCTATCCTCTTCAGGAGTTAAAAGATCAAAACATTTTTGTTGAAATTTGCAAAGGCGTATGTTTAGAAGTGTTGAGGAATGAGAAAATGAAACCTAAAAGATGATATAAATTCCAGTTGATGATTTCATTAATGCTGATTTCAAGCAATGCGTATAGAGCAATTATAGAACTACGTTTCTCTCTATATTCTAAAGACTGTTCTCTCCTGGTTCTACTCCTTCCTTCCTGAATGTCTCCTCTCAGTCTCCTTTTCTGTATCTTCACTCAGGTCAAGTCCACTAATCATGGACTTCTCCCAAGGCTCTGTTCAATCCCTCTTTCTTTCTATGCTGTTTCAGTTGGTGATCTCAATAGTTCCCATGCATTCAACTATCAGCTTCATATATGGATGATTCTCAGATTCCCAACTCCCTATTAGACATTTTTGAATGGATATCCAATAGACATCTTTAACTTTAACACATTCAAAATGAACTAATTTCTTTCCTCCCATGACTTACCCTCTTCTAAATTTTTCTTTCCCCTTTTATTCCTTAAAAAAATTTTACTTTTCCCCCTTTCTTTTTATTACCCCCTCCTTCCCTTTTCCTCTCTGCTTCTCTGTGGGACAGGACAAATTCCCAAAGTCAGTTGGGAATGTATGATTCCTTCTTTGAGTCAAATCTGTTAAGATTGACTCAAGGTTCATTTGCACCCTCCCTTCTTTTCCTCTACTATACTAAATTCTTTGTACCTCTTCATATGATGTTAATTATCCTCTAATGCCTCTGCCTTCTTCTCCAAGTCTCATCCTATTTTTTCATGTCCTAATTGTTTTTCAGCTATCTTTCTGTCAAAATATACTCCCTTTAGTTGCCCTGATAAAGGTACAATTCTCCAGAGCCATAAGCATCCTTATAATATATATATAATTTATATACTCATAACTTTTTCCAGAGTATAATCCTTCCAAATGTCCCAATATAAATGCAACCCTTAAGAGCTAAAAGTTTGATTACATCACATTCAATTTATATCCACACACTCTATCTAGCATGCTCTTTTCAACAGTCTTAATAGAAATACAATTCTCCAGAGTTACAAGTATTTTCTTCCCATGTAGGAAGGTAGTAGACAGAAGATTAACATATCCCCCTCTTTCTATTAACACTTTTATCAAATTTTCTTTTCAGTTATTTTTATCAAGTAAGTTTGTCCTCTATTTCACTGAAAGTTTATCTTTTACACTGAAGGAATGTGCTGAATTTTGTAGGGTAGTTGTAATCCAAGCCCTCCAGAATATCATATTCTAGGTCCTCTGATCCTTTAATGCTGAAACAGTACTTTGTAAATCCTCTGTAATCCTGATTGTAGCTCCCTGGTATTTTAATTACTTCTTTTTGACTGCTTGGAGATTTTATTTGGGGAATCTCTTTCTGGGGGTGAACAATGGTTTCTTTCAAGGTTTATTTTTATCTTGTTCTAGGACATTAGGGCAGTTTTCATGATTTCCTGCAAGACGATGTCCAGGTTCTTTTTCTGATTGTGGTTTTCAAACAGACTAATAATTTGTGAATTATCTTTCCTGGATCTATTTTCCAAGTTGGTTTTTTCCTAAGAGGAACTTTATATTTTCTTTGAGTTCTACTCCTGTGGGAGAAGTTGTATAGTTCCAAACGTTTTATGCTGGGGACCAGTGGTTCCTAGCTTTCTGCTCTGGTGGTTCTGGTGTTTGAGGTTTGTTCCCTGCACTAAGGTAGCCACAGCACCAGAGTTCTGGGGCTCTTCCTTTATTCTATGACCCGGATTATTACCTCACTGCTGGCCTGCTGAGTGAGAACCTGAGCTGCACTGGGACCTGGACTGTACAGTGGCTAAGAGCTTCTTGCTGATTTCCCAGCTCTCCACCTACAGTGGGCTACACTCACTTTTTTTTTAGGTTTTTTCCAAGGCAAACAGGGTTAAGTGGCTTGCCCAAGGCCACACAGCTAGGTAATTATTAAGTGTCTGAGACCCGATTTGAACCCAGGTACTCCTGACTCCAAGGCCGGTGCTTTATCCACTACTCCACCTAGCCGCCCCTTACACTCACTTTTTACCCTCTGGGGAAAACCCTTTTGCTGAAGTTCCTCCATGATATTTTGCTGAAAATTCTTGTGTGTGTGTGTGTATGTGTGTGAGTTCTGTCACTTTAAGATGTTTAGAGGCTTCAATCAAAGTTTTTTCAGGAAAAGTTCTCCAAATTTCCCTATCCAGTTGAGGATACCACCATCCTCTAGCTATCCAGGTTTATAACAGAGATATTGTCCTTGACTTCTTCCTTTCATTATTCACTATATATCCATTCAATTGTTATATTGTTCCTTCTATCTTCATATCATCTTTCTATACACTCCCTTCTCTCCTCTGACACTAACATCACCTAGAAGAAGCAGGTCCTTTCACTTCAATGTCCTGCTGACTGGCCTTCCTGCTTCAAGTCTCTCCGTAATACATACATACATACATATACATATACATACACACACACACACACACACACACTAGATCCTTCACTCATTTATCAAACCGATCTTCCAAAAATATAAACTGATCATGTTATACCTCCTTTCAATGGCTTTCTATTATGTCCTGTATTAAATATAAAATCTTTTATTTGGCTTTTAAAGCCTTTCCTAACCTGTCCCCTTACTTTTTAATTTTTAATTCTCCTCCAAAATCTACAACCAAGTGACAGTGGCTTTCTTGATATTCCTCAAAAGATACCCTTTTTCCTGACTGGACATTTTCACTGGGTAGTCTCCATGACTGGAACTCTTTCCCTTTTCATCTCCTACCCTTGGTTTCCTTCCAGTTTCAGCTAAAGTCTTACCTTCTGCAAGAAGCCTTTTGCAGTCCTCCCAAAACTTAATGCTTTCCCTCTGAGATTATTTCCCATTCTCCCAAAAATCTTTTATTTGAATATGGCTGTTTTTAAGTTGTCCCTCTCATTAGAGGGACACTAAAGTAGTAACTGTTTCAGTTTTTGCATGGGGGGTAGTATTCCCAATGCTTAGAACATATGTACCAAATTCATGGCAACTATGAAGAGCGTGTTCCTCTTTTCCTCCTTCCTTACGGTTATGCTGATCAGCCATTTCTTCATTTCTCAGTAGGCTGCAAACCACTCTTCTATCATGCTCATTCACTTGGTACCTTTCTCCTCTCAACCCCTTTTCAGCCTTTTCTATATTGTCTTTCCATTAGTATTAGTATTAATATGCTCCTCAAGAACAAGAAAGAACTTTTTTCCCAGTGCTTAGCACAGTATCTGGCACCCAAGCACTTAACCATTACCTATAACATCTGCTATCTGTTGTTGATTCACTGATCTTTTATACTGGTAGCTGTTAAATCTTGTGTGATCAGGAGCATAGCCAAGATGGCGGAGTGGAGGCAGGAACTCCCACAAGCTCTCCCCCCCAACCACTCCAAATATTTTTAAATAATGGCTCTAACAAAATTCTAGAGTGGCAGAACCCACAAAAAATTCTGAGTGAAACAATTTTCCAGCACAAGACAACTTGAAAGATCTGTGGGGAATAGTCTGTTCCACCAGGGTTAGAAAGGGCCCAAATTGGGCCCCAGATTGGCCACGCAGAACACCTGGCTCCAGCCATCCAGGAACAGCCCATGCATGGCAGTGTTAGCAGTTTCCAGACCTCTGAGTCCAGAGATTGCCAAGAACAACTGGGAAACTCAGCAGGAAAATTCTGCAGTGCCAGAGGTCGCAGCTCAGTCTAGCACAGGACTCAGCCTGGGAACCAGGAACAGACCTGGGGAGCCACTGGGCAGGGAGCTACCCAGCAGCTGCTTCCAGAGTGCTCAGCCCACAGATGCCTAAGGGAGTCAAGGGAGACTGTAGAGGTCTCTTTGCTATCTCTGAGGCAGGCCTCTGTTGCTTTGTCCATACTCAGATCCAGGTCACAGTCTGGGGCTCCAGTCTAAGTATAAGTAAAAGGATCTTTCCTGCCATAGTGTAGCAATGACCATTCTCACAATTCCAGGGCAGAAAGGAGTGCTTGTGGTTGTCCAGAGATCAGAGTACAGACCAGGAAAGCAGTCAGAGACTCTCATAAACCCTTGAAGGAATTGAAGTCTCTGGGGGTGTACCTGAAAACAGCTGTAAAAACCCTCAAAAGCTTGAAATACTGGTCCCAAGCTTTTGAGGGTTTTTATAGCTGAAAGCAGAGCCCCAATCAAGGTTGGGGGGGTGGGAAGGATAGCTAGGTGGCAAAGTGGATAGACCACTGGCCCTGGAGTCGGGAGGACTGGAGTTCAAATCTGGCCTCAGACAATTAATAAACCCATTTAAATAAATTTAAAAAACAAAGTAAAGCAAGATTCTTAGCCTTTAAAAAAAAAGTTTGGGTCAAATGGAAAAAAGTCCAAAAGGTCAATGAGGAGAAGAATGCCTTAAAAAAGCAGAACTAGATAGAAAAGGAGATACAAAAGCTCTCTGAGGAAAATAATTCCTACAAATGTAGAATGGAGCTAAGGGAAGCTAAAGACTTTGTGAGAAATCAAGAAATAAAAATAAAACCAAAAGATAAAAAGTGAAATATCTCATTAGAAAAACTGGAAAACTGATCCAGGAGAGATAAATTAAAAAATTATTGGACTACCTGAAAATCATGACCAAAAAAACCCCCCAAAAAACATAGAGACTTTATTTTCAAGAAATAATCTAAGAAAATTGCCCTGATAGCCTAGAAGCAGAGGGTAAAATAGAAAATGAAAGAATCCACTGATCACCTCCCCAAAAGAGACCCAAAATAAAAACTGCCAGGAATATTACAGTCATATTTCAGAACTCCCAAGTCAAGGAGAAAATATTACAAACAGCCAGAAGAAACAATTCAAATATCATGGAGCTATAGTCAGTATTACACAGGATTTAGCAGCTTCTATATTAAGGGCCTGAAGGACTTAAACAGCTTCTTTTAGAGGAAAAGACAGACATTCAGTGAAATAGGGGATTTTCAAACTTTCCTGATGAAATAACCAGAGCTGAACAGAAAGTTTTATCTTCTGGTACAGGACTAAGGTAAAGAATAGAGAGGGTGCATAGGAAGATAGGGAAAGGAGAGGTAAAATGGGGTATTTCACATAAAAGGCAAGAAAAAGCTTTTGCAATAAAATGGAAAAGGGGGAAGGTGAGGGAGAGTGAGTGAGTCTTTGCTTTTATCTAAAGTGGCTCAGACAGGCAATAACATACATACTTATTTGGGTATAGAAATGTTTCTTACTCTAGAGGAATATAAGAGAGGAAAGGGATGGAAGAAAGGAGATAGAGGAGGGGTGTAGGTGATAGAAGAGAGGGAAGATCATGGGAGAGGACAGTCAGATACAACAGACTTTTGAGGAAGGACCAGGTGAAAGGAGAGAGAGAGAATAGAAAAAAATTGGGATGAATGGACTAGGATGGAGGGAAATGTAGAAATAATAGCAACTGTGAGAAAAACTAATGAAGCAATTTCTCTGATAGTCTTATTATAAAGAATGCTATCTACCTCAAAGAAAGTGTCTGAATACAGACTGAAGCACATTCTCCCCCCACCACTTTATTTCTCTTTGTGGTGTGTGTGTTTGTGTGTGTGTGTGTGTGTAATTATATTTATTTTTACAACATGACTATTGTAGTAATGTGCTTCATGGCTACACATTTTTAACCTACATCAAGTAACTGGCTTGTTCAATGGGGTGGGAGGGAAAGAATTTGGAACTCAAGGTTTTGAAAGTAAATGTTATTTTTGCATGTAGCTGGGGTAAAAAAAGGGAAAAAAAGCAAACAAAAAATAAACTTGTGTGATCCTGACTCTGGTTCTTTTGGACAGGGATTCTTTATTTTTTTATTATATGCAGTACATTTCTTTGACCCAGAATCTGGATTTTTGGTTATAAAGTTTGTTTTCCTTTTTTCTTTGCCCTGCCCCCAGGCAGTTGACTAGTGAATTCTATTCTACTTTCTACTCTAGTTCTAAATGAGCTGGGAAGTTTTCTTGAAATAGGAAATGATTTTCTTGATTATGGTTTTCATGAATCCCAATGACTCTTTAAGTCATCTCTTCTCAATCTTCTCAGATCAGTTGTTTTCGATATGAGATACTTTATATTTTCCTCTATTTTTTTTCAAGTTTTGATCTTTGTTTTAATGTTTCTTGTTCTTGGTGTCAACTTATGTGTGATCTAATTTTCAGAGTCTGTTACAAGTTTTTTATCTCTTGTTCTAAATTTCCAAGTTTCTCCTCCACAGTTCTCATTTCTTTGCCAATTCTTTCTTCATTCTTATTCCATATTATTTCTCAACATTTCTAATTTTTACATCATTTCTGTAAGAATTTTAATTGATGTTGTGGGCAAATTGGGTTTTCCTCCCAGGCTTTCCTTTTCATAGTTTTGAAATTATTTTCCTCTTCTGGTTTTGTGTTGTAAGCATCTCTAGAATCATAATAGCTCTTAATCTTTTTTTTTTAGGTTTTTGCAAGGCAAATGGGGTTAAGTGTCTTGCCCAAGGCCACACAGCTAGGTAATTAAGTGTCTGAGACCGGATTTGAACCCAGGTACTCCTGACTCCAAGGCCGGTGCTTTATCCACTATGCCACCTAGCTGCCCCCAGCTCTTAATCTTTTTTTTAAAAAAATTCATTCTTCTAGAAATCTGCTCAGGACAACCTGCTGGCCATGCTGAGCTCTGAGGGTTGAATCTGTGATCCAAAGCCATTTGGCTGACCTCTAGTTAGTATTTTAGGCCAGGGGCCTGGTACTTGCTTGTTGAATGTATTTGTGATCTGGGGCTGGAAAGATGAGCACTATCTGTTGTATTTATTTCCCAGTCACTAACTGATTTGAAATTATTAGATCACTGTTGGAGCAAATATTGGGTAAACCAAGCTATATTGCTTCTTCTTATTCTACCATATTGGCTCTGGCTCCCATTTCCTCTGTTGCTATTCAAAAATATCTTCAAAAAGGTGTGGGGTTTTTTTTTGTTGTTGTTCTTAGCAATTATGTCCAGGCACTATCTATAGAACCAAGATAACCTTTGTATTCAACCTCTATTATATGCCCTTGCTTTTATCTTCTACCTTTTCTTTAAAGACCTGTTGTATTTTAATACTTTTTTTGCTTGGCTTGTTTGCTCGTTTTTTGTTTTGTTAACAAAAAATGCTCAGTAATTTGGGACTGAACAAACTGTGATATGTTAATAATGAAATATTACTATGTTATAATAAAGCCAGATCCTTAGAATTTGGAGAAACTGGACAAGACTTGCATAAATTGATGCAAAATAGGTAAGCAACCAGAAGAATAATTTATATTGCCTTCTACTGGCAGTAGTGACAAAATAAGACTTATGCTTCACCTTAATTCTTTCTTTAGGTTTTCAGGATTCACCTTCCCTCTCAACTTTGAAAACCCTAGCAGGCAGATTTTTTGGAAGTTTATTTCTCCCCATATAGAAGTGGTTAATAATGGATAATATAATAGTCATCAGGTTGACAAGTCCTGGAAAGTTCCTAGCAGGTCCTGGATATACAACCAAGTCAACAGCAGACTTAATTGTTAATGTTAGATAAAAAATTAGTTATTTTGGGATAAGTTGATTGCTAGTCATTACTTGGTCTTAGCCTCTTCCAATTCTTGCTGGATGATCTTTCCTCTGACTCTAAATGAAGATCCATATCATCATTCTTTGTAGTATGGAAATTACTTTCTCTTAATAAAGCCTAGTTCCCATCACCAGTTGCTTTAAGTATTCTGAGTTCCTTTTTCTTCTGTGAAATTAATTTCCTAGCAACTGATAAAGGCCAAATTCCCTTAGTTTTTCAAGCAACTTCTTTCTTGAAGATGACCTAAACAGTCATTTTCTGAACCAAGTGAAAATACCTGGTCATGGCAGAAAGTCAAAGGAAAGTAAGTCAATGGAAAATTCCTGTAGATCTCCTTACTTGCTGAAAGCAAGATCTTTAATCCTCTGTCATTCTTGATGGTATCAATTGCGATCGATTCATGTAATGAATTGCTGTGGCAAAAATCTCTTTGCCTTGTCAGTTTACCTCCAAATATTGAGGAAGGGGAAAAAACACTCACATCTGAAAGAAGCAACATTGGCTACTGGTCTTAGGGGAAAAAGCAAACTGATCATATTGAGGAGCATTATATCAAAGAACAAAAAAAAAGTTAAAATTGGAACTTTTCAGAAAATTAAGTATAGAAAATACAAATATTTGTTATTCAGCTCAGATCCAATACTCCAAATATAAGCATATTTCATTTTTAAAAAATAACATACTTATTCAAGGAAAAATAATGACACATACCTTCCATAATACAACAATATTCAAATCCACCTCACTGCATTTTTGAATTAATCTCACTGCATCCTCAGAGGACTGCTTTTCAGTTGCCAGAGAATTATACATGGATGATTGGGCATGCGTTTTTTTCGATTCTGATGATAAACTTCGAAAAAAGAAGTCAGCGCATGGACTTGCTGAACTTATTATCTGTTTTTAAAAAGCAACACAATTTAATAAATGTTATTAAATGATTTATTAAAATCTAAATGGGAGAAAAATGTGTATTTCTTAGAATTTACATTTTCAAAGGAAAAACATTCATAAATAGCTTCTTGAGAAGCAGCTAGGTGGTGCAGTGGATAGAGCACTGGCCCTGGAGTACCTGAGTTCAAATCTGGCCTCAGATACTTAATAACTGCCTAGCTGTGTGACCTTGGGCAAGTCACTTAATCCCATTGCTTTAAATAAATTTTAAAAAAAGAAAAAGAACAAATAGCTTCTTATAAACAATGACAACAATGTGAATGTTGATAGGCAATCATTGATTGGAGATATTATAGGTGAACTATATGCTATCCTCTGTATAGTTGATATGTAGAGTCATAGGCCGAAGAAACTAGCAAAATGGAATTCTTCCATGAAAACCTGAAATCAATTACTTTGAATACTCAAGCTTCACTCAATCCTCCAATTCCACTCATCTATCTTGTGTTACTTTTATGTATCCAAAAAGGATATTTACTTCCTAAGACCATTAATAAAAAGAATGTATAGAAATGTTATGATAATATTATATGTGGGATAAATAATATTCAAATATAATTACAACATCAAGCAATATCTAATAAAATAGTATACAAATGGAACACAAGGCACATTTATTTTATGTTTTTATACAATCATTGGTCTACAACTGGAGAAAGCTACAGGTCATTTATTTTAGATATGAGAGAATAAACTCAGGAGTGACAATCTCCTGTTTCTCTTATTAACCTACTTGAATTCTATTCTGTATGTAAAAAAATGGGTAATATTTTAAAACACCTATATTTCCTATTTTATTTTTATTCTTTTAATTAAAAAAGTAAAAAAAGATCATATACCACCAGTGACAGATATGTTGACTCTTATGTACTAAAAATGCATGTACATTTGATGTGTTCTGTTTCACTAAACCTCCAACCCCTTATCTTCCTTAAAGTTATGGAATTAGTGTGAAACAATTTTTATAAGAGGGATTTTTAATCTGGGAGGAGGAAAGAAGAGGTGCTGTGAACTTTTCTTTCTTTTTTAATATGCTAATAACTGGTTAATGTAATTGATTTCTTTTATAATTCTATGTATTTTCTTTTAACACACACACACACCCCTACCTAAATTATTTTGCAAAGTAATAACAAGTCAAAGAATCAGTCAAAATAATTACAATATTCATTTGAAAGAACAAAAGATCTAGAATCTCAAGAAAAATAAACAAAAATAATAAGAATGAAGGGATATATAGCACTAACAGTTCTCAAACTATATTGTAATCATCAAAAACTATTTGGAAGTAGTCACAAAAATAGAAAACAGATCAGTGGAACAGATTACATAAGTAATACTCTGAAGCAAACACAGTAGCCTAGTGTTTGACAAACCTAAATATACAAACTACAAGGGGAAGAAGTTCCTATTTAACAAGAATTAGTAGGAAAACCAGTTTTTACAAAAAAAAATCAATTCATAAAACATTTGAGGAAAATGGAGATTTGTGAGAGTAAGATTTCTTCTGAAGCAAGGAATAAAAGGGATCATAAAAATTAAAGAGACAATTTAAATTACATGAAATACGAAAGTTTTCATATAAGCAAAATCAATGTAGTTAGAAGAAACCTGGGGAAAAAAAATCTTTTTATCAACTATTAATATCTAGTAGTCAAGCTAGAAATATGTAAGAACAAGAGTCAATACTCAAGAAATAAGTATTTAAGTACATGAATTAAAAGAGTTTTCAAAAGAAGAAAGGCAAATGATCCACAACCATATAAAAATGCTCTAAATTCTAGTAAAAAGAGAAATGCAAATAATACTATCCTAAATATTCACTTCATACTCTAAAAATGAACAAGAAAGAAAGAAAATGGAAATAAATATTGAAGGAGCTGAAGAGACAAGTACAATAAATCACCGGTAACAAAGCCATCAATTGGTTAAAACTATTTTAGAAAACAATTTGGAATTGTTCAAGAAAAAGTCACTGAATGATTTAAACTCTTTGACTTAATTATCCATACAATACTAGAAATATACTCCAAAGAGATCAAAGATAGAAAAGAGTCATATAAACCTATTCAGCATACAGAGCAATAGAATCAACATGGCAGAGTGCATAGAGGCAGTGTGACAAGTTAGATAGAGCCAGCTTCCAAAACAGGAGTCTTTTAAAGTCCCACTTTTAACATTACTAGACATGTGACCCTGAAGCAAGTCACTTAACCTCTCAAATGTTCTAGGCAACTCTCTTAAGACAAAGCAGCACAAAATGTATTGATTTACATTGATAGAATTACTTTTCTCAGCTGAGAGGATCCTAAATTCATGAAATCACAACTTTAGTTCCTATCCCCTATTCACAACAGTACTTTTTTGAATAGGAAAAAATATTGGAAAGAAGGTATCATAGATTAACAACAGACTGAACAATTTGTTCTACCAATGTAATGGAAACCTACCATACCTTTAGAAATTACAAACATGAGAAATTCAAAGAAAAAGTATTATTCTTGTGAAATAATGAAGGGTGATATTAGCAAAAACAGAATGATATAAAGAATGACTACAGGAGGAAAAAGGTAACAGAAGTTGATAGAGAATTAGGAGAAAAATTCAATAAGTATGGTGTGTACAAAGTCAAGAAAAAAATTTTCCAGCAGGAGAAGATGGCCAATATCAAATATCTGTAGAGAGTTTAAGGAGGATTAGGAGTAGAAAAGAAATTTTTGTTTTTGGTAATTTTTGTGGTCTTTGGTATCTTCTAATGAATGAAAAAAAGCTTAATTTTGTGATGTTTTTTAGGAATAATCAGAGATTCAGGAACAGAAAAATTGGATGCTAGGAGTTAACTTGAAATATGAGTCATTCTTCTTTGTTTTACTTCTATTTCCAGCTCAGAACTGTAATCTACTACCAACCTACTCTTTTTTTTCTCACTTCCATTTCTAAGCCATTTAATAGGAATAATGCTTTCTACTGGAATGTGTATCCTATTTTACATGTATTCAAATTTTCCCTTTTTGGGGGTCAATTCCACAAAGAAAATTTTCTAGATTATGAGGATACAATCCTAGTAAGATTAAATTCTTCTCACTTAAGAATAATAATAATCAATTGATTCTTTTTTTTAGTTTTTTTTTTTTTGCAAGGCAATGGGGTTAAGTGGCTTGCCCAAGGCCACACAGCTAGGTAATTATTAAGTGTCTGAGACCAGATTTGAACCTAGGTACTCCTGACTCCAGAGCCGGTGCTTTATCCACTGCGCCACCTAGCCACCCTGTCAATTGATTCTTAAAAGCAAACTAATGAATAGTATAGGAAATTAGTGTGCTATTTGGTTTAGTTACATCATTGCATGAATCTCATAAATGAAAATTTCTAAAAGTATTTTACTATTTAAAACAATGAGTAATTTAAAAATCTTATATATTAAAAAATGAAATGATGTTATACTTGCATTTAAACAAGAACAAATTATTACTTGCTTTGTCTTAGTAAATTACAGTGATTTAAAATTTATGTTTCTGACAATGCCTTCCCATTTGAAGGCCAATATATACAGAGTCAAGTGTTATTGTTTTAAACCCTAGGCATGTGAACTATAAAAAAGATGTTCTTCAATAATTTCCATTAAATATCTCCCAACAATCTTCCAGAACGACAGAAATGTCATCTACATTTTGCATAATTGTCTTGTTTTTCAGTTTGATTGGAAAGTAGAGAAGCATATATTAAACTCTAATGATTCCATTAGTTCTCTTTTCTCATCTTATTTTGCATACAAGATGTGCCAAAAGACTTAATACAGTCTTATTAAGCTGTTAAAAATTTAAACTGGATTAAGATTTTTTTTCAAAACCCTTTGTAAAGAAAGTTAGGTTTAAGCAGTCCTTTGCTGTCTTCTTATTTAGCTATTTTTTCCCCCATCATAACAAAGAATGTAAATATGCTCTAACTCTTCTGAAATAGGAAGTTTCTGACCAGAATTCTCCTCAGTCTTCCAGATTAGAAATATATCATGTGGTTATGAGCTCATTAATTCACCTAAGCTAGTTCATACTAAGTAGATGTAGCATTTTTTGTTATCCATCCATGCATAATTGCTCATAGGGAAGGGGATATGGGAGAGGAGAAAGTGTAAAGGAAGCTTGTAGGAGAGGAAGTTTCAGAAAAATCAAATGATGATAGGGTGTTTTGACAGCAAACAGCAAACAAATCAATACACTAAACAGTTTGCCTAGAATACAATAAAAAATGCATATTCTTAACAATTACTTTTTAAGCTAAATAATTCTATATTGCTAATTTACATACCTGTTCATTGCCAAAGATGATGTCTGCAAATGTATATTTTTCTGATGACTGTGAAACTGCTAAAGAACAGGGGAAGACAAATATTATTTCAGGGCCATAAATATAAAGCCTCATTTGAAAAATGTGTTACTAAGTAAAATTAACTTACCTTCAAAATTTTTACATCTTACTGCCTTAAAGCACAACTTTCCCCTTTCTCTACTAGCAAGTTTCGAATCTAGAAAGACAAGGGAATTTTTTTTTCAAAGATATATTTATCAATTTTACCAAAAAGAAAAATACAACAATCTCTATTTGGTAAAAGTCTCCTTTAGCATTCATCTTTGGTCAAAATGGAATATGAATCATTTTTAAACATTTATACTTGATTTTTTTGTTACCTAAAGGTCACACAGCTAGATAATTTATTTTTTTTTAAGTGTCTGAGGTCACATTTGAATTCAGGTCCTCCTGACTCAAGGGCTGATGCCCTATCCACTGCACCACCCAGCTGCTCCAATTTAATTTTTAAAACCTGTTCTGGTGCCAGGCCAGTGAAAAATCACTTAAAAAAGGGATTTAATATTCAAGAATTAAAAGTCAATAGGTATAATAAAGGAACCCAGAGAAGGGTGGAAGGAAGAAAATCCTTTTATATGAACTATAAATTCTGAGATGAAAGGCTGACAATAATTTATTTCTATTTCTCATATTATGCAATAAGTTAATTTACACAGTTTGAGAATTCATAGAATAATGTTCTCTAAGTAATCCTGCCAATTCAAAATAATTCAGTAAACATTCATTAGAAACTCACTGCATGAACAGTACCATCCAGCAAGGTGATAAAGGGACAAAATTAAGATACTACCCATGTAGCCCTCACAAAATTGACAAGTTTATTAGAGGAAGAAGACAAAAGCAGCTATAACAGAAAATACCACACAAGTGCAGAAAAGCAGAAAAAAATGATATGTAAATTTAAATCAGGAGAAGAGTCATTATTACCACTTGGTGGGGTTAATACTGGAAAGAAATATGAGTAGATTTTCAAGATATTCCAAGAACTGTAAATAGTGTGAGCAAAGGTAGACAGGAAAATATAGGATAAAAAAAAGTTCATACATTTTGATTGGACACTGAGTACATGGAAGGGAATAGCATGAAATATATAAGGAGGGTGGCACTGTGGACAGATTTGAATGCCAGGCCAAAAAAGTTAAACTCTATTCAGCAAATAATATAGTTCTAATGAAGATTTTTAAGCAGAGGAATAATATGAAAAGTTCTGGTCATAAGGCAGAATGTTTCACATTGCACAGACAATTTCAACAGTCCAGGTAGATGTAATAAGGACCTGTATTAGGATAGTAGCAGTGAAAAGAGAGAAAGGAATGGATGTAAGAACTACTATGTAGATGAAATTGATGCTTTGATAAATGATTGGATTTAAGAAATGAGGGAGAGTATTTCTTTTTTTCTTTTTTTTTTGAGAGTATTTCTGACAAAGGACTCATCTCTAAAATACACAGAGAACTGAGTCAAATTTTTTAAAAAACAAGCCATTCCCCAAATGATAAATGGTCAAAGGATATGCAAAGGCAATTTACAGATGAGGACATCAAAGTTATCCATAGTCATATGAAAAATGGCTCTAAATCACTACTTATTAAAGAAATGCAAATTAAAGTATCTCTGAGGTACCACTTGATACCTCTCAAATTGGCCAATATGACTAGAAAGATCAATAATCAGTGTTGGAAGGGATGTGGGAAATCTGGGACACTAATATATTGTTGGTGGAGCTGTGAACTCATCCAAACTTTCTAGAGAGCAATTTGGAATTATGCCCAAAGGGAAAGAAAAATGTGCATACCCTTTGATCCAGAAATACTGGGTCTATATCCTGAAGAGATTATGAAAAAGGGTAAAACCATCGCTTGTCCAAAAATAATCATAGCAGCCCTGTTTGTGGTAGCAAAGAATTGGAAATTAAGTGAATGTTCCTCAATTGGGGAAATGGCTTAACAAACTGGTATATGTATATCATGGAACACTATTGTTCTATTAGAAACAAGGAAGTATGGGAATTCAGGGAAGCCTGAAAGGATTTGCATGAACTGATGCTGAGCAAGATGAGTAGAACCAGAAGAACATTGTACACCCTGACAGCAACATGGGGATGATGGTCAACCTTAACAGACTTGCTCATTCTATCAGTGCAGCAATCAGGGACAATTTGGGGATATCTGTGATGGAGAATACCATCTATATCCAGAGAAAGAATTGTGGAGTTTGAACAAAGTTCAAAGACTATTACCTTTAATTAAAAAAAACAAAACTGTTATGTAATTTTTCTTTCTTTATTTTCTTCTTTAAGCATATATTTTTTCTCTCTCATCATATTCAACTTAGATCAATGTATATCATAGAAACAATGTAAAGTCTAACAGACTGTCTTCGGTGGGGAGTGAGGGGAGGGAAGCAAGATTAGGGGAAAAATTGTAAAATTCAAAAATAAATAAAATCTTTCTTTAAAAAAAAGAAATGAGGGAGAAATAAAAGTGAAAAAAAAAAAACCCAGCAAGGATTTGACAATAGGACATCAAATGAATAGTGACACTCCTATCACCTAGTGAGGTAAGAAAGAGAAATAGGCTTTAGGTAAAAGATAAGTTCAACATTATTCAAATTTTAATTTAAGTGTCAGTCTATATAATAAGCTGAAAAATGCAGGTTTAGAATTCAGAAAAGAATCAAATCTGAGAGAAAGATTTTGGAGTCTCTTACAAAGAGATGATTAATTAACTAGTCATGACAATGAAATTAAATGACAGATAATAAGTAAGAGTGGGGATAGTCCATATATGACCAAACTACTGAAGAGGTGGTAGTCCCCTCAAAATGTCAGAAAGAGAGTGAAGAATTAGTGAAAAAGAGAAAGAAAAAGGGGTTAGGGAGATTAGGAGCTAATCAGAAATAATCAAAATTTCAAAAGAAAAGGGAAGAAAGTATTTTTAGGAGGCAACAGAAAACATTCTCAAATGACTGAATGTATGTATTCAGAAATCTCAATTTGAACTCTTCACCTCTCTACTTTAACCCTGAACTTTCTTCATAATTTGAATGGAAGAGCGCATACTCTCAGGCACTTGGGTTCAAATCTATCATCCTTAATTTCTCCACCTTTCTCCCTCAAATCAAATAGTTGCTAAATGCTCTCTTATACCTACTCCTTTCCCTTGATTCATACAGCCATCAATCTAGTTCTGACTCTTATCACTGATCTGGATTATTATTAGTCTCCTAATTGTTCCCCTAAACACCAGTCTTCATTTTCAACAACCTATCTTTCAAATAGCAGCCAAAACGATCTAAAATTTTTTTCTTGTCATTCTACACTTTCTAAAACTCAGTGATTTCCTATTAACTGTAGGATAAAATATGAACTTCTAAGCCAGACACTTAAGTCTCTCTATAATTTAGCTATAACCTACCTATGTGGGTTCATTTCTTATTGTCTCACTTAACAAATTTTATATTCTAGTTCATCCATGGATTTGCACAACTCCTGCAAATCTTCCTCATCCCTGAATTATATTCCATTCTCATTCTCTACATGTCAAAAATCTTCCTTTATTGATTCTAATCCTTCACTTGAAAGCAATCCCTGATTTTTGTGGACATCCTACTCTCACAACTAATATATTCTTTCTTTTAGTTTTTCCTGGTGCACTATGCCAGATTTTTCCTTTGCTCAATCACATGCTATCTTGTATTTCACTTATCTGTACTAGGTCATAATCCTAGAAGATGGGGATCAGGTCATTTTTCATCCCCTAACACCCAGCACCTAGCAATGATAAATCTTGTAGATAATAGATATTTAATAAATGGTTGCTGAATTTGTTTCACTGAAAGAGGACATGACTTAAAAAAAAAAATCACTGGGTTGGTAACCAAATTCTTCATGTTACACAGAGGTTCTGTTGTTATCTGAACTCTGGCACCAATTAACTCTGAATCTACTGCTAACAGTGAGAACATAAAGGCTGGGTGGTGTTCCACTAACCTATAGTCCCTGGAAGGAGACCTTCATTACAACACAAAACCTTTCCCTAATCAATCTTCTTATCCCCATCTCCACTAGGGAACTTCATTTCCCTCAGATGCATCCACAGTCAAAATCAATGTCAAGCTCTACGTAGAGCAGTAAAGCATGAGAAGGAAGCACAAATAAAGTAAAAGGAAAGCTAGAAGTTAGAGCAATGAGGGGAATCAAAAAAATGTGGAAAGTAGGGAACAGAGAATCTATTCAAAATAAAGTGAGGAGATGGGTACATTTGCAGTCATATAGTCCCATAAAAGTACGATTTAATCCTTTATTAAATGATCAATTCTTATGACTCTGAAAAAAAGAATCAGAAAATATAAAAGAATTTACCATAAAGGAAAAATTTTACAAACCTTTGTTTTCAGAGAGATTGACAGATTTCTGTAACTTCCAATGCTTGCTATTACTTGAAACTTGCACTATATGAAATTCCTTAACACCTGCTTCACTCTGTTAAAAAAAAAAAGGAGGGGGGGAGATGTGGTCATTCAGAATCAGGATAATAAATTGTAATATTTGGTTCTGAATAAAAATATTGAGATATTGGTTGATGAATAGGTGGCTTTTCTTGCCAAGACCAATGGACTGTTCTTGTACACTTAAAGCCTATTCTTTCTTCTTTGGTAGGACTGACCTTATTTACTTTCTCTAAAACTCAATCTTTCCCTATCTACTGGTCACCACTATCCTTCCAAAAAAAAAAAAAAAACAAACCAAAAAACAGCTAAAAACCAACTAACTTGATCTTATCATCCTCTCAAGCAATTTATAGTCCTCTCATTTTCCTTTCACAGCCAAAGTCCTAGAAAATCACATTCAAGGGGCGGTTAGGTGGCAAAGTGGATAGAGCACTGGCCCTGGAGTCAGGAGTACCTGGGTTCAAATCCAGTCTCAGACACTTAATGATTACCTAGCTGTGTGGCCTTGGGCAAGCCACTTAACCCCATTTGCCTTGCCAAAAAAAAAAAAAACTTAAAAAAGATAATGAAAATCACATTCATCATTCCCATTTCTCCAAAACTTATTTCTTAGCTCCTTACAATATGACTTCCTATCCTATTATTTAACTGAAACTGCTTTCTTCAAAGTTAGCAATAATTTACCAATTAATTACCAAATCCAATTACTTTATCTCTGTCCTTGTCTTTCTTGATCTCTGCAACATTTGACACTATTTACAGCCTTTTTTCTCTTCCTACATACTCCCAAAATATGGATTTCCATTAATTGGAAAATCCTGGTTCTCCTCCTACCTCTCTAGGTTCACAGGATTAAATTATTAGCTCTAATGCAGATGACTCCTAGATAAAATATATATGTAGTCCATTGTTCCTGAGCATCTTTCCAGCATCATCAACTGTCTGCTGGACATTTTAAACAACATCTAGTAAGTATCTCAAACTCAACAAATCAGAAACACAATTTCTCTGTTTTGGTTATCTTTCTAATCACTTGGGTTTATAACCCTGACAATATCCTGGACTCTTTATTCTCCTTCATCCTCCATATTCAATGACTAGTCATATGCTCTCTACTATCCTGCATATTAAGAAGTGTACCATCTTTGCAGATAAGTAAATACATAGTACCTTTAACTTCTCACTGAGAGGATCAGAAAAAGTCTTTGGAGCAAGTCTTTGAAGGAAATTAGGGATTTTAAGATCTGATCTTTGAAGGAAACTAGGGAATTTAAGAGGCAAAAGATGAGGTGAAGAAATATAGGAAACTAATCTATGCAAAAGGGAGGTGGGAGATAGAATTCCATGTATATGGGAAAGGGAAGGGAATGAACACTTATTAATATGTGTCAAACACTTGTGCTAAAAATTTTCCAACAATCCTTTGTAAAAACCTAAAATAAGTGCTATTATTATCACCATTTTAGAGATGAGGAAATTGAGACAGAAAAACATCTTGCTCAAGATAACAGACTTTAAGTGTGAGAAAAGTGAGGCAGAGAGAAGTGTCATGGTCAGGATAAGACAGCTTTTAAGTGTCTGACAATGGATTTAAACTCAGATCTGCAGGCCCAGTGCTCTATTCATTTCATTGAAGTAGGTTAGCTTGATTGGAATGTGGAGTACATAAAGAGAGTAACATGAAACAAGGCTAGAAAGGTGGGAGGCTTTAAACATCAAGCTAAGGGTTTTCTACTTTATCCCAGAAACTGTGGGGAACTACTAAAGATAGATGATTAAGAAAGTGATATATAGTTAGAACTATCCTTTAGGAATATCAGTATTGTAGATCTATGTGACAATTGAGCAGGGTGAACAATTAGAAGTCTACTATACTAGTACAGGCAGGAGATTAAATAGGGCTGGAACTAGGGGACATATTTAAGAGACACTGCATTGGTGAAATGTTAAGATTTGACAACCAACTGGATAAGGAGAGAAGGTCAGGGAAGAACTTCCAATTACACTAAGGTGAACCTAGATGAATTAAAAAAAAAAAGGAAAAAAACAGTGATGAACTCAATAAATAAATCAGGTAGCTTGAAGGAATAGGTTTTCAGGAAATATAATGAATTCCCTTTTGGCCAAATAAGGTTTTAGATGCCAAAAAAAAGAAAATCCAGGTGGAGATATTCAATATTCATACATTGGTGCATATGCTAGAACTGAACCCATAATGAGATTAAAAAAAAAAAGAGAGAGAAGAAAGTCATTCTTGTTTACAAAATGAGAATGCTTGTAGAGCATTTAACCCAGTGCTGGGACTAGTAAGCACTATATAAATTATTTCCTTATTCCCTTCTCTACCCCTTTTTCTGAAAAAAAGAAGTTTGAGTGATGCCTAATCAGAGCTTATATGAAGATCTAACAAAGTTAACTGAGGGACAGTCAAACATAAAGAAAAGGAATAAAAGAAGAACAGTATCATAAAGTCAAGGGATGATACATTATGTCAAAAGTTGCTTGAAGATAAAGAAAATGAAGACTAAGAAAAGAATACTGCATTTAGTTGTTAAGGGAACATTAATGTTGAAAAAAAACAAGGGCTCCTGTTTTATTTAGATCCAAATTTGCTAGACACATTTTATTTTCATGCAGCTACAAGAAGCGTTTCTTAAATCAATAGTCCCATGAACTTTTGAAAACAAACTAGATGAAGCAACTTTAACATAGCCTCAAGGTTTATAGAGGTATTTATTTCTCATTAAATATAAGTAACCATCTAAGATGCTTGCCTCAGACTTAACTGAAAAATCTGAGGCTCCTCATCATGACTCCCTCCTTATCCTCTCCTCAGCTTAGAAATCTTTCTCTATTACTTCCTCCTCTCCAGACTCACACGAAAATGTTGGCCCTTTTTGCCATGACCAACTTCTCTACATGCAATCCTCAGCAAATTGTCTCCAGTATCAATCACATTCTCTTAGTTCTTAATCTCTTCCTATCCTACTGGCATTTCACCTGCTGCTTATCAACATGCCCATGACTATCTCATCATTTAAAAATCCTCACTGGTCTTACCCCTGACAGCAACCATCCTATATTTCTCCTCTCCTTCATGGCTAAATTCCCTGAAAGTCATTGACATTTGGTACTTTCACTTCCTCTTTTCACTCTCTTCCGAATTCAGATTTCTCTGATTCTGTCATTTCTACTCAGTATTCTATATTCTTTTAAATCTTAGCTCAAATCTCTTCTGCAGGTTTTTCCCAGTTGCTATCTACTAGTGTTTTCTTCTCTGAGATTACTTCTCATCTACTTTTTTATAAAGTACTTTTATGTTCTTCATTATTTACACCCAGTCTTCTTTATCAGAACAGGAATTTCTTGGGGAAGGTGACTATATTTGCTTTTTTTTTTGTTTCCCCCAGTATTTTGCACTAATAAGTTTAAAAAGTTCCAATTTACTTAATTTCACTTGAGAGAAAAGAAGAATTGGAATATTGTTATGAAGAATGTTATAGTTAATCAGGGAGAAATAAAAGCATTGAAGGAGATGAGAATTTATAATCAGTATGTTGTAAGCCTAGTCAGTGTAATTTTAGTTACTTCCCTAGGACATAAGTAGAAATGAAGAAAGATGATTGAAATAAACCCAGAATTGGGATTCTGGTAAAGCATGAATGAGAATGGGAAAAATGGACAAGTGACCAAAGCACAGGAGAAAGTAAACTGTTCAATATGTGATTAAAACTGTGAAAGGAGCACCAGCCCTAGAGTCAGGAGGATCTGAGTTCTAATTCATCCTCAGACACTTAATACTTAGTTGTGTGACCTTGAGCAAGTCACTTAACACCACTGTCTTGTAAGAAAATACCCCAAAAAACCAAACCCTCAAAGACTGTGAAATGAGTGAAATAAGAAGAATAGGAAGAATTAGAAAGGGTGAAGAGACAAAGAGGTGAGGGATGAAGAATAGGTTTAAAAAGGGAATATGGTTGCTTATCAAATGGAGAACAGCTGAACAAATTGTGGCTTATGAAAATAATAAAATATTACTGGACCATCAGAAATGATGATGGACAGTTTCATAAAAATATGGAAAAATTGGTATTGAATTGATGCAGAGTGAAATAAGAATTAGGAGGAAAAATCTATTCAAAAAGTCATTCTTGAAGAAATAGGTGGTCAAAAGAGAAGAAAAACAGTTACTGAATTACAATTAACAACCATATGAAAGAAAGCTCCAAAGCATGAATAACAAGAGAAATGAAAATGAAATAACTCTTAAAGATTTACTTCATATATTGCAAATTGGCAAAGATGATAAAAGATGGAAATAGTCTATGTTGGAGACACTTATGCACTCTTGATAGAGCTGTGGATTGGTTTGATCATTCTAGAAAGTAATTTGGAATGATTCAATATCCTGAACATTTTGATCTAGAAATCCCACTGCTTTATACCAAAATATTTATAACAGCATTTTTTGGGAGCATCATAGAACTGGAAACAAATTGCCTATCAAGTGAGGAATGGCTCAACAAGTTGTGGTACATGAATTTAATAGAATATTCTTGTTCTATGAAATAACGCAAACAGATGAAAATACAAGATTTAGATGAACAAGACAAGCAAACACAATCAAAAAACCCAAAATAAACAATGATTATAAAAATTTAAATGGAAAAGACAATAATTGAAAATGAATGCCATGAAATTATAATGATCAAATTTGACCCCAAAGAAGAGATGAGAAAGAGATACAGAAAAGCACTTCCCACTTAATATTTGCTTAGCTGTCTGACCTTGGGCAAATCACTTAATCCCACTGCCTTGCCCTCAGCCCCCCCCCCCCCAGAAAAAAGCATTAAAAAAAAGAAAGAAAAGCACCTTTCCTTCTTTAAGATAAAGGACCCTACGCTATTACATTGTTGGTGGAACTGTGAACTCATCCAACCTTTCTGAAGATTAATTTGGAACTATGCCCAAAGGGCAACAAAAATGTGCATACCCTTTGATCCAACAATACAACTACTGAGTCTATACAGTGAAGAGAATTATGAAAAAGGGTAAAAACATCATCTGTACAAAAATATTCATAGCAGCCCTGTTTGTGGTGGCAAAGAATTGGAAATCAAGTAAATGTCCTTCAATTGGAGAATGGCTTAGCAAACTGTGGTATATGTATGTCATGGAACACTATTGTTCTATTAGAAACCAGGAGGGATGGACATTCAGGGAAGCCTGAAGGGATTTGCATGAACTGATGCTGAGTGAGATGAGCAGAACCAGAAAAATATTGTACACCCTAACAGCAACATGGGGGCGATGATCAAGCTTGATGGACTCACTCATTCCATAAGTGCAACAAACAGAGACAATTTGGGGCTATCTGCAATAGAGAATATCATCTGCATACAGATAAAGAACCATGGAGTTTGAACAAAGTCCAAGGACTATTTCCTTTAATTTAGAAAAAAAACCTGATATCTTATTGTCTGATCTTGTTATCTCTTATACTTTATGTTTCTTCCTTAAGGATATGATTTCTCTCTCATCACACTCAATTTGGATCAATGTACAACATAGAAACAATGTAAAGACTGACAAATTGCCTTCAGTGAGGGGGTGGGAAGTAAGATTAGGGGAAAAAATTGTAAAATTAAAAATAAATAAAATCTTTAATAAAAAAAAAAAGATAAAGGACCCTACATGTGGAACACTTCAAATAATGTTGGGACTTTTTCATTGTTGACCTACTGGTTAATTTTTTTGAACTATTTCTTTTTTTCTTCTTTGTTATAAAAGATGGCTTTCTAGTAAGGGGAGAAGATGAGATACATTGAGAAGTAGGTGAAATGAACAAAAATTTTTTTAGGGGCAGAAATTGATCCAAGATCCTCCTGACTCCAAGACCAGTTCTCTCTCTCTCTCTTTTTTTTTTGGCGAGGCAATGGGGTTAAGTGGCTTGTCCAAGGCCACACAGCTAGGTAATTATTAAGTGTCTGAGGCCAGATTTGAACTCAGGTACTCCTGACTCCAGGGCTGGTGCTCTATCCACTGCGCCACCTAGCCACCCCCTCAATTTTTTTTAAAAAAGCCAATCCTTATACTACTACCTAGAAAACTCTCCATAAAATATGTTTCTGAATTTATGAATTTTGAAATGATGAATGATGAATTTATGAATTACTGCACTAGTTATATATTTAGTTCTATTCATGTCTTGGGTTTGTTTCTGTCATTACAAAATCAGTGACTTCACCAATCCACAGAACTAAAATGAACATGACAATGAACACTCACTGTGACTCCAATCAACAATTTCATTGTGGTATGAATCAATTTTACTCCATCAACAGTTTCACTAGCAAGCTCAAAAGGAAGACAAGGAAGACAATTTCTGTCATACTACAGACTGGGAGGCAGGCTAGGAAGGGTGTATGAAAATTAGGAGAAGTGAAAGAGGACACTCAGGTGCTGGAAGTCTATTCTGAATACCAAGGATCATATTTCTCATAAATTCTGGGATATTGCTATTCTTTAGCATAAACAAAAAATTTAAAGTGAATTAGTAATTTTTAAAAGGGGGTATGCACCTAACAAGACCAAATCTCAAAGTATGCTGCAAAGTAGGTATTATGAAAATGATATCAATGTTTAAAAATAGAAAACACAAGATAGGTTCATTATTAGGGAAACTATCAATACAACAGATCATATATAACAATAAGAACAAAAATAATATTTTAATAAACAACTAAAAAAGCTTATTCTTATTTTAAGAAAATTAGAAAACACAGGAATAAAATCATGCAAAGATAATAAAACTAAGAAGTTAACTTTTAAAGCAAACAGTGCTTGAAAATTTGCAAAGCACTAAACATGTATGATTTAATTTGATCCTTATAACCCTGGTGAGGTAGGAATTATCATTATCCCCATTTTGCAGAAGAGGACAATTAATCTGAGAGAAATTAACTGATTTGCCCAGGGGTACATAAGCTAATTAAGCATTTGAGGCAGGATTTGAACTAGTGTCTTCTAGACTCCAAGTCTAGCATGCTATCCATTGCTCTACTTAACTGTTCTTTTAAATGGATAGAGCAAGCATCTAAAAGCAAGAGCCATCATTATATGTTTTGGAACAAAATAGAATCCTTTCCAATGAAAACAGGAATAAAGCAGAGGCAAATTAGGGAAAAAAATCATATAATTTACTTAGGAAAGCCTAAAGAGTTAACTAAAAATTAAAATAATACAATGCAACAAAGAAAAAAATTTTTAACTACAGAAAATATAAAATATTTGGGAGTCTATCAAGTCAAACACAAAGAAATTATATGAATATATAAAAACTATAGAACTAAAGATAGATCTAACTAATCAAAAAACATTAAATTACACAATACTGCCAACCTGAGCCTGATAATGTGGATCAGGGGTCAGCAGTCTGAACCCTGCTCTTTTTTTTTTGGTGCATTCTATTGAGGTCACTATTTGTCATATGAAAATTTTAAAACATCCCTGTATCAGCTATAACAAAAAAAAAGTATTTAATGAGCAAAGCCAAAACATTTAAACAGGGGTGGCTAGGTGGCGCAGTGGATAAAGCACTGGTACTGGAGTCAGGAGTACCTGGGTTCAAATCCGGTCTCAGACACTTAATAATTACCTAGCTGTGTGGCCTTGGGCAAGCCACTTAACCCCATTTGCCTTGCAAAAACCTAAAAAAAACAAAAAAGAAAAACAAAAAAAAATTGAAACAGCAAGAACAAGCTTGGAAGCAAATAGTAGCTGTGTGCTCAGGACTGGAGCAGGGGCTACATTCTACTTTGCAGCCTAGTCTGAAGTTTTCAAAGGGAATAACCAAGGCCAAAGGTCAAATTAAGCCTACAACTTTTTTACTGAGAAACTGTACAACCTACATATCCTTGAGTCATTTCAGAGATCCTGGCATATTCAATATTCCCAAGACAGAAACAACAGGCTCTGCTCAGATATTCCCATGGTCCGTGCACAGTCTGGCCCTAATATTAAGTGCAAAGACAAAAAGTAGAGTGGAAAGATGAGCAAACAAAAAAAAATTCTTTATGTGGTGAGGGAAGTAGACAAAATTATACTCAAATGAAGTCCAGAATCTACTTTCAATAAGTTTCCAAAGATTGACAGCTTTCATTGAGCTTCTTCCCCCCACCCCTTGTCTTAATATCCTTTAGGAAACCTCCTCTTATGGCACCATGAACTACTCAGACATTTTAGTGCAACACAGAGACCCTCCTATCCTTAGAAATTACCCCACTTCAAGACATGCTAATGCTATATTGTTCTGCAGCAGCCATTTTGCTGTAAATGACCCCTAGTGATATGACTGATAGTCACTAGTGTCCTTCAGGATCTCTTTTTCACCTTGAACTGGTTCAAAAGACTTTGCTGTTGTAGGAGGAGGTTTCCAAAGTCTTGGGAATTTTTTCCTCCCCATTTGGTCGAACTAGAGGATTTCTTGGATTAAGAAAAATAAGTTTTTTGAGAAGATAACTCCCTTATCCATCTCCTTTGATTAATTACATAAATTTTTCTTCAACTAGTACTTATATTTTACAAATAACTAGTTTTCTTTTCTTTTATTTCATTCAATATTACTTTGTATAAAGTTTAGCTTAAAAATGCTGCCCCAAAAATTTGTATATAAAGAACTTCTCATGGTGACTCATTCACCTTGCTGTCAAACCAAACTGAATAAAATGGCTACTTGCTTCACTCTTAATTTACTCCTTATGGATATCATTTAACTCCAACCTCAAGAACTCAGATTAGTGAGTAATGATCTTCAAGTCCACCCAAAATTCTATGACAATAAACACAAATCTAGAAGTAAAAGAATCCAGCACATTTGTAAGCAAAGCCTCACAAAAAAAATACACTTTGAGCATAAGTTCATCTAGAATTATTGAAAGAAATAATAAAAAATTATTTAAATGTTTTTAAATGAAATTAAATGAAAGCACTAAAGGAAAAAACTAGAAATCAGAAAGAAGAAATGGAAAGAGAATGAAGTCTGGACACCTCTTGTGTCAAAGAACTAACTTCTTGGAAATTAAAATGATCCAAAAAGAAATTAATGACATTATTTTTGTGGGGGAAAAACATTAAAACAAACTCAAAAGACTAAGAAAAAATAGAAGAAAATAATGGGGAAATTGATAAAAAAAAAAACAACAACAGGAAAATGGGGAAGCAGTAAGGTATGAGAATAAGAATTTATCAAGCATCTATGTGCCAGGCACTGAGCTCAGAAATTGACAAATGTTTTCTCATTTGATTCCTACAACAACCCTCTGAAATTTTTGCTATTATGATCCCCATTTTCCAGTAGAGGAAACTGAGGCAGATAGAGGCAGACTTGCCTAAGGTCACAAAGCTAATATCTGAGGTCACATTTGAACTCGGGTCTCTGTGACTCCAAGTCCAGCCTTATGCATTCATTACATCACCTAGCTGTCCCTTAGCAAAAATTACTACTACTTCTATCACCACCACTGTTAGTAATAATGATGATGACATTATGTAATGCTGACTATATGCCAGAGACTGTGCTAAGCACTTTACAATAATTATTTCATTTTATCCTCACAACATCCTTAGGAGGTAGGTATGCAAATATCACACCCATTTTACAGATGAGACAAACAAAGGTTAAGTGACTTACCTATGGTCACAAAGCTGATTCTGAGTTTGAATTTGAACTAAGGTCTTCCTGAAGCCTAGTACTCTATCCACTGCATCAATTGAAAACAAATTAAAGAATCACTGGACTCCCAGAAAACCATGACCACATTCAAAAAGCTTCAATATCATAATTTAAGAAATCTCAAGAGAAAAATTACTAAATCTCTTGGAAACAGAAAGCAATGTGGAAACAACAGAAAGAATCCATCAATAGTCTCCTCAAAGAAACTCTAAAAGTAAAACTACCAAGAATAATATACCCAAAAGTCAAAGCTTCTAGTTAAAAAATTGTAAGCAGCCAGAAAGTAAGAATTCAAGTACTGATGAACCAGTCAGGATCAAATATGATTTTAACAGTCACCATTATAAAGGAACAGAGAGCTTGAAAAATGAAGTTTAGAAGGCAAAAGACATAGACCTATAACCAAGAATAATTTACTCAGCAAAATTGAGTGTAATCATCCAAAGGGGAAAAATGAATTTGTACTGAAATAGAAGACCTCCCAGCATTTCTGACAAAAATAACAGCTAAGTAGGAATTGTGAAGCACAGAAAAGCCAAGAGAAACATAAAAAGATAGCTTTAACTGAATGATCATAAGGTATTAAACATAACTTCTTACATTCTAATGACATGTATCCTCCTAATAATCCTATCACCATTAGGGGTCATAGAAGGGAGTCTAAACAGGGAGCCTTGGGAATGATTCTTTTATGTTTTGGTGAACTTAAAAGAATGGAAAAGTAAAGGAGGAGGTATTAACTAGGAGAAAAAAGAATGGAAAGATGAGGAAAATTATTTCACATAATCAGGGTACTCAAGTTTATACAAAAGAAAAAGAAAGGATGAGGGGACCAAGTAATGTTGAAGCCTACATTTCATCTGAACAGGTCAAAGAAGAAAATGCATGTGCACACATGCACACATACATACAAACACAGAATTGGGTACAGAAATACTTATCACTCAATACTAGGAAGCAAAACGGAAAGGAGTTAGAAGAGCAAGGGTAGATTAAAGAAAGGATTAGTCCTTAGCAAAAAACTCTAAGACTGTACAAAAATATTTACAGTAGATCCTTTTTTATTGACAAAGACCTGAAAAGTGATGGAATATCTACAAACTGGGGAATACTGAAAACAAGTTTCATAGTACATGAATAGGACAGGATATTATTATACTATAGGAAATGATGAAGAGCATAGTTTTGGAGAGAAGTCTGAGAGGACCTGTGTGAACTGATACAGAGATCAAGTAACTCTGATTGATGTCATGACCAAACTCAATTGTAGTTGATAAAGTAAATGTATAAAAAGATGATAAAGGATAAACTCAGTGCAAACAGATATATTTTTGTTTGGACATAGACAATTTTGGAATTTGTTTTGCCTGATCATACATGTTTTCAACAGGAATTTTGTTTTCCTTTCTTTCTCAATTGATGCTGCAAGGGGGAGGGGGAGAAGAGAAAGCTAATTTTTGTTGTTTAAAAAATGAATTTTTTATTTAGAACCTTAAAAAAAAATCAGTGTACAATTTTCAAGACATCCTACAAAGCAGAGTGCTCAATTGTTACTGCCTATTACATTCTGTGAATGATTAAACTAAGAATGAATCCTTTAAAAACTCTAATCATGTCTTATTAATAAGATCACAATCTGCCTACAGAGAATTTTCTCCATATTGAGGGAATGAAGTATCAAGAAATCCTAAAGTGCTCTAAAAAAATGGAAAGTGAAACTATTGCAACTAAGTAAGACAACATCCTCAGAACTCATGGAGGTCTTCTGAAAGGAAAAATATTCCAACACTGAGAATGATTGAAAACCTATGAGAATTCTATGAATTTAACTTTATTAATTTGCTCTTAAAGACCAGATCTGCGATGTTTCTTTTTATTCAGATTGCAGTTTATATATAATACATGAGCTTGCCATATGTTTACCAAAAAAACAAGAATGTTCAAGATTGAATTTTTGTAGCTAAATGAGAGATTAACACTTAATTAACATCAAGAGGCTAAGAGAGTTTTAAGGTCCAGATCTGGGTCAGGAAGTGAATGATTCCTATATCCTACATACCACTGGATAACTAATATAATAAATTATTATATAATTATATAATTATACCAGTAGATTATAAAATCTAGAAAAGAACTACTTAAGTGAAACTTCAGTAAAATGTGCAGTTAAAATAAAAAACTAATTTTACAAGAGAAAACTAAAACTTACAGTATTGATATTTTCCACATCCACAAAGACAAGCATATTGCCTCCTCTGCCTTCTTCACCTTCAAGAGTATTACTTCTGCAGACTGTAGCTCGTACATTCAAAGATCGGCTAGTACAAATAACAGCTGTATGTCTTAATACCCTGTGACTGAAGAAAAATAAATGTAAACTCCTAAAGCATGGAACACAAACTGATGCAAAGTGAAGTAAGCAGAAGCAAGAAAAAATGATGCAATGACTACAACAATGTAAATGGAAAGAATAAAAAAAAAACTGAAATTGAATGCTAAATAATTTATAATGGATAAACGGGGTGCAGAATTTAGAGAAGTTACCTCCCTCTACTTTAAAATTATAAATGTTTACCATTACATATACTGTGAAATGTGATTAATTTATTGAGTTTTTATCTTATTCTTTTGTTTTGTGCTACAAAGGATTGATTTCTGGGCATGGAAGGAGGAAGGATGTCTCTGGAAATTAATCTTATGTAAAAACAAAGGATATTAATAAATTTTAAAAATGAAAACTATTAAGTTGTAGTACTAATTATTATTAGGTAACACATTTGACAATAATCAAAATAAGATACAAAGAAATATTTCTAATACTTCAGCTTGACACAAAATTAAGTCATCTTTCAATTATTTCATAATCAGACTATTGAGATTTGACACTCATAGAAACAAAAAATTCCAAAGTTAAATTCAATTTTGATTGTTCCAATCACTATAAGCTATTTTTACCAAAGTATTTCATCTAAGGAAGAAAATCAAAAGCTTCATCCTTTCATGCTAATAGCCACATAATTTCAGGTCCTTAATAGCTTTTGACTAGATTATTGCTATAGTCTCCTAATCATCCATCCTAAATTCTGGTGAGAAAGTAATCTTCCTTATATACAAAACTAAAAATCACTTCCTTATTCAATCAACATCAGTGGCTCCCTAATTTCCCTAGGATCAGATATGAAAAATAAAATCAAATACAATGAAAATTTTCCATCTAGCTTTTAAAGCTTTATAAAATGGCCTTAATCTTTTAGCCTCAATGAATAGAAACAGGACTTAACTGAAAAAATCAAATTTCTCTCTTTAACCCTCAGCAACCTCATTCATTCCCAAATTTTCAGTTACCATCACCCCCCTAAAATGACTCATTATTAAATTTCATCTCCACCTAAACCTCACCCCAGTTCTGAATCTACCAATACTTCTAAATGGATATGTCAGACTATACTCATCCTACTTTTTTTTTCCTTTTTAAAAGGGTAGTTTTCTCTTTTTCTGTTAATGGTATCCATCCTCACCCCCAATCCCATCTCGGTCAATTTGGATTAAAAATCTCAGGGGTTTTACCATCTGCTCCTTTTTTCCAAATCACTCATATCTAGTTAAAAGTTCTATGCTTGTTCCTTCAGAGTCTATCTGAAACCGGTTCCTTTGTTTTTTCCCTCACAGTCAAAAAACACTTATTAAGCACCTACCACAAGCCAGGCACCACTTGGGAAGACAGAGAAAAGTAAAAGACAGTCACTATTTTCAAAGTGGTTAGTCTAATGGAGAAGAAAACATGCAAACAATTATGTATAAAATAGATATTTACAGGATAAATCGAAGATAATCAATAGAGGTGAGGCACTAGATTACAGGGAAGTAGAAAAGGCTTTATGCAGAAGGTAGGATTTCAACAGAGAACTGAAGGAAGTCAGGAAACAGATGAGGAAGGAGCCCTGGAGGACAGTGAAAATGTGCCAAATTGGCAGATTGAATGTCTGCTCAAGGAACACAAAAGCCAGTTTTTACTGCATTCAGAGTACTGGGTGGGGGGATGGTGGAGAGGGGAAGGCAAGCAGTGGTATAAGGCAGAGGAAGAATGGAAAGGTGCATGGGGTGGGAAGGTAGGTTATTAAAGTATTGAATACTAAAAGTTCAGGCCCTTATTACAAGAAGCAGCTAGGTGACATGGTAGGAGTCAGAAAGAAATATTTGAATCCTGCCTCAGACACTGTTTGACCCTGTTCAGTCATTTGAATTTTTCCTCATCTATAAACTGAGAAAACTTTTCTCATTTATAAAATAGAAATAATAACACCTTTCTCTCTCTCTCTCTCTCTCTCTCTCTCTCACACACACACACACACACACACACACACACACACACAATATAAATTATTTTGTACATTTTAGAATACTACAAGTGCTAGGTATTATTACCTCATACTAGAATATTCTAATGGTCTGCCAAATGAGTGATGAGATCACTGCAAGATTTCTTGGCACAAGTCTTCAACCCATTCCAAAAATACTGTGAACAACATTGCAGTCAGAAGCCAAGTTTGAATCCCACCTTAATTACCACCTATATGACTTTGGGAAAACACTAATTACCTATCTTACTTTCCTCATCTGAAAAATAAGAGAGTTGAACATGAAGCCTCTGAAGTCTCCAAAATCAAAGGTCTCTAGACCAATGACCCTATATTTGATGACCTCCTCAACTGGCTTTTTACTCAATGGTTGAGATAATTTCTTCCTATATATTTTAAATTTTTTTATATTCATTTACTTCTACTCTGTAATCCTTTAACTTAGACAACAAGCCCATTCACATGACATCCACATATAACCTGTTCCAGTAGAATATCCTAGTGTCACCACCACCCACAGTTAAATTCCTACTCTAAAATGATCACCACATCAAACTTTAGATTTATAAGCATGGCTTTTAAGATCTATATATCAATTGCTCTTTTTAATTTTCCATACACAATAAATTATATACCTTTTGTTAGGAGGAAGCCAAATTTTTATAATTCCCTACATGTAGTCTTCTCCTTTTAAAATTCTTTACCCTATATTTTCTCTTGCACACAAAACTACTGTCTGCTTTATTCATTACAATTATTTGCTTTCCAAATTTCTGTAATTACTTCAAGATTTGGCTCAAGCATCTTGTGACACATAAAACCATTCCTGATTTCCAACTCTCCTTTCTCTAATTATATATCTTGTAGAAATGTATTTGATATGTAGGAATATATTTTATGTATAGTTTAATAATCTTTATATCTTAGTCAGAAAATGTGAGTTATTCCTTAAACATCCTGAAATTGGAAACTGAATATTACAGAGCTTAAGAGAACTGAACACCTAGGTCTGGGTAAATCTGTTGACAATGAACCAAATTAATTTTATTTCTAAATAAAGGTAAGGCAATAATAAGGAATTAACTTATTATTTTAAGTGTTTTGTTTCTTTGAAGAGCAATGAAGAAATTATACAAGGAATCTTTTTTCAACTTAAATAGGTTAACTACACTTTTGAATAGTTAACCTTACACACACACACACACACACACACACACACACACACACAGACACGTTTCTTTATAAATGAAATCTTGATTTCTAATGAAAGTTTCTACCTTCTTTGGTCACCAAACCCCGAAAACCTCTAAGTAACATACGGCAGAGAAGAGTAAGAGTAAGAATAAGCCCACCTAAGACTCTAAATTGCTTTGAGAACTTTGAGTAAGTTACTTGTCAATTTTCTCCTTGTAAAATTAGGACATTGATAGGGATCTGATTTCATGGAGTTATCTGAAGAAGAACTGAGATTTATAATAAAAGTACTTTGCAAGCTTTGGAGGAATATGTTTATGCTTTAATTTTAAAAATCTGCTTAAGTCTAATTTACTAAAAGGTTATATATTTACTAATGGTCCTTAAATAGAAGTTTGAGGATTTTTAAAGTAGATCTGACTTTTTTTTTAAATTAACATTTAAACTCATTCACTTCCAAAAGGAGAACAAGTCAATTTTTTCAAATAGTGTCACTCTTGTCCTCCAAAATACATTTTTACTAGTAAAATATAAAAATTACTAACGGGGCGGCTAGGTGGCGCAATGGATAAAGCACTGGCCCTGGAGCCAGGAGTACCTGAGTTCAAACCCAGTCTCAGACACTTAATAATTACCTAGCTATGTGGCCTTGGGCAAGCCACTTAACCCCATTGCCTTGCAAAAACGAAAAATTACTAACAATTCAGAAATAGATTGTTCCAATTAAGATATGTCTTTTAGTTCTTTTCTAAAGTCCACTTATGCATCAGATATTTATTTCCCCTGAAAAATTAGCTCTAAGTCAATGTTATAAATTGTAGTTGCATTTTGAAATAATTCTGAAATGTCAATTTTTAATTCAGCTTTGAGAATTATCCTGAAATATGAACCATCATTTCTACTCCAAATCTGTTGTTATTCCACTCATGCCACACACTTGTTTGGCCTTATTTCCTAAGTTGTTTATGATATGTACTGGTAGAAAGTGTCCACTGATTAAGTGTCTGGGTTGACATTTAATTGTCAGTGTTAACTAAAACAAACCACATTTTTAAAAAATGGTTTGAAATTGCCCTAAAAAAAATTTCAAAAGTTCTACCAAAGTAAACATAAAAAAGTCATTTCCAGCTATTTTCCTTGAACAACTATTCTAAAAATAGGATCCTGTTGTACTTTATGTTGAATTATGACCAAATAAGGAAATCTCCCCTATGAGCTAATTAATTAGTTTCACTCTGTCCCATGACATTAATTAAACTGTAAAAGAAGCCAGCAATTTTGAAAATGTGTATACTGGTTACAAAGGATCCTGTGTGAATGGATAGGCATATAATTAAATCCACTAAAGGAAGAAAAGAATGTCAAAGCACACACCCTCCTGATGATGGGTTAGATAGCTTCTTCAAGTATGAACGATATCCAATTACACTGGGTTGACACAGTGGTCACCTGGAAATTTATGGAACCTTTGGCCATATCAGAATCATTGCTTTTTGGAGCTGGAAGTGGTCTTAGAGATTTAGAATCCACCTCTGTCAAATCTTGCAGCCAGGCAGTTCAGAGATATTAGGCACAACCTGAGGCATAAACATTATGTATAGTAAAGAGGGGTGATTGTTTTCCTTTAGAAAATGGTAATATATATATTATATACATATTTTTAAACACATTAAAATGGAAGTTTATTTTAGAAAAGTTTAAAAATACTCACCTGATATTAGATTGCTTTTTAATACTCTCATAATAAAACAAAAAGTTTATTTCATGAACACCTTCTTCATCTGGTCCACGTAACCACATAGGCAGCTGGACTGAAGCCCCAGGTAGAAGTACAGAGTCAGGAAGGGGCACATCAATCACCTCTGGCTGATTTCCTATGCCAAAGCCAAAATCTCCTGAGGAAGCTGATGATGTGAGGGCAGTAGACCCAGAGGTAGAATCTGCCACGACAGTTTTGTAAGCACTACAGTTCTCAGAAGCCGAGGGGCTCAGAGGTGTTAGAACAGCAGTATTACCACCAAAAGTAAAAAACTCTGGACGTTTAGAAACAACCTTCAATCCAGTAAGAGGACACTTGCTGACGTTGACAAATTCAACATATGCCTTTCGGATTTCCCCACAAAGAAGTCCTGTAGGAAAATTTATAAAGAACACCTGCATTGGGGGGAGGAAAAAATTATTATTTTGGCTATCAAATACTTCTTGAACTTCTTTTCTATAGCTAAGTTTAGTAAGACATTTGTATAAGCACTTCATTAATTGTAATCAAAACACTTAGGATTAGGAAATTACCTTGTAGGCAAATCAATCACAAAGCTATATCTACAATTCTATAGCATATTTTGGAATATTTGTTTGGGAATAAATCTCAAGAAAATGATAATTTCAACTACAATAAACAGGGTTGGGAAGAAAGAGGTAGTAAGAGGGAATCTTATAGTAGTGGTCCACCCAAGTAGAAAAAACAGCCACCAAACCACATACATATGTGTGTGTGTGTGTGTGTGTGTGTATGTGAATGAACCCTGTGGGTTGTATATTATCTTAGAAAACCACATATATATAATATAATAACTATGCTTTATTGTATTTTTATTAAGTTTCTTAAATATTTCCCACATGTACTTTAATCTAGTTTAGAACTCCCTCCAGAGCAGGGTGGGCAGTATGCAACCTATGAACCATGTATCTTTTTGGAACTTTACAAGTTACAATTATAGAGTTAATACAATTGCATGTAAAAATCAGTGACATATTTATTCAAAAATTTCAAATTTCTTATCTAATATCACACCTTGAATGGAAAGAAAAAATGCATCAAATATTTATTATTTATACATTTGTAATATAGGGATATCCGGTGGGTAAGATGTTTCCTTTGTTTTAGCACAAGGGAAAAGGAAAAATGTGGTTTTTTTATTTTATACACACACACACACACACACACACACACACACGTATATATTCACATATACACACAGAATATAATGATATATATATCTGCACAAAGAATATCATCATGACCTAATAATAAGAGCCTTTCAGAAAGCATTCAACTGTTATATCAGGAAAAAAGCAAAGCCAACAGGAAAACTAAGAAAGGAACAAAGTTAAGAGAAAAAAGATACCCCTATACTTGGATGATTTCTGATTACTCCAGTGGAATTATTCCTGAAAGTCCTAAAATTCTTTTATGTTTAGGACTGCATTTTGGCCAAGTTGCGAAAGAAAATTACGTACTTGTAAGAGAATGCAAGGGAATTCATGCTAAAAATGCATATTAAGATTCTTTAAAAATTAAGGTAGAGTTCACATTATTATAGTACCTATTAATGCAATAATTTAACATAATTTGTAAATCAAAATTCATTCTGCACATTTTAATCTCAAAAAATTAGTATATAAATAAAGTCATCAGGCTCCTTCAAAGAGTTGTTCCTCCTCATGAGTCTCCAAAAAGAGGTAAACCTGCCAATCAGTCAACACATATATTAAGACCTCCAACTCAGTGGCCTGAGTGTTCTATTAACTGTACCAACCAAGATGGAGGTAGTTCAAAATTAACCCATAAAAATAAAGACACTTTGGCAAGCATTAAGGAAATAGATTGTGAGACAAAATAGGGAAGGATGAAATGACAAAGGTGGTGTGAATAGATCACTGAATCATAGAATTTGAAGAGCTATAAGAGACTTCAGTGGCCAATACTCTAAAGGGGGGGGGGAGGAATAAGCATTTATTAAGTGTCTACTCTGTTTCTGACACTGTGCTAATAAGCATTGTACAAATGTTATCTCATTTGATCTTCATAATGATTTCATGAAGTAGGTGCTATTATTTTTCTAAAGGATACTAACCCTTTCACAGGTCAGGAAAGTGAAACATAGATTAAGTGACTTGTCCAGGGTCACACAGGTATGAAAATTCTGAGGCTGAATATGAATCTAGGTCTTTTGGAATCCAGGCCCAGTGCTCTATCCACTGGATATCTACCTTCCTCTATTCCAATCCAAACACATAAAGAATACCCACTATAACACAACCAGCATAGGGTCATCCAACCTCCACCTGAAGATCTCCAAAGAGGGGAAAACTACTACTTCTGAAGGCAGTATATTCCTCTTTTGGATAGTTCTAGTTGTTAGAAAATGTTTCTCATTTTCATGTTTAAATTAGCCTCTTTACAACTTCTATCCATTGTTCCTGGTTCAGCCCTGTGTAGTCAAACAGAACAAGATGAACCCTATATCCACATGATAGCCCTTCACATCCTTGAACACACGGAAGAATAAATATTCATATAGCACCCATGAGTCACTGTATTAAGTACTTTTTACAAAAAACCTTTAAGGAAGATTCTATTATGATTATCCTTATTTTACAATTGAGGAAATTGAGGACAAAGCAAGTGACTTACCCAGGATCACACAGTAAGTATATGAGACTCAAAATGAACTCAGTAATTTCTGACTCCAGGTCCAGTGCTCCTATCCACTGTTCCACCCACTAGCTACCTAATAGCCATAGCTTTCAAATCTTCCACTCCCCTCCCTCCAACCCCTTACATCTTCTCTTCTCCAGGCTAAGCATGTATAATTCCTTCAGCTGATCCTCATAGGACAAGGACTCATGGTCCTTCAGCATGACTGCCCTCCTCTGGCTTCAGCATGACTGCCCTCCTCTGGATACTCTCTAATTTATCATAATCATTCTTAAACTGTGGGCCCCAAAAATGGAAAACAATACTCTAGATGAGGTCTGATGAGGGTAAAAAGCATAGTTGCACTATCACCTCCATCTCCCTATTCCTGGAAGATATTCCTCTTAATAGAGCCAAAGATTACAATTTCTTTTTTTGGCAGCAGTATCATATTGCCAATAGTAAACTCCCAAGTCATCTGAGTCCCCACCATCTTTTTCCCAACTGCTGTATAACAATGTGTTCCACATTAAGGACTGTGAAGATGATTGTTTTTGGTCCTCAAGTGTAAGTCTACTGAATTTCAACTTATTAGATTCATTAGTCCAGTGTTCTACCCTGTCAAGATACTTTTGGATCCTCACTGTTATACAGTATGCAACCTATCTGATTCTAAATGGTCTTTCATCCAGGAAGCTTAATGTTCAATAAATTTAAAGAATCAGCTACTGGAATAAACTCATTATTTGATAAATACTGGTAGTAAAACTGGAAAGTAGTTATAGCAGAAATTAGGTTTAAACCAATATTTGATATCTTTTTCCAAAATGAATTCAAATGGATATACGATCTAGATATAAAAAGTTACACCATAAATAAATTAGAAGAACAAGGAAGAAATCATCTTTTGGATCTATGAATGGGGAAGAGTTGATGACCAAATAATTAAAACAAAAGATTTCAGAAGTCTAAATGGTTAATGTAATCAGTGAAAGACTGTTTAAATAAAATATAAAAGCTTTTGCACAAATAAATTCAACATAGCTAAAGTTTAGAAGGGAAACAATTAACTGGGGGGAAGAAAACATTTACAGCAAATTTCTTTGATAAAGATATCATTTCCAAGATATAAAAGGAACTTATTTAAATGCATAATGAGTCATTTCTCACTTGATAAATGGTCAAAGAATTTGAACAGGCAGCCGCCAAGCAAGGAAACTCAAACTATAACCACATAAAAATGCTCCAAATCACAAATAGAGAAATGCACATTAAACTAATTCTTAAGTTCCACCTTACAGTTATGAAATTGGCAAAGTTGACCAAAAAAGCCCAAATACTGAAAGAGCTAAGGGAAAACAGGCATACTAGTATATTATGGATTATCTGCAATTAGTCTAAATATTCTGAAAAGCAATTTGGAAGCATGATCTGAAAGTTACTAAACAGTGCAAGCTCTTTAAACCCAATGCTTAAAAAAAAAGACTAAATAAAGAAAATAAATAAAAATATTTATAGCAGCACTTTTTTGTAGTAGTACAAAAACTGGAAAATAAAGGGGTGTCCACTAATTGGGGATTGGCTGAACAAATTGCTGTATATGAGTATAAATGGAATATTATCTTGTAAGAAACAGAGGAAAAAAGATGGTTTTGGCGGCTAGGTGGCGGCTAGGTGGCGGCTAGGTGGCGTAGAGGATAAAGCACCGGCCTTGGAGTCAGGAAGTACCTCGGTTCAAATCTGATCTCAGATACTTAATAATTACCTAGCTGTGTGGCCTTGGGCAAGCCACTTAACCCCATTTGCTTTGGGAAAAAAAACCTAAAAAAAAAAGAAAAAGAAAAAAGATGGTTTTAAAGAGACTCAGGATGACTTTTATGAATTGATGAGGTGAGCAGAATCAGAAGAAAAGACATAAGAAGCCTGCAACAATATCCCTTCCACCCCAGGAGCAGAACTCAAATTTAAAGAAAGGGAAAAAACCAAAATACAACAACAAAAAATAAATTCATAGAAAGTTATTACAACAAAAGGAGAACCACAGGTATAAACTAAGAAGAGGATAACAATGCCAAAACACCTACAGGCAAAATTCCAAAGTAAATTGGGAAACTCAGAAAGAACTGATAGATCTTAAATAGAATCCATAAAATTCTCAAGACTCTTAACAAGGTCCTGATAAATTTCATTGTTATCATTTCATATTATTTTCTTTGAGCATATTTCCTTAACTTTGAACTATCCTAGTAGCATGGCATTTCACTATCATAATTTAATGATAACTGCAAACTTGGAGTTCACTGTGTAATCATTATCCAGGCTTATTTAATAAAACTATAAATAACATCAATCTGTATTAACTAATCTCTAAGGGGAATCAACTCCACCCGCAACTGTCATTTTATCTTTCATTGTTTTTAAAATAGGAAAAGGGACAGAGCATAGCAAACTCTTGTTCCCACTTCCCACAGATATTAACACAAATTTCAGTTTTAATAATTTCTCCTCTATTATCCGTGTTATCTAGATGACTATAATTTAGATATGGGGAAATTTTCTAAATGTCAGTCCTTTAAATGAAAATGAAAATTAACTACACATAAGAATATTTTCCTTATACCTAGTGACTTAGCCCTCTTCTAACCCTTGCAAATTTTTCTCAGTTTGTAAACATCCCTGTTGGGGAAGCTATATACAGAGAGCACACTAAGAATTTAAAGTATCTTACCTAAAATGGAGTTGAAAAGATCAAAATTAAATTCATCTAACAAATGAACTAGGTAAGAAGGAACTGGGAGATACCAGTAAAAAATATTTGTTTACAGTTCAAAAATCACTTTTATTTTTACCACCATATGCATATTTTAAAACGCTTTCTAGTTGTCAAAAGTTTTTGGATTCCTATTATGTTTTAACTGCCAAGAATAGATATTTCCTCATAGAGGAAAAAAATGATGTACTCTTTTCTTATAACCAGTATAGCATTCCAGAAAGAGCATGTGCCTAGGAGCCAGGGAGACCTAATTTCAAGTCCTGTCTCTGACATACACTAGCTGAGTGACCCTGGACAAGTCATTTAACATTTCAATGCTCTAGGCATCACTCTAAAACTACAAATTGAATAGGGGCCAACTTGCATTAATAGAAATTTTCTCATCGACGAAGTCTCTTGACATTAAAATCAGAAAGTTAGTCCCAATCTTTATCTTTATCAGGCACATCTTATGCAACTAACTTGCCAAAGTGATAAATCACAATAATGTATATAATTTCTTAGAATTTGTATACCTGGGGCAGACAGGTGGTACAATGGATAGAGCACTGGAGTCAGGAGGACCTGAGTTCAAATCCAGCCTCAGATACTTAATACTTACTTAGCTATGTGACCTTGGGCAAGTTTACTTAACCCCATTGCCATGCAAGAGGAAATTAATTCCATACAATTTTAGAATTCTATTCTATTTGATACTTATCTAACAGGGATGCTTATTTTTTTATATAATGTATTCTTCACAAATTTTCCATGAATTCAGGCTTTCACAGTTAAGATAGAAATAATCCATAAATTAGATTTAAAAGCAAAATTATTAAAAGTTTAGGAGACGAGTAATTCACAGTGTTCTTATTTCAAGCCTTATGTTACACAGAACATGAATACTACATGAAGCTAGCCTAAAAAGTAAAGTCTTTCCTATAGATAAAAAAGTAAAGCTCAATTCAGATAAAGGAAATTCATCACATTCAAAGAAAGATGCAATTTTAGTATTTCTATCAACTAAATTGAAAAACTAACAAATTGCAAATGGAAAAGATGGAGCTAAAGATCAAAATCAGAGAAACCTCGCCAATCAGTGGGAAGATTCAAGACAAAAAGAAGAAACTGTACATTGTTTAATCAACTCTTAACTGACCTGGAAAACTTCAACTCAACTTTTCCCATACTTATATGCCTCAAAGAAATGGTATACAGAAATGACTATCAGTAGCTTACCACTAGTCATATCTTCAATTTCAATTAATAATTCAAAGACATTTTTGGAACCCATATATTTCTAGGATCATTTTGCAAGGTGATTTTAACAAATTATCCCTTTGTAAGTAGCAATGAGTTTTAATATTCATTGTTGAATAATCCATACCTCCAATAATGGCATTTCCTCAGTGATAATGGGATCTAAACGTCGATCTGGACCATATTTAATAGATGTCTTCTCTTCTTTTGTGTTATTAAGTCGAGGACCCTGAATTTCTAAATCCTGTCGCCCTCTTACTGACATTATGTTAGAAGGATGCTTTCCTAAAAAAAAAAAAAAAATCAACACTCTAAAGTCAAAGAGTATGGATTAGTTGATATTCATTTAGCATATTTTATTTTTAAATAAAATACCAATACTATCATGTTGCTTAATTATTTATTTTATATCCCTTCATGGGGATTGGGGGGAGAAATAGGAGAGAACTAATCTATGGATCATTTAAATAAATACAGTCAATGTGTTGGTTAATTTTGTGTTTTCCTTTATTTTTAAATTGTTACAAGGACTAGAAGGGGGAAGGGAAATATGTACAAAACAAATATGTAATAAAGTCAAATGATATTAAGGAAAATAAGTTTTAAAGTTTTAAAGATTATTTAGTTCATTGCTACTCTGCAATTACTTTTGAAAGCTACAAGGCACATGAGGAGTCATATAGTCAGGATGCCCTCATTTCAAAGAGGAGAAAACTGAGGGCCAGAAGTTGAAGTTACCAACATAAATCTACTTAAGTATCAGAGCAAGGATTTGAAATCAGATCCTGTGACTCCATACAGCTTGTAACTAGAGCCCTCAAACCATATATTTAAATTATACTTAAGAGGAAAAATGTATTTTTGAAAAGTATGATGTAGAGTATATGCTGTAATGTAGTTTTATATATATATATATATGTGTGTGTGTGTGTGTGTGTGTATATATATATATATATATATATATATATATATTTATTCTGATCGAGTCAGCCTTCAAATTTATCCTTATTGTAGAAAAGAGATAAAGTAGTAAAAGCTTCAGATTCTCTACAAGTAAAACTTTCCATCAAAATTATGTGTGAGAGGAATGGGTACAATAAAAATTATGAAATCACATTTGGGGAAAACACTCAGATAGTTGCTAAAATCAAATATAAATACATGAAATTGTGAGAAGATAGCAGCATGATAGGATCCAGAAGAGGTCAAAATCCCCACTGATACAGCAGTAAAGCTCTAAAATTCTCCAGAAGGAACAATGCTAAAGAAAAGCAAAGAAAAATAGCTATAAAGTCTTCCATATAGTAGACTGCATCAAAACAAAAAAGGAAAAAAACCCTCTAGAATCTTATGGAAGAGACAAACAAAGACAAACTAAGACAGGAGGAAGGCAGATATCTCAGGAACACAGAGAAGATATGACTAGAGACAAGGCCAGAAAAAACATATTTATGGCATAGCAGAAGACAGGGACCAACTATAGAGTCCAGGTAGTGTTGCATCTAGGCCAAGGTCCAGGCAGTCTATTTTCCAAGAACCACAGTTTGACAAGGGACTAGGATAGCTATACAGCTAATTTTGAGTTAAGAAATATGTAAAAGGAGATCAGGAAATTAAGTCGCAGGAAAACTTGAGCCCCAAAACACAAATTCCTAAAGATGAAGCTAAGTCATCTTAACCATCCCATCTTGAACCAAGCAGCATCACAAAATCATCTAAGAATATGAAAGGAAGCAGAAACTGGAGATATCAGTAAACAAGAAAGACTCTGAACATGTAAACATCCCAAAGGTAAACCAAAAGAAGAAAATAACTCCACAACATAACTAATATAGCATCAATGGAAGAAAATAAAAAAAGAAAGGATGAAAAAAGAAATATATAATGCAATATTAAAGTAAAAGAGTTAAAGAGGAAAGAATGGCAAATAAAACTGTTATCTTAGAACACACAATGATAAAATTTATCAAAGAATTGAGCTCCCTGAAGATTAGAAATGGGCCAATGAGAAAGCAATGACTCCATGAAACAAGAGAACGTATGAAATAAAATGAAAGGGGGGGGGGGGGGGGACAGGCTGAAAGATAATCTAAGTGTTACACAACTGTCTAAAAAATCATGATCCCCCTTCCCTCCAAATAAAGAAATCTGGATACCACATTGCAAAAATTAATAAACAAAAACTGTCCATACTTATTAGAAAAAAAGTGAAGTATTAAAAAAGAAGGAAGGAAAAAAATCTCAGAAACATTAAGAACCATCCAGAGAATCCAGGTCAAAGGAAAAAAAATACTTTAAACAACTGAAAAGAAAGCATTCAAGTATCAAGGAACCAGACTCAGGATCACAAGAGACCTGGTCTCTTGGTCCCTTAGGAAGGCAGGGAAAGCTTAAAATATGATACTGCAAAAGGAAACAGATAAAGCCATAACCTATTCATCAAAATTTAGGATAATTCAATCAGGGGAAGAACAACAAGAAATAAGATCAAAATCTATAATGCCTCAGGTAAACAAACAAATAACAGAATTAGTAATTATTATTTTATGAAAGTCAAGAATAAAAACAGTATTATAAAAAAGGTAGTTAAGAAAACTATATTATGTATAAAAGCACCATAAATAATGAGTCATTATCATTATATATATATATATATATTCATAAACAGTACTACATGTAAAAAGCATATTAAGCATATCTTTTTCTAATATTAAGAATTCAAAACTAATTGGAGACTAAATAATTTAACCATCAGGAATGGGTGGGTCAAAAAACAAAGCATATAAACAATAATATATTGTTATAACTAACAACCACATGGGGTGATGATCAACCATGATGGACTTGCTCATTCCATCAGTGCAATAATCAGGGACAATTTCAGGGGATTTGTGATGGAGAATACCATCTGTATCCAGAGAAGGAACTGTGGAGTTCAAATGAAGATCAAAGGTTATTATCTACACTTCTCAAAAGTTGTCCTCTGTAATATGAAATTTTGCTATCTCTAATGCTTTTTTTCTTCCTTTTGGATCTGATTGTTCTCTCACAAGAAGTTCAATTTCAATCTATGCTTATCGTGGATGCAAATATAAAACCTCTATTAGATTGCCTTGTATGGGGTGAGAGGGGAGAAAAATTGCAAAACTAAAAACCTCACCAAAAAAAAAAAATGATTGGTAGAAAACTACCATTGAATGAAATTGGAAAACAAATGAAATATACACACACATATATATATGTACTATTTTCCAAGAAAGTGACAATAAAACAAAATACCAAAATTTAAGGGGAGATAGGTAAAATTTAAATGCTTTTCATCAAATTCATCAAAAGATCAATTTAAGTGTATATGCAATTCAAAAAAACCAAAAAAAATCAAAGAGCCCCAACTAAATATTAAGGTCTTACCTCTAATAAAGACAAGATTAACAAAACTGAAAGAAAAAGAAAAACACTCAAATGATAAAATTAAGGGTTTTGGGGAGGGAAAACAGAAATAATTATAACAAAAATAAAAAACGAGAAATCACAACTGAAACTGAAACAAAAGGAACAGTAAATTATTTTTGCCCAATTTTATATATATATATATATATGTATATAACCAGTAAAAACTAAAGGAAGTGATCAATATTTACAAAGATAAAATATCCAGATTTACAAATCAAAACCCAGATTATTTTTAAAATGAAATGAAAAATTAATTGAATAAACTATAAATGAGCTCTAAAAATGGGGGTGGGAGGAGAGGAGGTAGAAAGAGAGGAGAAAGCCTCTAAGAATATGGCAAAATAGAACAGATTCACATGAACTTACAACCAAATTCTATCAAATATCTAAAAATATTAAATCCAATTGTTACAGAAACTGTTTCAATGCTAGCACCTTCCCTCAGAAATTACCTCTCATTTCCACTAAATGTGTCTTATATGTACATAGTTATTTGCAAAAGGTCTTCTCACTTAGAATTTGAGTGCTCCTTGAGGTCAGGGATTGTTTCTTTTTATCCTTAGTTATCAGCAAAGTTCTGGCCATCTAGTAAGTGCTTAATAAAAACTTATTGTTAACTTGTGGAGAAGCAACAGCTGGAAATACACCATCATCATCATAACAGCAGTTTAAATTTACATAAGATTTTAAGGTATGCAGAATACTTTATATGTTATCTCATTTGTTCCTCATAATTGGTGAGGCAGGATTTATTATTATCCCCATTTCACAAATGAAGAAACTTGAGATTGAGAGAGTTTAAGTAACTTGCCCAGGATGATACAGCTAATAAATGAGATGGGATTTGAAGTCAGATCCTTTCTGGCTCCAATACTCTATCTACAGTACCATCTTAAATTTAAATAGAAGTATTAATCTGTCTACTTTTCATATAAATTTAACCACATGACAATCAATCCACCAGCAAGTATCAAGTTCCAAGATCACACATTTTTAGTGACAGAGGGAAGGATTTTGAATTTGGGTCTTCCTGACGCCTTGTCTCTATCCATTGCACTATCTACATCTCAAGGTCTTGAAAATTATACAAGAGACCTGACAGGTCTTAAAAAGCTGGTAAAAAGGCTTGAAGTATGGCTGTAAAGATAGACAGAAATGAGCAAAACTCATTCTGAGGCTAAATTATAGGGTAATAAGGCATGTAATAAGACACAAAAAGGTAGAAAAAGGGTAAGATGAAATCATATCACTGAAGATATATCACATTAAGAACTACATGCTCCTTTATTTTGGATGTTAATTTTTGTTAAAAATAGACTATATATATATAATATATATATATATATATATATATATATATCAGAATCAACTGAATCTGAAAACAATGGAAATGCTCAAAAAGATCCAGTAGAATTTACCTGCAGTAGATTATATGAAAGAAGAGGTAAAATAAAGATAAATAAGAGAGGGGCAGCTAGGTAGCCCAGTGGACAGAGCACCGGCCTTGGAGTCAGGAGTACCTGAGTTCAAATGCAGCCTCAGACACTTAATAATTACCTAGCTGTGTGGCCTTGGGCAAGCTACTTAACCCCATTGCCTTGCAAAAAAACCTAAAAAAAAAAAACCAAAAAAATAATAATTAACTAGGTGTGTGACCTTGGGCAAGTCATTTAACCCCACTGCCTTGCAACTGGGAAAAAAATAAATGAGAGTTCTAAAAACAGATGAAATAAACCAAACAGAAAGGGGGGGAGATTAAAAATAGAGATGATGTATCTTGAATGTATTAAAATTCAATTTGCCTTTTTTCCATATATTTGAATAAATGTCCTTAACTGGATATGAATGGGAAATATGTAGGGCACACAAAAATCATATTTACTTGAATATTTTCACTGGGGTAATGCTTTGTTACCTGTATGACATCCAGGTATAGAGCCGATGCCATCTAGACCCACTGAACTCTGAATAGTTCCAAGATTATAAACAACTCCCAGAATATGAAGTTCCCCTGTATGATGGGGAAAGAGCTTTAGCCTTGCCTGTGGAGATATATCAAGTTGTTATTATTACTATTGTCTGATATAATTTCTTAGTTAAAATTATCAAATAAATATATAATCATAAAGCAAAAATATAAAGCCTGACAGTTTAATTTTGAGAAGAAGAAAAACAAACTCTAAGGCCAAATAATTTTTACTATGGAAAAGCATAATTTTTAGTAGCTTAGCAATAATTTTCTGCAATTCATTTTTGCTTTTCATTCAAGACAAAAAGCATAACATCTTGCTCAACCATAGTCATACACATAACAAGAAAAAACTTAAAATTCTCTTTATTTGGACAATTTTGAAATTATCAAAAATATCACAAACTTGTTCTTAATTTCTCTTGAGCAATTCTGGTTCTACTATAAGATAGAATTCTTTTTTTTTCTATCACCAAAGTTTCAATTTTAATATATTTCTAGCTATGCAATGAGGAATTATACTGATAAGCAATGAAAAAATAAAGAAAAATAATACAGAATAAAAAAATTAGCCAATTTTCTTTTCAGTTAATATACAAAATATAAAATGTTAAAAAAGTGACAAATATTTACCACTTTTGTTTCTTCACTATTAATTAAGAATTCTGATATAACTTCAGTTCCAATCATTTCATGTCCACAGGTTACCTGAAAACAACCAACCATAATATTTATTTTCTATTTATATTTTCCCAATTGCATATAAAAATAATTTTTAACAATCATTTTTTAAAACTTTGAGTTCAAAATTCTCTCTCTGCCCTCCTTCCCCTCCTCCTGCCTGAGAAGATTAAACAATTTGATATAGATTATGTATGTGTGATCATATGGAACACAATTCCATATTAGTCATATCATAAAAGAAAGAAGACACCCCCCCCAAAAAAAGGTGAAAAAAGTATGTTCTTTATTTGGAGACAGATGTTTTTCATCATAGGTCCTTCAGAATTCTCTTGGATCTTGCGGCAAATAACTAAGTCATTCAGAATTCATCAATAACATTGTTGTTCCTGTGTATAATATTCTTCTTGTTCTGCTCATTTCACATTGAATTAGTTCATGTAAGTCTTTCCAGGTTTTTCTGAAATCATTCATTTCATCATTTCTTATGGCACAATATACTATCATCACAATTATATTGACCACAACTTATTTAGCCATTCTCCAATTGATGGACATCTCCTAAATTTCCAATTCTTTGCCACCACAAAAAGATGCTTCAAATATTTTTTATACAATTAAGTCCTTCTCTTCCCCCTTATTCCCCCTCCACCTTTTAAAAATTTCTTTGGAATATAGTGGGTATTGCTGAGCCAAAGGTATGCAAAATTTTTTAGCTCTTTGGGAAAAATTCCAAATGGTCCCCCCAGAATGACAACCATAATATTTAATAGAAACATTTAATGAAACAAAAAAATCAAATATACTAAAGGCTTTTATCAAGGTAGCATATAATATTGGGACACTGATACTACAGAACCTGCCTTCTGATCCTCTTGAAATGTTGTCAATGTGTAACAAGAATGTGTGAAGGAAGAGAGGTCACAATAGGAAAACTGTAAAGCATATAGTGGAAAATTTGAAAAAATAATGAAAACATGGAAATGTATAATTACAATCTATATATGAAAGGTATTTCATGACCTATTATGAGACATTTAAAGTACTTACTGTACAATTTTATTTAACCAGTCATCACTAGAGATGATTCACAGATATCTTAAACTCAATATGCCCTAACAAAACTCATTAACTTTCCCCAGGAAACTTCCCTTCTTATTATTGTCAAGATACTACCATCTTCCCAGTAATCCAGGTTCCCAAGTTAGATGTCAGACTTAAGTTGTTAAAACCTGGCAATTCTAGCTTTGGAATACCTCTCATACACACCCCCTACTTTCCTCTTGATTCTTATACCAACCTAGAGCAGACTCTCAACATTTCGTATCTAGATAACTGAAATAGTCTACTAGTTGATTCCTCCCCATTCTAATTGATCCTTTACTCAGTTGTCATTAGCAGAAGTCTGTCATGTCCCTGTCTTCTCTAACCACTTCCCTCCCAATTCAATGAACTCCAGGGGATTCCAGATTAAATGTAAAATCCTCTGGGAAACCTATATAAAGCTCTTCATTACCTAGCTCCCTGTACCTTACCAATTTTCTTACACTTTCACCACGACACTGCCCCAATTCCTGCCACTATATATATTCTAAGATACAGTGACACTAGCCTTCTTGCTGTTTTTTGAACTTCAACTCCAGCTCAAAACTTTTTCACTAGCTGTCCATATGCCTGGAACTGTCACCTTCCTAATCTAAGCTTTCTAGTTTTCCAGACTTCTTTCAAATTATAGAATTTGCTGCAATAAATTATAAATCCCTAAAAAGAAGGATTTATATCGTGTTTGTACACAGTTGCTTACATGGGATCTCTCCCATTTGATAGTATGAGAGTAGGGGATGTTTTTTGCCATTCTTTGTATTCCTAGTATTTAGAATACTGCCCGATGCTTAAAAAATGCTAATTGATTAAGACTTAAGAATTTCACATAAACGAATAATGCAACTAAATTAAATTAATCTTTTAAAAATACCAATATTTTTATTTCAACTATATATAAAATTTTGACAATGGTTAGCAACTACTGACCTTTTTAAGAGAATTATACTGAAAACAATTCAAATTTTTCTTGAACACTGGCAGAATTGCAAAGTGAAAAACTTCCTGATTGAAATTAATTTCTTCCAATACATTAATTTAAATATATATAGGTTTGGAATGGAGTCAAATTTTACATTTGAAAGCCCCAGCAGCAGAAAGCATTTAAGCAAACCATCTAGATCACAATGGTTAGTCACTATGAAAATATCTTCTTCAAAATATTTTTTTAAGTGTAATAGGTGGCACGATGGGATTACAGTGCAGGGCCTGGAGTCATGAAGATTCATCTTCCTGAGTTCATCTGGTCTCAAAAAACTTACTGTGACCCTGGGCATATCATTTAACCCTATTTGTCTCAGTTCTTTATCTTTAAAAACGAGCAAGAAAAGTACACGGCAAATTACTCCAGAATCTTTGCCAAGAGAAAGGCATGAATGAAAAATAACTCAATAACAACATATCTTAAGTATTTCCCTTAAGAATATGCATATATCATTCAAAGAGCACTTCAAAGTTTGAATATTATTAGACTATCTACTCAATTATAATTGTGGAAACATTCTCTACAAATACCTTTTATTAACTTACTAGTTCTTTTGTTTCTTCATTATCCTTTGAATTTGAACCTTTAGGTTGAAATTTCCAAAGCAAAGATAATTCCGTCAACAAAAGTGGAACCTTCAAAGGGTTTCTAAAAGCCACTTCCACAGTTATTGGTTCTATTAAAGAAAAGCCAATATTGAAGAATATTTTATAAACAGTGAATAGTTTGCCAATTCAGGTTCAATTCTTCACCACTAAAATAAACCAATAATTTTACCCCCCCAAACTGATAGCTTCTTAATCCCATTCTTTAAAAAAACCTAATTGTCAAATGAAAGTTAAAAAAAACTAATACAAAATTGAAATACATCACCTTCTACAACTGCAAGTGGAAATCTCGAATTGTCTGTATAGCTATTCAAACAGTATTGTGTTGGATGGAAATTTGAGGGAATTATTCCCTTGTTAATTACAGCTACAACTTGTTCTTCAAGTTCCCTCCACTGCTGACAAGATTCAGAATCATATTCCTGATCGAGACTTATATGAGTAGCTGCTTGCTTTTCACCTTAAAAAAAAAGATGCCAAATTGAGCATATGAACACGACTACTCCAAACAGATGAACATTAACTGATATTGATGTGATTTTGTTTTTAAAAGTTTTAATTGCTTTATAAGATTTTTATTGACTTCAACATGCTTGTGCAAGAAAACAAAGAACAATCCAAGAAAAATTAAAATTTGGCTCAAAGTGTTTATATCCAGTTTTTATCTATGATATAATTAATAATAATAATAATAATTATAATAATTATAATTATAATAATTATAATAATAATACTTACCCTCTGCTGGTCGTCTGTCATGGCCAAAGAAAACCCGTGTTGCTAAGCTGTTAATATATGGTAAAGGAAGCTGTGGTAAAGGGCCATCTGGAGATAACTGACTTACATTCTAGAAGAGGAAAAAAATTTCAAAAGGGGAAAAGAACAACTTTTAATAAAACTTATTCACTCATTACTATTACTAGCTTGAAAATACTAAAGAAAAAATACATATTAAACAGGGATATTAAGATACTTCTACCACTCAGATCCTACATTAGGCCTCTCTGAGAGAGTCAACATAAGGTTCTTAAAATGAACTGAACACAATTTCTGGCAGATCCTTAACAGAGCTGGAAATTTAATAGCAGATTAAAAGGTTGTGTGATCTGAAGGCTAACTTGTCTAAGTTCAGTATGGTTTTTCATCAGAAAGCTGCTTGCTTACCAATGAGTTTTTGGGGACATTAACACACCATTAAACTAAAACCTGGAGAAGGTTCAATCTGTATCAATAGAAAGAGTCCCCATATCAATAAAAATCACAGTTTAAATATTACTAAATTTAATTATTAATTTTTATTTATCATACTTCAGAATCTGCAAGCTCAGGCAGGACAATAAATTATAACTTTCCTACTAATTAAACTCAGCAAAATTGTTGCTCTTTCTATAAGCTTTTCTAGGTTATTACACAACTTTCCCCATTAACATTAACTTTAACATTAACTTTCCCCAGGAAACTTCCCTTCTTATTATTGTCAAGATAGAGGGTAAGGAGAAACACTAATGGTTACATTCTTCTACAACCACCTACCCTCCCTCACTTCTAAATAATAATGCTATTTAGCAAGGAGGAAAGGAAAGGAGTGAGAGAAAAAGAAGGAAAAGAAATAGTTCAAGAGGGAGGTAGGGGAAGTTATACTAATCAGTCATGAATATTAGAAAAACCAGTCAGAAAGCTTGCATTTTGTTAGCACAAGAATAACCCAAAAAATGTTCAAAAATACTTAAAATAGGGACAGTCAAACTCATGGCTAGTGGGGTTCCTTTTCCATAAAAGAAAAGATTAAATGATTAAAGAAATAGAATTGTGAAAAAAAAAGAACATTTATTTTCCTCCTTTCACTTAAAATTCAACCTTATAAATGGCTTTTTATTTGAATTACTATTATTAAAATGATTTCATCTTAAAGTTTCAATACTCTTAACATCAACTTTAAGTAGAAAATACTCACCTTGTAAACATAAAGATATTCTCTGAGGAAGGCTCCTTGCTGAACAGCAGACTGTTTGCTCTCATTGATCAAAATGTGCTTAAAGGCAGACACTGCATTGTCAAGCTGTCGAAGTGTAAATGATTGACGACCAATAGTAAAGTTAATGTGATCCTCTGCAAGAGACCAGCCTTTTCCTTTGTAAACTTGCATGGCTTGGCAATAGCAACGCAAAGCATGCTTTTTCTGAAAGAAAATTCCATTGATTTCCATGAGTGTGATATCATCTTGTACTAAATCTTTCTTGGACTGAAAGAATAGATCTAAAATTTTAATATCAATAGTTTATGTGAAAAATATTAAATCATGATATTAGGCTGAGAAAGAATCTTAGAGATAAAAAAATTATAAGAGCATATATATAGAGGCTTCAGAAGCCATGCATTTAAATGCCTTTATTTTACAGATCTGAAAACTAGAACCTAGACAAGTGAAATAACTGACACTATCTCACAGTTAGTGACAGAATCAGGACTAGGTCTAAAAATTATACTCAATTTGCACTGTGTCTATCACTTCTATCAGCAACTTGGCAATTTGTTTCATCATGAGTTCTCAGGAATTAGTTGGTTATTGTGATGATCAAAGTTTCCAAGTTTTCTTATGTTTTTAAATATTTTGGCATGAAGATGACTGATAAGTAGTGTGGTGGGTCTGAGTCCAGACTAGAAATGTGGGATTCAAGGTTAAAGATAGAACCTGGAGCACAACAGCATGGCAGCATAAAAATATCCAACAAGTTGTGTAGTGGCTCTGGTTCTGGGTTAGAAATGGTAAATATTGATCAATCAAAATGATGGAATTCCAGAAGGGGGCTTAAGTTTGGGGGTAGAGAAGAGCACTGCAATTTGAAGATGGCCAGGAAGCTGCATCTGATTTCAAGTGAGACCTTAAAAAAGAAATAAACTATCAAATCATATTTCTCATTTCTCAACTCTTTAAACATCTACCCAAGTATTCAGGGTATACTTGACAGAAATATGAGAAGAAAAGAGAAGTTTTTGCCAGATGATTTTCCAATAATACCTTCATATTTACAAAACTGAAAAAAAAAAGTTGAGAATAAAAGTCTGGTTTTTTTGGTGGCTGAGAACCAGAAGGAAAAAAAACCCTTCAATTTAGCAAAGTATTAAATTTTTATTAAATTTTTTATATATTTTATATAATTTCTTAAATTAAAAAAATTAAAATTTACCTTCATGCATATTTCGAAATCATACAAGAGTTCTATATATCAATTTCAAAGGCATTTAAAAGAAGAGTAAATAAATGCTCCCCAAATGGTGCTGAACATCCTACATCTTCCAGGATGCTTCAGGGAGTATCTACAGGAACCTAAATGGAGTAGATGCCTTTAGATGATGACATCCTTCAGATGCTTCTACCAACAGATAATATAGTGCTGATTCTATTAAGCACCAAAAAACTATAAGATCATTAGGGCACTTAAGATAAAAAAAATAGATTAGCCTAGCAATCCACACAAGAAAACTAACCGAATAAAGACATATTTTTGATTATGACATTTAACAGGACAGTCAATCATTAGTTAGTTCATTATTATAAATATCCTGAAAAGGCAGTGCAAATAGACAATGGTCTGGGAACCAAAACGAAAAGAAGCAACTAGATTGGGCTGCATTTGGGAGAGTGTACAGGATGTTCATTGATTCCATTGTTTCTTGACACAAAAACTCATCTTTTAATCTCCAAATCTCAATTAGTGCTATAAGGCTATGAATATAGAACATCATGAACTATAAAGACCTACAATGGTGGGTGATACAAAGACAATGGAGATACTATGGTAGGTTTAAATGGGCAATGAGGACTTGTTTATAAGGAATAACATAAAAGACATAAAACAAATAAGATTGGAAAAGTGGTTAGTCATAATAGCAACATTAAACAAATGGATAGTTAAAGTATTATACAAATATCATGATATATTAAAAGACTTTCAACACAGAAAAATCATCTAGAAAGAAATTCCTCAAGTAAGGACTGAAAATTTTGGAAATGAGTTTAATTCTTCAGAATATAGATCTATGTGACTCCAAAGAACTACTTTCATTTGCTATCTGGTTAATAATATAAATTGCACTATGATTCTCATCTGTATTAATCGAGATTAAAAAACTCATTGAAATTAAAAATTCAAAACTAATATTGATATAAAGATGAGAATTTGGAGTTCCTATAAAATTGTAAACACCAAGAGAAAAGACATTTTTTTCCTGCCAGTTCTGTCACCATTCTTTAAGCCTCATGCTGATAATCCACAGAATGTCTCTTAAAGCATCAGATCATTCTCTAATACTTCTTGGTAATAAAAACATGCAAAACTTACATAACTTCTCTGAGCCTCAGTTTCTACATCTGTTAAGAATCTAAGCTAATAATCATTTACAAAATGTTTATTTTGTGCAAAACATTTTTGAATACAAAAAGTTTGGATTCAAAATTTTGGATAAAAAAAGAGAACAAAGCAGTCAATTTCCTCAAGGAACTTTTAGTGTATCAGGGAATAAAACGTTAATAGAAAGTATAATCATGATAATGTGAGGAGGAAAAAAAAGAGAATGATAAACTAGAATGAAACTTGAAAAGCTTTCCTTAGGAAATAAGCCGTGAATGAAACCAAGATCTCAGGTAGAGAGATTCTAAAAAGTAGAAATAAGGAATAAAATGTCAATCAATAAGCACACATCTACCAAGCACAAGGGCCCTATTCTAATTACTAGGCATATGAAGGCAGAAATAGAATAATCCTTTGTTTTAGGAGTTTGCATTTTAACGTGTAATTACATAGGCACAGGCAAAATAATTCGAGGTGATTTTTGAAAGAGAAAGCAATAGGAAGGAAAAAGGGGTCAGGTCTGGCAAAGTCTCAGGTAGGAAGCAGTCTTTGAACTAAGCTCTAGGGAAATTATAGAAATGAGGTATTCTAAGAAGCAAAATGAGGAGGAATACATGCCAGAAATGGGGAACAGATTCTATAAAAGAAGTGTTTGAGTGAAATGGAATATTGTATTTGAGTAAAAGTGAGAAGAATTACATGACTAGGACCAAAGAGAGGAAAGTAACATACAGTAAAACTGAAAATGTAAGTTCAAGACAGATCATGAAGGATTTAAAATTCTAAATGAATTAAGTGTGTATTTGATCACAATAGAGACTCCGTTGGAGTTTACAGAGAAGGGAGTAGTATGGACAGCCTTCTGTTTTAAAAGGAATAACTGCTGCAGTTGTGCAGTAGATAGATTAGCAAGGGGAGACACTTGAGGTAGGGAAACTAATTGGGAGAATATTGAAAACTGTATAGGAGAATACTGAAAAAGCCCAGGAAAAGATGCATTTCACACATGGAGAATAGCTTGCAGAACAGCATTTGAGATCCAATATGGAAAATACCAAGCAGATCAATATGGCTGGCATCCAAAGTGTATGAAGTGGAGTAATGTGCAATAATCCTAGAAAGTTAAGAAGTCAAGTTTTGACGGGCTTTAAGTGCCAAACTGCAAAGTTTATACTTTATCCTAGAGACAAGAGGGAGCTACTGAAGGTTTTAGAGTTGAGAGAAGACAAGGTAATTCTTGAGTTTTTGGAAGCCTATTCTGTCCGTTTTGTGGAAGATAGATTAAAGCAGGGAGGAGTTTCCACAGCTGTTAAGATTCTAAACATTTGATGATGTCTTGTCCTTCATACAAGAAGACCATGACATCAGGGAGGTGATGCCATGACAAGCACATGAATTGGATTTGAAAAGGAAGGGGCTGTGCTAAGACACCAGCCTCACTTTCCTCCTCCAGAGTTATCTGGTTCAGTGATACAGGATGACTGGAGATGATGGCCCTGGATGCAAGGTAATCAGGGTTAAGGGACCTGCCCAAGGTCACACAGCTAGTAAGTGGTAAGTATCAGAGGCTGGATTTGGGATTCCTGTCCTCCTGACTCCAAGGTCAGTGCTCCATCCACTGCCCCATCTAGTTGTCTTCTAACAATTTATTAAATGTTTATTTATGTAAAAGGCACTGTGGAAACAAAAAAGAAAACCAACTAGTCCATTTCCTCAGGAACATTTTAGGTACTAGGGAGATGAATTTTAACAGAAAATATGATAATTTGAGAAGGAAAAAGACCATGAAAAAACTATAAAAAGTCTTGAAATATTTTCCTTAGGAAGTAAGCCATGAGCAAAACCAAGAGCTAAACCAGAAATTCTAAAAAACAGAAGCAGAGAGTCAAGCAAGTTATGAGTTTTAAATGATGTAACTGACTATAAGGACTTTCCAATTCTTAGAATGCAAAGCAAACATCATCATCAATCATTGGAATTCTCTGAGGATATAAACAAGAATAGTGCAGGATGATTCTGAGGTACCATTTCACATCTATCAGACTGACAAAAATGAAAAATGATCAATGTTGAAGGGAAGGTGGGGAAAACTGGGACAACAATGCATGACTGGTGGAGTGGAACTATATCCAAAGGGCTATAAAAACTGTGCTTACCTTTTGATCCAGCAATATCTGCTGGGTCTATATCCCAAAGAGAAAATAAAAGGGGAAAAGAATCACGTGTACAAAAACATTTCTAGCAACTTTATTCATAGTGGCAAAGCATTGGAAATTGAGGGGATGCCCATAGATTGAGGAATGGCTAAACAAGTTATGGTATATGAATGTTATGGAGTACTTTTGTTCTATAAGAAATTCTGAGTGGGTGTACTTCAGCAAAGCATGGAAAGATTTGCATGAACAGATGAAAAGTGATGTGAACAAAAGCAGGAAAACATTATGCACACTAATACCAAAATTATGAGATGATCAACTATGATGCAGGCAGCTCCTCTTTGCAGTTTGGTGATCTAGGACAATTCTAGACCGCATTTGAACCCAGGTACTCCTGACTCCAGGGCCGGTGCTTTATCCACTGCGCCACCTAGCCGCCCCAAATCCAGGACAATTCTAAGAGGCTTGTTACAGAATATGCCATCCACATTCAGAGGAAATACTATGGAGTCTGAATGCAGAGCAAAGCACACTATCTTCATTTTCTTAAATTTCTTATATATTTGTTCTTTCTTTCTCATAATTTTTTCCCCTTAGTTCTAATTTCTCTTTCACAACATGACTAAAATGGAAATTACGATAGTACATGTATAACCTATATCAGATTGTTCACTGCCATGGGGAAGGGAGAAAAAAAGAGAGGTGATAGCAAAGTGTGGAACTCAAAAGTCTGCAAAAGATTGAATGATGCAAACTACTTTTGCAAGCAATTGAAAAAATTAAATTAAAAAAAAGAATAATGCAGAAAGGGAAAGAAAGAAAAAGTTGTGTTCTAGGAGGACATACCCACAAGGATGTAAATTACATCATTTTTTTTAATCAGAGTTTTGTGGTACATTCTAATCAATAGTCCCCTATTAATGCGTTAAGGCTGCAAATCATAGAATGCTTTGGACTCAAAATTGTAGTTTATCCAAAGGGCAAATAGATATGGCAGATTGTAAGTAGGCACTGATGACTTGTTGCAAGAAATATCATAAAAGAAATCATCGAAAAAATATAACAGGAAGACATAGAATGATGATATAACATGAGGTAAGTATAACCAATGACACAAACCAAACATTATACTAGTAAGATCTTTAAAAAGCCTTCAAATCAGATAAATCCTCCATAAAGGAATTATGCAAAAAGAAATTAGTAACTGAACTTATCCAAGACCAACTAAGATGAATAAAAATTCATATTTCCACTTATATTCACCAAAATTTAAATTCTTGAGGGCCACCATTCTGAGTCAAAAGATAACAAATTTCATCATGCAGTTTAAAAACATGAGTGAAGGACAGAAGTACACCATACATTTCCCCTAATCACTCCTCCTTAAAACAACAGTACCCTAGCACTAATATTCAAGATTCTCTAATAGAACAGAGATGAGACCTTTTACAAGACAAATATTTAGTGAGTATCAAAACTTGCAAAACATTGACTGGCAACAGGAGGAGCAATAGTTCCACGAGTATGAAGGTTTAGATACTGATATAATCAATGTGAATCTATTCCAATTTAAGCCAATTTCATCAGACCTTAAGAAGTAGATTTGTTATAACAGAAATAGACAATGCTTGAAAAAACTTAGTCTATCTACATTTTTAAGTAAAGCAAAACCACTTACCTGACCTGCTTTACTAAACCGATGGCCAGCCAGTATCATATGAAAGGCAAATTTTCTAACCATGGGACTCTTCATGTTTATAAAGCAATGTGCTGCCTGTTCTAACAGAAGAGCACTTCGAAGATCAGAATCCTATTTAATGTTTAAAGAAAAATAAAAATATTAGTGTCAGCACAAATCTAAAACAAAAAGGAGAACTGGTTTTGATCAACTTTTAAAAATCTCAAATATTGTATATGAACAACTCTCTTAGTTTATACTGGGCAGAAATGAAGGGAGAAATGCATCTTCCTTGTGATTTCAGACATTTTTAAGTTTTTTAAAAATTATATTTATTTAAGGCAATGGGGTTAAGTGACTTGCCCAAGGTCACACAGCTAGGCAATTATTAAGTATCTGAGGCCAAATTTGAACTCAGGTACTCCTGACTCCAGAGCCAGTGCTCTATCCACCGCACCACCTAGCTGCCCCCTCAGACATATTATTTAACACAAATCTTATAAAGTTTTGAAAGCATTTCTTTGAATAAAATCTATTTAATGTAAAATATTGTTACTATGAAAAACTACATTTTATGACTTATCCAATTGATAGAACAACTTTTTGATCCAATGGTGAATTTTTAAAAAAATCTTAACAGATCAAATGATCCGCTTTTGCATATAGCAAATAACTATTTTGCCAAGAAATTTAGTACAGATGGTTAAACACCAAAATAAAATTTGTAAAGAAGAAGTGAAACCACAGTAATAATTCATTCATCTATGATTAAATGAGGCTCATTTATAATTCACTAAAAATTAAAAAATATTACAAACATTTCCTAATAAAATTTTCATTATAACTTTTACATTTTTCTGGGGCAGCTAGGTGGTACGGTGGATAGAATATTGGCCCTGGAGTCAGGAGGACCTGAGTTCAAATTGGACTTCAGATACTTAATAATTACTTAGCTATGTGACCTTGGGCAAGTCATTTAACCCCATTGTTTTGCAAAAAAAAAAAGCTTTTTATATTTTTCAAGAAAATCAATCAATGTGCTAATTGAAAGGCCAGATATGATTATTAGCTCTAAGAAAGTTTAGGAGTAAAATCATTAAAGGATTTTATTTTCCTCTGCTACTAGGACAATAAGCAAAGAAACAGTACAGCTTGAAATTTATCTGCCCCTTCGATTGACACTATTATAAAGAGCATTTTTTTAATAATCATAGAAGTGAATTTAATATCCTTAGAGACTCATGTCATCTAAAACATTCATATATTAATAGTTACTTAGAAAGCACCAACAGTTGCTGGTAAGGCATTAGCAACTTCTTCCCCAAACTTTTTTTAAGTCTTTAACTATAAAAAAAGCTGAACACACCACAGCCTTCCAACTATTCTGCTGCCAACCTTTTCACCCAAGATGTTAAAAACAGAAAAATATCACCTTTAAAGGACTAAGTTTACATTTTATGTAACTTAAACTAATTGTTTAACAGATTAAAGATTAACACCAATTATTTTAACTTCGGTAGCTAAATGTTTATATACCCGAATAATTTAAGACTTGTCAAATGATTTATTTTATGAACAGACACTTCTACACAAGAGAAATGAAATGTGCAAATGAGTACTTTTAATATACTAGCATCTCTATCTCCTACAATCAAAACATCTGAAGATGAAGGAACATGTAAGATAGCAGATCCAAGTGTGCATACCATAAAGTCAACTGAAGCAGAATAAATTAGGCAGAATTTATTTTTTTATGCTTTTATTTATGCTTTTATTTGTTTCTGTGACTCAAAACACCTTTAAAAAAAAGCTAAAAGAAGATACTAAAAACAGAACAGTTATATACTAACAAGATAAACCCACACAATACTAAAACAAATCCAATAACAGTGCATTATAATGCTGAACATCAGAAATCATAATATTCCTCATAACTATGTTAGGTATGGCAAAACAGATAGAATTCAAGGCTTGAAATACTACCTCACATACTTAATAGCTTAGTGACTCTGTTTTAATCAATCCCCTAAGACTTGATCTATTAAGTCACTGATGATCCGAGATCATAGTTGCTCGAGTACCACATGTCTTTTTCTGAAGGAATCACTATCATTTGACACATGAGCATGAGAGACTTTGCATAAATAAATTTCTTCCTTGACTTTGAAGAAAACAGGCAGTCTAAAATAACAAATTTGAAACATATCCCATGACTTAAAATATATTATAGATTAAGGACCTAAACCCAGAATTTGTTTTGCTTTTTTATTTCTACAAGGGAACTATTATTCTTTCAATCATCCAGGTTCACAATAAAGGGTCATCATCCTTTATTTTTCACACATGTTCAATCCCCACACCCAATTAGTTTCAAAGTTTTGTCAATTAAAGCTCCACCATAACTCTACAATTTATCTCTTTCTCTCTACTCTCATAAACATCCTTCAGGCTCTTACCATCCCTTGCCAAAACTATTATACCAGGCCTCTTCAATCGATGCTTTACATAGTTGATAAACTGCTACTCCTATAATATGGGTCTGACCACATCAATACACAGGTCAAGTTTCAGAAGCTACCATTACCTCCTCGATGAAATACAAATCACTTGATTTATCATCCAAAGTTCTTTTTAATGTCTCTAGCCTACTTCTGCAGTACATTTATACTATAATCTCCCCCATATCCTATAAACCAGACAAATTGACCTATATACTGTTTCTCTTTCACAATGCTCCCTCTCACCTCTGTGCCTTTGTACACATCTGGAATCTCATGCCTGGAATGTTCATTCTCCTCACTCAAGTGCCATTTCTTAAAAAGACCTTTCTTAATTCCTGCAATTGTTAATACACTCTATATCAGCCTCCTAATTACTCTGTATTTATTTTGTATATATTTTGTAATCACACATTTATGTTCATAATGTTTCTCTCTATATTGTAAACTTTTAGAGGGTGGGTACCATATGTCAGTCAGTCAGAGAGCATTTATTAAGCCCTTACTGTGAACCAGGCCCACTAAATCCTGGGGATTAAAAAAAATTGCAAAAGACATTCCCTGCTCTCAAGGAGCAATCAAGAAGTCTAATGAGGGAAATAACCTACAATGAACAAACAAGATAAATCCAAGATAAATTGGTGGTGGTCTCACAAACAAAGTTAAGGAAGACTGACAAAGGCTTCTTGGAATAGATGGGACTTTAAGATTTGAAAGAAGCCAGGGAAGATAGGAATTGAAGATGAGCACAGAGCATTCCAAGCATAGGAACAACCAGCAAAAACATTCCAAGTTTAGAGATGAAGTGTCTCAAATAAAAAAAAAAACAGCAAAGGGATAGTGTTAGTGTTACTAGATCTTAAAATATTGGGGAGGGGCAGAGAAGTGTTAAGGTATAAGAAGACTGGAAAAGTAGGAAGAGGTTAGGTTATCAAAGGATTTATAAATCAGATAGTCAGAGGGTTTACATTAGATTTTAGAGGCAATAGAGGGTCACTGGAGTTCATACTGGAGTGAACTGGGGCAGGAAGTGTTGTGTAAAGTAGTCAGTATGGTCACACTTGAATTTTAGAAGTTCAATTTGACAATTGAGGATAAGATAGACTGTAGTGAGAAGTATTTCTTACAAGAAAACCACCCAGTAAACTACTGTAATTAGTCCAAGAGGGACAAGATTAGGGCCTGTACAAAGGTGAAAGAAGTTGTCAGAAGAGAAAAGGACTATACAATTAAGCAAAATAAATGGACAAGATAACTATTTAGATATTGGGAGGGCGGGGGCGGGGGGTAAGAAGGTTGAGAGAGAGAATGAGTTGATGAAGGTTGGAAGTGCAGGTGACTGGTAGAATGGTAATATCCTTGATAGTAACAGAAAATTAAAAAAGAGAGGAAAGCCTTGGGGAAAAGATAATGAGTTCAAATTTGGATATGCTAAGTTTAGATATCCACAGGATATCCAATTTCAGATATCTAATAGGGAACCGGAAATGCAAAATTGGAGTTTAGAAAAAAAGTTAGGGGGGTGGCTAGGTGGCACAGTGGATAGAGCACCAGCCCTGGAGTCAGGAGTGCCCAAGTTCAAATCCAGTATCAGACACTTAATTACCTGGCTGTGTGGCCTTGAGCAAGCCATTTAACCCCATTGCCTTGCCCCCCCCCAAAAAAAAAGAGAGAGAGAGAGAAGTTAGGGCTGGATTAGTAGATCTGAAAACTATTTGCAGAGAGATAACTGTAATCATGAAAGCTGATGAGATCACGAAGTGAAACTGTATAGAGTGAGAAGAGAATAGGGCCCAGCAAAGAGCGTTAAGCCACAGTCACAGGGAAGATCCAACAACTGGTATAGCGGTGTGATCAGACAGGAAGGAGGAAAATCTGTTGAGAACAGTGTCATTAAAACCTAGAAAAAAGAGAATTTCACAGCAGAGATATAAATTCAGATCCACAGGTTACTTTTAACTTAACCAGATTAAAATATAATCGAGAAATGTTTAACAAAATTAATAAAAATATAATACAATCTAAATAACATTAGTTGTAGTTTTCTACATCAATCTAAGAGTTGCATGTGTATCTAAGTGAGTTTGACACCACTGATCTACATCATCAAGGCAGCACTCAGGTCAAGAAAGACAAGTATTAATGAAAGGTCCTTAGATTTAAAAATCTTAAGATTTTAAAAATTAAGAAATAACTAACAATTTTAGAGAGAAATGTTCCAGTTGAATAAAGGGGTCAGAAACCACATTTCAAAGAGCTAAGTAGTGGGTAACAAAAAAGAAATAGGTAATTTTCTCAAGAAGTACAGTAGGATAAAGCTAGTGGGGATGGAGAGGTGAAGTGAGAGTTCAGGATAGAGGAAATATAGATATGGCTTTAGGCAACAGGGAAACTGCAATAAACAAAGAGAGACAGGATTAATAAGAGAGTAGGGATAAAAGAAGGAACAAACTTCCAGAGAAGGTGGAATGGAATGGGATCACTTGTGTACAAAGAGAAGTTTGTGAAAAAAAAGAGATACCTCATTGTATCAGACAGCAGTGAAGGAGAAAGTAGTGGAGAAAGCAGCTAAGTGATAGGAAATGGGGTAAAAGGGAAGCAAAGAGAACACTCAATAAATGGCTTCAGTTTTATCAGTGAAATATGAGACAAGTTTCTCTAAAGGGATGGGGTATATAATGTGTTGGAAGGTTTAAATAGGTTTGGAAAAACTGCTATGATGTATGGCAAAGTGAATCAGTTAGGGACATGTAAAATGATTCTTTTGCCAACTGGTAAGGTCCAGTTGAGATTAACTTAAATATATAATGGATCCAGTCAGCACAGTTTCATGATTCCCTTCCAGCTTCATGCAAGTAACAGGTGAGTAGAAATGAAAACAATGGGTGGTGGAAAAAATACAAGGTTGGAATTTAGATGAGTAAGATCCTCAAAAGTAAAAACAGGCAAGGGACTCAAAGGAACAGTGTAGAATTGAACTGGTTCACCAAGGGGTCAAAATAGGGAAAGGAGAATAGTGTTGTAGCAAGTGAATACTGAGAGATGGAGGGATCAGACAATGAAGTAAGGAAGATAGCTTTTAAGGTACAAAACAGAAGATGTGGGGTTTTTTTTTAACCTTTGTATCTCTATTGACTACCACAACTCCTAGAACAAAGTAGATAGTTACTAAATATTGGAATTAAACTAAACTGAAACTAAGGATCATCAGATAGTTCCAGAAGATTCATAGGTCAGGAAGTCAATAAAAGCAAACTCCTTCTTTCTATTTGTTAATCAAGTAGCATTATCTTCTTTTCTTCATTTTCAGCTCCTTGACCAAGAAGCAATAATCAGAAAGATACAGCGTGACTTCATCAAGATCGGGTCATGCCAAGGGGCAGCTAGGTGGCGCGGTGGATAGAGCACCTTCCCTGGAGTCAGGAGTACCTGAGTTCAAATCCGGCCTCAGACACTTAGTGATTGCCTAGCTGTGTGGTCTTGGGCAAGTCACTTAACCCCATTTGCCTTGCAAAAAAAAATCCTAAAAAAAACCTATTGCATTAGTCAGTTCAGGATTCAAAAAAAATCTTGACAAGCTAGAAAACTGAAATGAATTTAATACGAAATTTCAGAGAGACAAATGTAAAAGCTTTATACTTAGATTAAAAAAAATTCAACTTCCCAGATAATTGATATGAAAAGTATTGCTAAATAAGTGATTCATCTAAATAAAATCTGGGAAGTTTACATAGACTATAAACCAAAAATGAGCCAACAGTTTATCACAGCATCACAAAAAGCTAACAATCTCATACTGTGTTGTAAGAAAGAAAAAGTTGAGGTAAAGTGATAGTCTTTCTGCCCATCCCACATAGAGTACTGTGTACTTTACTTGGCATTACAAGTCTCAAGATAAAGTACTATGATACATACCTAAATGTTTCAGGAGTTTTGAAGAGAAGGGATTATTCCACAATATCAAATGCTACAGAGAGGTCAAAAAGAATAAAGACTGAGAAAAAGCAATTGGACAGAATAATAAAGAGTTTATTGATCCTTCAAAGAGTAGCTTCACTTGAGTGGGGAAGACAATTCAGATTACAAGAAGGTAGGAGTGGAAAATGAAAAACGGGAGGCAAAAATACAGCTTTTTTTTTGTTTGTTTGTTTTTGGCAAGGCAATGGGGTTAAGTGGCTTGCCCAAGGCCACACAGCTAGGCAATCACTAAGTGTCTGAGGCCAGATTTGAACTCAGGTACTCCTGACTCCAGGGCCGGTGCTCCATCCACTGAGCCACTTAGCTGCCCCCAGCTTTTGTTTTTTCTAGGAGTTTTGCTACAAAACAGAGTTACCAATTTGAAGGAATAGCTAGGTCAAGTCAAGGATAGGGAAGATCTAGGAATGTTTACATTAATTAATAGAGAAGCAAAAAATTGATAAGAGTGTGAAAATTAGAGAAGCAGAAGGTCTGACAGTCATTATAAAGCTTTTATTTTTTATTTTTTCATCTTTTTGTAGGACTTAGGTTAAGTGAGTTGCCCAGTATCAAGTGTCTGAGGGATTTGAACTGAGGTGCTCCTGATACCAGGGTCAGTGCTCTATCCACTGTACCACCTAACTGCCTCTAAAGCTTTTAATAATGTAAAATTAGAACATTATGGTAAGGATAGTCATATTGTAGACTATAAACACAAAAATATAACAATCAAGAAATGAAATGTTTAGAAAAAATGCTTTTAAAAATAAAAAATGTGTACTTGACTAACCTGTCTAGATCTCAGAATTGGGCATACTGAACATATGGGTTTTCAATATTGTTTAATAATGATTTAACGCCCTTCTCTTCCCCCCCGCAGTGGGGGAAAAAAAGGAAAAAGTAATCCTAGCAACAAATAAGCAAAATCAGGCAAAACAAATCCCACACATTTGCCATGTACAAAAGATAGTCATTTAAACATATTTTTTTTAGTTTTTTTTTTTGCAAGGCAGTGGGGTTAAGTGGCTTGCCCAAGGCCACACAGCTAGGTAATTATTAAGTGTCTGAGACTGGATTTGAACCAGGTACTCCTGACTCCAAGGCCGGTGCTTTATCCCCTGCACCACCTAGCCTCCCTGAAATGTATTTCTAAATGAACAGAAAAGAACAGTGGGAAATTAAGGAAATTAAGACAAGTAAGACTATCTTGAAAGTAACATGATGAATTTGTGTGTGTGTGTGTGTGTGTGTGTTTAGCTGCACGTGGGAAAAAATTTCAATTTAACATGCAATGCTTTTTCTGATCTACTTCCTATATGGAAATTTTATCTTGGGAAGGAAGCCTGTCCTTAAATTTAGAATCTTAAAAAAAATTAATGTTTCAAAGAGATTTACTACCAGAAAAGAAGTCAAGTCAATCATATAGGAAGAGTAAAGGGTAACCAATGAATGGCTTTCATGACTCCTGGTTCCCACACAAGGTCAAGAGAATGAGGTAGTTCCTTCATATGTGGTATGGTTACTCTGTGGAAGATTTCTGAGAAGGCATGGAAAAGAATAACTCAAGATCAGAAGAAATGGATAGATTTGATCTGTAATAGTCGAGAAAACACCCACATTGATGAGATTATAGGTCCAAAGTATCAAAAGAAAATGAGGTGTATTCCGGAAAGGTTGCACATAAATCCAATTGTAAAATTAAATCTTAATTTATAAGTGGCTTAAATAATTAAGTGTTAGATATCCTTAAAATGAGTAATCTCTTTGTGATAAATATCACCTAATTTGTTTCATGATAAGATTTTATGTCTGTATAAAATGGATACCATATTCCCATTATAAAGATATTGTTCTGTTTTAAAAAATAAATTAGCCAGATAAAGTAAAGCTAGTATAATTCAAAGGGTCAATACCTCACTGGTCAACCGTATCAGAAGAGTAGCAGCCTCTGAATATTTGCTTTGGCTTTTTAATATTTCAGCACTAAGCAATACACATCTTTCTGCTAACACCATATTCCTAAGAAGGAAATTAAAAATATTACAAAAATATCATGGAAATCATGTAGCAAATCACAGTAAAACAAATTTATATTAATTTTAAATTTGAACTTTCTAACATAAAGACATTAATGTCCTCTTTCCTACAGTATATATATAAGTAAATATGTTACAAAGAACTGTACATGGACAACAACTGTTTTGCTGGAAAAAGATATTGTGGTCAAAGTACATTGCTAGAAATCACACTTTTAATATTCATAAAGTGGATAACCCAGAAAACTAAGTTAGAAGCTAATCAAGAAATGAAAATTATTGCAAATGTAAAAGGCAACTTCAACTGTGTTTGTTCACTTTTCTTTCTATGTAAGAAGTTTGAGTTTGATTTTAAGTGTTTGAAGAGTTTGAATTATTTTTTCCTGGAAAGCATGGTTAGAATTTTGAGGTAAAGTTAGGAAAAAAGAGCCTTAAGAGTTAAATATTCTCTAGTTAAATAACAGTGAAGTAGCAAATGAGGATTACTTATGTTACCAGTGTGTGATCAGGTTGTGAGGAAGTACTACTTTAATTAAAATAAGAGAATCCATTATATTGGATTATTTGTTATTGAAAATATTGGATTGGGACAGGACCTGTGATGTCACTGGTATAAGGATCACCCAACTGAAAGAACTTGTCTTTACCACGGCAAATTGGTACCTTCTTGAAATCTGTTGTCTTTAAAGAACTGCTTGAGTGTACTAAGAGGTAAAGTGAAATGCCCAGAGGTCACAGCTAGTATTTAGAGGCAGAAATTGAATCTAAGTCTGTTGGGTTCCAAGGCTAGCTTTCTATCCACTGTGCTACACTATCCCCTCAGTAATGAAATATAAAAAATATAACTTGTTGAAATATTCAAATGTAACATAAGAAAATAGCTTCACTATATTTACAGAAAAATTTTGTGTTGATGGTACTGATTTACTGTAATAAAACCTTTCTTATTTTTAGTGACAAATTACAAACAAGATAGCATTATTTTAGATAAAAACAGCAGTTAAAAATTTTTCTTTGATGTACATTATATCTTAAACTTTATAATAGTACCATGAAAGAAGCACATGATTTTAAAATTATAAACTTCTCTACTTTTTATTATTAACTAATTCTTAATAAGTGTAGCTTATTATTTCTTTGTACCTACTATATCTTAAAACCACCTGAAAATATGAGTTCTAATGGAGAGTAGTGAAAGTTTATTTTCATGAAACCCTAAGAATCATCCCTAATTTTAGCATTCATTTGATTACAATGTTTTAAGTTCTTCAAAAATACCAGTCCTCTTAGTTGAGCAAATTATATCCCATGAAATCTCATTTAAAATCTAAAACTGGTGTGAAATCCATCGCAACTAGCTTTCACTCCTGTTAACCTGATTTAGGTTACTATCTCAAGCATTCCAGATATGAGAAAAACAGATACTTCAGTTAAGAAAATTCAGCAATGTTATAAAAAGCAATCCTTATTCAAAAATGGATAGAAAAAAGTATCAAAGTCACCCACTTGCAAATATCTCTGTATGTTTGAATTGCTGTATCCATGTAATGAGAAGGGTAAGGCCTAGGTGCTCCAGCCTGAAGAAAAGCGGACACTGCTGCCATTTCCTAAAGGAAAAAAAATGATTTATGTTATTTCAGGAAATACCCATACTATTTGTTTACTAAATCAGAAAGTTGAAATACCTGAAGTGAAATGTACATAGATGTATATCTATGCAACTGCACAAACTATTTCCTTGACATTTCTTTGCTTAATGGAAAAACTTTTTAAAAAAATTTATTAAGCACTTCAAATCCTTGAATGATTCTTTTTTTTGCAAGGCAAATGGGGTTAAGTGGTTTGCCTAAGGCCACACAGCTAGGTAATTATTAAGTGTCTGAGACTGGATTTGAACCCAGGTACTCCTGACTCCAAGGCTGGTGCTCTATCCACTACGCCACCTAGCCGCCCTGAATGATTCTTAAAAAGTAAATTATATTTTGTATATCATACAAAAGGGAGTATTTCATTATTCAAAAAACAGGAGCTGAAAGTAAAGGAGATTAGTTCTAGTTTTAGCTTCATGTCTCTCATTTGCAAAATAACAATTTTAGAGAAAATGAACATGAAAGGTAAACTATATTTCACCTAATTTACTAAAATTTCTGAAACCAGATAATATTGTCAAGGGATCACATGACAAGTAAAGTAATTACAAATTTTAAACATATCACCTTAATCCTACACAACAATCTAAGGTCTAAGTTACTTTAAATGAAGTAAAGTTTTAGCTAACCCCCCCAAAAAATAATGCAATGGAAAAATAAAAATAAACATACTTAGCATTATTTTGTTAAAAAATAAATGGAATTCAAACATCAAGTACAAGACTTTCTAAGAACCTTAAGAGTTTATAGGAAATTAAGTGGCTTTAAAGGAAAAAAATTATGGCTAACACTAACACAGATCCAGTCAATGACAGTACTAAGATTTAATAACTATGCATGTGTGAGTGACTAACAAAATAATTCTACAAATTAAAGCAATTTGAAATATTTCGGGATGTAGCCTGTACACTAGAGTAGTTAGGTGGTACAATGGATAGAACAAAGTAAGATTCCTCTTCATGAGTTCAAATTTGGCTTCAAACTCTATGGGACCTGGGAAAGTCACTTTTAATCCAATTTGCCTCAGTTTCTCATTAATAAAAGGCCTGGAGAAGGGAACAACTCTAGTATCTTTGTCAAGAAAACCCACAAAATGGGTCACGAGGAATTCGTTGTGACTGAAACAATAATAAGTCTTTACACTGAGCCTTTTGTGGGAATTAAGCTGTCAAAACACCAAGTGGAAATAATATTCTTATGATCAGTGTCAGACCATCACATATTCATACATCGGTATCCACATATTTATGCAAAATTTACCTTTTGTTTACTATGAACCAAAATTTGGTAGCTAAAAATATGAGTTCAGATATTTAATAACAGCACTACATTTTTATAGAGGTTCGAGTCATCTTTTAAAAAATGCCTGGAAGAGGGGCAGCTAAGTGGCGCAGTAGATAGAGCACTAGCCCTGGAGTCAAGAGTACCTGGGTTCAAATCCAGTCTCAGACACTTAATAATTACCTAGCTGTGTGGCCTTGGGCAAGCAACTTAACCCCATTTGCCTTGCAAAAAAAAAAGTCTGGAAGAGAGGACTGGTGATATATACCTCTAATTTTAGGGAGACTGAGGCTGGTGGATATCTTGAATATGGGAATTTGATCTGCAGAGAGCCAGTTTAGTTCAAGGGTCTGCACTAAGTCCAAGAAGCAACATGTCTAAACTAAGATGAGAATTAGTATGGTAAACCTATGGAGCTTGCAAGGACCACTATATCATCTAAGGAGAAAGCAACAAGTTTACATCAACAACAGGGTAGGTCAGAACCCTGATCAGTAGAGAAATCTAGTCCAATGAGTAGTCTCTACATTTTCAGCCTGAGTGAAAGAGGGAAATCCAGTCTTCTCAAAAAACTAAGGAAATTATTAATATATTGAAAAATCCTTAGCAGAGCAATTCTATTTGTCCTCAGCAATTAAATATTGAAATATACATAGCAGATATTGATAAATCAAAAACCTTTAGGAAATCAAACCTAAAATACTGATCAACTTTAAATTCATTAGTTTACTACTATACTATAAAGGGAAAACATTCTTGCATAACTGTCTATTAATTTCAATTATAATACATTTTTAAAAATTGTTTTATTTATTTTAAGGCAATGGAGTTAAGTGACTTGCCCAAGGTCACACAGCTAGGCAATTATTAAGTGTCTGAGCTTGAATTTGAACTCAGGTCCTCCTGACTCCAGGGCTGGTGCTCTATCTACTGCGCCACCTAGCTGCCCCATCTTACATTCTTTTCAAAGCAATTGATCCTATCTCATCCATGCTGTAAATACAGCAGCCACTCACAAACCCAATCCTATTATTGATCAGTATAGAAATTTGCTGTTTCCAACATGGGCTGGCTCACCCTTCCCAAGGCAAGTCTGTACATGCTTTCCCATTCCTCCCTCACCCTTAACCCTGAAGCTTCACCATATTGATGACAGATTAAATAATAACATTGGACTGGTTTTAGTCCTACTGAAGCTCAGAATCCCTGAGTTTAAGTGATCCACTCATCTCCAGTATTAAGAATTACAAGAATGCTCCACCATACCTGGCCAAAACACAAAAATTAAATAAGCTATTCATCTAATACTTTTTCTTTTGCTGTCCCTAATGTATTTTGGTATGCTTCAAAGCCCAAAGTTTTAAATGTAATGATCCAAAAATCATCAATTTTATCAACATTCTATACCAACCAAGGCACCAGCTGCATATAGCATTGCTTGATCATTCAGAAAATCCTTCTTTGCAGTATGATAGCAACTGTAAGCCAAGTCATAATGCTGCACTAAAAAACATAAGTCAGCCATTTTCCTTATTTGAAGTTCTGGTGCTTCTGGTGGATATCTGTGAAAATATATATGAAGAAAAAATATTTACCATTTATGCGCTCTCTTCCAAAATATAAACCATTTCAAAATGTTCATAAATTCCTTTATATCATTGAAATACTTCCTGTCACAAGGCACCCACCACCAAAGAGATAGTCTCATTTCTCTAAGACTATTAGAAACAAAAGGTTGCTTCCAAATTTAATTAGTATATAGCCCCACATTGGGAATTCCTTCATTGCATAAAGTTTTCTCTGTGACCAATATGAGCATCTGGGAATCTTAATTCAAGAACACTCAAGTATTATATAATCTTAAATGCTGCAGAGAAAAACCCGAAGAAATTATATTTTTATTAATAAATTAAATTTATAAAACTGAAAAGTATCACTAATTGTATTTCATGTATACTTTTTTACATTAGACTCAAAAAATTTCACAAGCATAAAAATGTCAAACAATTTCCAGGTTTAAAAATCTGAGCTCATTTAAGAAATTTTACAGTATTTTTAAATCATAGTATCCTATGCTTGAAAATACCTCAGTTTTTCTCAGCTATAAAGAGAAGATCGTATCTCCAACTATGAAAAGTCATGGCACTGATCCAATATGAGACTACCAAGAATAAACACATCTGATTCTGTGCTTTTTATCTTATGCTGTACTTTTATCCAGCCCAATTTCCAGATCCGTCTGGGAAGAGGAGTATTACCTTCTACGCAATGATGAACATTCTCACACTTAGTCATCCTTCACAGTCCAGTGATTCTAAACTTCTATTTTAGCTTAGTTTAGACTCTAGAAGGTTCCCTTCTTACTACCTTCATCCCCCAGTAACCTCTTCTCCTTTGAGGTTCATGCAATTCTTATCTATCATCTAATCCAAATCCTGATAGCTGTTTTACACAAACTTCTAGGACATTTCCCTTCCTTTCTCAATGAGTTCAGTACCTGATTCATAATTTTTCTCTTCTGGCTACACACTGATTCTCTCTTAAGCATCCTGACCTCGACCACTTCCCATGACTTATTCTTGCAACTGACCTCAGCTATACATAAAGATGATCATAGGGGTGGCTAAGTGGCGCAATGGATAGAGCACCGGCCCTGGAGTCAGGAATACCTGAGTTCAAATGCAACCTCAGACACTTTATTACCTAGCTGTGTGGTCTTGGGCAAGCCACTTAACCCCATTGCTTTGCAAAAAAAAAAAAAAGTAAAATAAAAGATGATCATATCCTTCTTGTCAACACACACAAAGGTACCATTTCCAAGTTTAAGAATTTTAAAATCCTTTCAGCTAACCACAATCTACTGCCTTTCCATCTTTCCATCTACCTATCCCTTGCCAAAATATATTCTTCGTCCATATCCATTACCTCTAATCCGGTCACCCTTCAGTTCTCTTCCAGGTCAGTTCTCTGTCACACTTGTCACACTCTATTCTTTCCCTATCTTGATTCCTCATTAGAGAACAGTTCAATTTTACACTGTCCTCGAGTCCCTAGCCCTTCAGTGCTTGCAAAACCTATGATATTTCCCTTATTAACTCACTATTCCACCTTCACAGAAGCTCTCTCATACCTTTTCATTCCTCTTCACATTTCCCTTCTGCTCCACCTTCTCAGCTGAGCTTGTTGACTTATATTTTACAAAAAAAGTTGAGGCCATTTGTTCTGAGTTCCCTCTATTTCCCTCTTCCTCAGCTATCATTAAATAGCTTCTGTCATTATTTTGTCCTTTAAACTAGTCTCACACAAAGATATGGCCTTACTCCTCACCAAGACTAAACTTTCTGCCTGAAGAAATTATCCCATTCCATCACATCTGTCCTAACAGACTTCTCCCCATTATCATCATTCTATCATTTATTTTCAATCTCTCTCTATTGATTCATTCCCTACTACCTTGTAACATTCCCATGGCTCCCTAGTTCTGAAAAACCCTCACAAGATTCTTTCATCTCTACTAACAGTCATCCTATGTTTTCTACCTTTAAAAATGTTGCTTAATGGGGAGGCTAGGTGTGGCATAGTGGATAGAGCACCAGCCCTGGAGTCAGGAGTACCTGAGTTCAAATCCAACTTCAAACATTTAATAATTACCTAGCTGTGTGGCCTTGGGCAAGCCACTTAACCCCATTGCCTTGCAAAAAAAACTTTTAAAAATGTTGCATAAAACAGATGTCTTCACTTTCTTTCTTCTCATTCTCTTATTTTTTTTTGGGGGGGGGGGCAAGATAAGTATCTTGTCCAGAGTTACAAAGCTAGTGTCAAGTATCTGAGCCCCAATTTGAATTCAAGTCCTTCTGACTCCAGAACCAAAGGTCTAGCTCCTGTGCCATCTAGCTACCCTTTCATTCTCTTAACTCTTTATAATCCATTTTCTGATTTTTATCATTCAACTATAATAGATCTCTCCAAAATTACCAATGATCTCTTAAATGGTAATGGTCTTTTCTGCATCCTCATTCCCTTCAACATCTCTGCAGTTTTTGACATTGTTGATCACCTTTCCTCCTTGCCATTCTCCTCTCTTTACATTTTCAGGACACTGCTCTCTTCTAGTTATACTCTTACCTATCAGATACCTATTTCTTAATCTCTTCTGCCAGATGTTCATCTATATACTCTCTTGCCATAGACGTCCCATAGGGTTCTGTTCAAAGTCCTCTTCTCTTTTCCCTCTCTACTGTTTCACTTGGTGATATCATTTAATTACCTCCATCTCTATATTGATAATTCTCAAATCTACCCATTCTGCTATAGCGTCTGTATTTTTCTCCAAACTTGCCTGAAAGGCATTTCAAACAGCAATTTCAGTAAACATCTTAAACTCTACATATTCAAGACTGAACTCATGACCTTCCTCCTAAATCCTCCCTCCTCCTATATTCCCTATTACTGTGGGGGCAGGAGAGAGCAATACTATTCTACTAGTTCTTCAGACTCACAATCCAAGGTTCATCCTGGACTCCTTACTATCTCTCTCTCTCACACACACATCCCTCTTCCTCCTAATATGCAATCTGATCCCAAGATCTAAAGATTTCACCTTTGCAGTATTTCTTGAATATGCCCCCTTTTCTCTGACACTGCCACCTCTCTAGGCTCTCATCAACTTATGCCACAACTATTACAATTGCCTGATAGTGAACTGACTTGCCTCACCCCATTCCAATCCTATCCTTCACTGAGTCCCCAAAGGAATCCAACTAAAGTCCAAGAATGGCTATGTCACTTCCTTATTCGATAAGCTCCAATGGCTCCCTATCACATCCAGGTTCAAATAGAAAAGGCTGTTTGGTATTTTAAAGCCCCCTCAATACCTTTTCTACCTTCCAAGGCTTCTTAAACCTGATTCCCTGCCACATAGTCTTAGATGAAATGACCCTGGTCTTCTTGACGTTCCATGTACAAGATATCCCATTGATCATCTCAGAGCATTCTGACAGGTCCCATGCCTGGAATGCTCTCCTTTCTCAACTCTTGCATATTGACTTCCTTTAAGTTCAAACTAAAATTCCATCTTCTATAGGAATTTTTCCCAGGTCATCTTAATTCTAGTACCTTCCCTTTGTTAATTGTTTCCTTTTTTATTCTATATATAGCTCATTTGTATATATTTACTTGCTGTCTCCTAGTATATTATATTAAAGTCCTCTATTTCATCAAATGTCTATTTTTTCCACTGTGGGAATATAATCAGTTTTGGTGATTTTTGTATTTTTGGTATTAGGTTTCACAATATGAGAGTCTGAGTTCTCCATTCTTTTAATGGTGGTTGCTAATGTGTTTGATTCTTGGTCAATCCATGGCATATGAATTCTTTCTGGTTCCTTACGATCTTTCTTCATTAACCATGGAGTTATGAATTTTGGTTAAAATAATTAGGGAAATTTCCATTTTGGGGTATCTTTCAGCTGGTGGTCAGTGGATTTTTTTTCAATTTCTACTTTGCTTTCTGGTGTTAAGATATATGAGCAGTTTTCCTTTCTACCTTTTTGAATTATGATATCTAGACTCTTTTTTTTTGTTCACAGCTTTCAAGGAAATCCAGAATTCTTAAATTATTTTTCCTTGAGAGATCAGTTGTTCTGTCTATCAGGTATTTCATATTTTCTTCGATTTTGTTATCTTTTTTCTTTGTTTTATAATTTCTTAACTTCTTATGCAGCCATTAACCTCCATTTGACTTCCACTAATTTTAATGCTATTTTCTTCACTAAGTTTTTATACCATTTTTTAACCAAGCTGTTAATTCTTTTTCCATAACTTTATTGTACACCTCCCATCTCTTTTTCCATTTTTCCCTTTACCACTCTTATTTGGACTCTAAAATAAATTTTCTGTTGCTTTTTTATCTTTCTTAAATGCTTCTGGTAATTCTTACTGTGCTTGTGTTCATTATGCATTCTTCTTTAAGGTTTTGCTTGCAAGACATTTTCATGTCACTATCTTCTTGGTTTCTTGAGTCTACCTGTCACCAGAGTAGCTTTTTTATAATCAAGTACTTTTTTTTGTTTACTCATTCTTCCAGACTATTTATTACCTTTTTACTTAAGAGTTGAACTCTGCTCACTTCAGGTATCTAGTCTGAGTTTCTGTTGCCTTTATATACTACTACTACTGCTACTACTTTATTTAATCTTTTTAAAGAAACAATCATCTTCATTTGTAGTTCTTTTTTTATTCTTTCTTAGTTTGATATCAGGATCATATATGCCTCATAATGAAAACTGAAAGGTTCTTGATTATTTTGTGATTAGTTTTGTGATGAATTTTTTTTTAGGTTTTTGCAAGGCAATGGGGTTAAGTGGCTTGCCCAAGGCCAGACAGCTAGGTAATTATTTAGTGTCTGAGGCCGGATTTGAACTCAGGTACTCCTGACTCCAGGGCTGCTGCTCTATCCACTGAGCCACCTAGCTTCCCCATGATGAATTTTTTAATGTTAGAATTGACATGTAATTATTCCTGGTTGATACTTGATATGTGATTTGCCTAGTTTCTTTTTCTGAGATATTGTTATTAAAAATTTATATCCCCTGTTGATTTGAGTTGAAAATGGTGGTGGTATTGACTACTCATAAGGAACACTATTATTTCCAAGTCATTCAATGGACAATGGAGAAGGCTCTCTGTTCGCTATATGTACATAGTGATATAACACATTTAAAAAAACCTGAATAACTGAAGTAAAGGAAGTAATCAAAGAAATCTGTCATTGAAAAATCACGGACATAAGATGTCAAGAAGAATTACGAAATCCCTCCTGTAGCACCTTGGGATACCCACTATGGTGAATTTACTTTCTTATTACCATTTGGTTAACTTATCAAATTCCATAGATTTAATGATCATCTTTTTTTTTTTAAGGTTTTTGCAAGGCAAATAGGGTTAAGTGGCTTGCCCAAGGCCACACAGCTAGGTAATTATTAAGTGTCTGAGACTGGATTTGAACCCAGGTACCCCTGACTCCTGGGCAGGTGCTTTATCCACTACTCCACCTAGCTGCCCCAATGATCATCTTTATGCAGAAAACTGTTACATATATTTATACAATCCTAGTTTTTCCTGAGTTCCACATCATTAACTGCCCTTTGGACATTTCAAATTGATTACTCCATAGACATCTCTGTCTGTTTAAACTCTTTATCTTCCTCTACTCCCTCTTTTTCATTTCCCTATTTCTGTAAAGTACACCACATCCTTCCAGTTACAGAGGTTCACAACCTGTCACCTTGAATTCCCTACACTAGCTCACCGGACATTTAATTAGTTTAGAGAATTAAGGGGGGGGGGACAGTTTTCCATGAGGAATATTAGAGTCCATGTGTCCTCTAGCTTTAGGATTTCCATATGCCCTTTGTGTATTATTACCCTGTTCCTCTCATAATATCCACTTGTTCAAATTCTTACTCCTTAGCAGGCTCAACCTTGACCCTCCTGGAAACCTCTATTTTTTTTTTTTAGATTTTTCAAGGCAATGGGGTTAAGTGGCTTGTCCAAGGCCACATGGCTAGGTAATTATTAAGTGTCTGAGGTCGGATTTGAATGTCTGAGGTTGGATTTGAGAAACCTCTATTTTCTCATCCACTCTCCTTATATGTTTATATCATACCCTCAGGGACAACTAGGTCACAAGTCAGGAAGATAGGAATTAGAATCCAGTCTCAGACACTTGACTCTTAATAAGTGTTTGACCTAAGTCACTTAACCATGACTGTTCGCATTCAGGGACATCCCCAGTTATCCTGATTCAAATCTGGCCACCAGACCCAAATGCCTCTGGAGGAGACTATGACTTAGCACAGCACCCCCTCCCTCATCAAATTCACATTCTTATCATGGTATCACCTCCCTGATGTTGTAGTCTTCTTCCAAAAATGAAGGACAGTCATTGATCTGTTGCCTTGATAGCTTGGTCTGGGAGCTTTCATGTGTTCTGTGCTTCCAAAGGGATTTGATCCAGAGAAAGGTCTGCACAAAGCCTTCCTGGTCCAAACTCTTCAGAGCTCCTGACCCAGCTTTGTGACTGCTGGCTTGTATGTAACTGCATTTCAGTACACAGTTGCTGAAATCAGTCATTATTAGACTCCTGAGAGGTTTTGCAGGTTCATAGCAACTGAATCTCTGGGGTTTTTTTGTTCTCCTGTCCAAGTTTTTACACTGTAGACTTAGGTGCTGGGCCAAAGGTTAGAACTGATTTGCCACTTTGTTCTTGGACTCTCAGAGACCCAAGTTCTGGAACTTTGTTTTGTATTGTACTCAGATAGGATCCCACTTGGTCAAGACTGCTCCTCTGCACCTTAGGTGTGCACTACAGAACTGGTGAATGGATGACAAAGATTTCAGATATCATCTGTTACTGTTCCTTGCACTGGTTCAGGAGTCCTTTGTGTTATCTTCCTGCTCTGGTGCTCTCAGTTCCCTGGGCTTAGAATGCTATAAATCCCACTTCTACTGTCCACCATGTTGCACTCCTAGGCAATTCCACCTCCTGTGTCTTACAGACCTCTCTGCCTTCCTAAATTGCCCTGGGCCGGAGAAATAATTCATTGGGACTTTTTCTTAGTTTTCTTGTTCAAAATTCAGTCTAACGTTTTCTAGATTGTTGTTGAAGAATATACAGGATTATTTGGACAAAAATGCTGTCTTTCAATCCATCTTCCCCCCCCCATAACTTTATGACTTTATGAGATGCTTGACAGAATGGACTTAACTTTTCCCTCTTTTTGTTACCATACTTCACACAGAAAAATAATTTTTATGGAAATACAGTATTTTATAAAAGCTCAATTTGGGAGGAAAAGCATATATTTGAACAAATATGGCAAGCAACTTACCCACAATCACAAAGTCAGCTCTCCTCAGATATTAACATACTTAAAACTTTTCTGAATTATACTATAATTTGAATATTCATGTTACTTACTGTTAAATTAAAGACTTTAACCTATCTGCCAAAATTCTAGGACATTTTAAAAAAAGACTATATATATATATATATATATATATATAGAGAGAGAGAGAGAGAGAGAGAGAGAGAGAGAGAGAGAGAGAGAGTCATTCAAGAAGGGACTGAAATTTTACTCACAGCAGACCAGATGTATTCTTTAATTCATTGATGCTCTTTTCTGGAACTTTACTGCCACTGAACCATTTTTTAGTTGCAGAAAATAATGATCGACTCAAACCTTTTCTTGATATCAACTAGACAAGAAAATTTAAATAAAGGGATAAATCTGGGAGTAAAACCAGTATTTTTCTTGTACATTCAAGAAATTTGATAGTAATTATTAAGTATTCAATCAATAGTATGACATTTGCAAGAAAAATGTGCAGAATTATAAAAGTACTGAGAAAAAAACTAAGAATATCACTAATGTACAATAAGAATTTTATTCCCAGAATAAGAATATGAAGAGAACCAAGAGGCTAATCCATATATGAAAAACAATCAACTCTATAGCTACTGAACAAGTGATCTCTAAATATTAGGAAACTTTCCTTAATCTCCAACATAAATACCTCTCTTTGTATCTTCCATCCCATATTCCTAGGACACAGAACTCACAACTGGAAAGAGGAAACAATATATATATGAGACCGGAAGTCAATGTCTTTCTTAAAATATAATGATCGGGGTGGCTAGGTGGCGCAGTGGATAAAGCACCGGCCCTGGAGTCAGGAGTACCTGGGTTCAAATCCGGTCTCAGACACTTAATAATTACCTAGCTATGTGGCCTTGGGCAAGCCACTTAACCCCATTGCCTAGCAAAAACCTAATATGTGTGTGTGTGTGTGTGTGTGTGTGTGTGTGTATATATGATGATGATCAGAACTAAGAAAAATGCTCTAATATGGTAAGATCAAAGCAAAATTTGGCAGAATTACCACCAGCTTCATTCTAGATTCTATATAACTCAAATTAAGTTCTAATATAGCTAATATTATTATTCCTAATATTTGATTTCTGATCAGATTTTCACAATAGCAATTTTTTATTTGTACAACAGCAAATTTAAGAAATCTGCTTATAGGGGCAGCTAGGTGGCACAATGGATAGAGCACTGGCCCTGGAGTCAGGAATACCTGAGTTCAAATTTGGCCTCAGACACTTAATAATTACCTAGCTGTGTGGCCTTGGGCAAGCCACTTAACTCCATTGCCTTGCAAAAACTAAAAGCAAAAAAAATAGAAAAAAAAATCTGCTTATAACAATAGTGAGTATAGTTATATTCACAGCCAATACTCTCAAAAACATAATTGATTTATTTGTATACTTGCTATTATTATGAAAAGAATTCTAAAATTCAAAAAGCCTGCCAGAGTAATAGCCATTCCAATAAAAGATTATTTTAAATTAGTTTCAATGACTAAGTAATAAATGGGAGGTTTACTATTTTCAAAATGGCACAAGAACAACCAAAATAAAAGAGGAAAAGAGGAAAGCCAAGTTTATTACAGTTTGAAAGACATTATCAAAAAATTCTTCTAAATTTCAAAATAGAAACTGGGAAATTTAAATAACTCAGTTTGTACAGGAGAAGTATGGCCCATTAGATATATAGATACCTTACCTTTTGAGTATTTTATTTTTTCCATATGCATGGAAACTGTCTTTGGGTAACTACAAACATTTCTCACTTTAAGTGGACCATTCCAAAAACCTCCACATAATGTGAATTGAACGTAATGTACATAATACCCTTAAGTTATAAAGGCACACACAAAATAATATCTTGATACAAGTCATAAGACGTACTAAAATGCAGACACGTTAAATACTATACCATGACAATAGACAGAACTATGAAATGAAAAGTTATGATAAAAAAGTTAATGATAAAATATGCACAGTATTGTAAAGTTAACATAATATGCAAGTTTCTTTCAGAATTCTTTACATAAGGTCAAATTTGCATAATGTGAATTTATATAAAGCATGAACTATCCGTATATGGAAAGATTCTCCTGCCAATAACGAAATTCAAAGTTTAAAAATATATAATACCAGGGCAGTTGGGTGGTACAGTGGATAGAGTACCAGCCCTGGAGTCAGGAGGAAGTGAGTTCAAATTCGGCCTCAGTCACTTAATAATTACCTAGCTGTATGACCTTGGGCAAGTTATTTAACCCCACCTTGCAAGAAACAAAAAAAAATGTATAAGACCTCACCAATTCAGAGAATTGAAAATTATTTTATAGAAATGTGCATATTTATGCACATAAACTGTGGGTTTAGTTCACATATATTAACATACTAACAAAGACAGGCAGAACTAGTTTTAGAAAAACATTAATCTGGTTTTAAATATGATATTTTTCTAGAGTACTTTAATAGTTTGCAAAGTACTTACTTCACCAAAATCCTAACAGTGAAGATTGTTATATTTATTTAACTGACAAGGAAATGGTCAGAGGAAAAGTTTAAATGATTTAACTATAATCATATGAGATTATAAATCATAGTAAATCACAGAGATTAAAAACCAGAACCCAAGTCTTCTAACTACAGATTTCATTCCATTATACTACACTGCCTCTTTGGGAAAAAAGCAAATTGGAACATTCCTTTTTTTCCAATATTCATAATTTAATGAAATTTTACCTGATCATTTAGTTGCCGAATTGTTTTCTCTATATGTGGCAAAAGACCTCGAAATGTGAATTCTTGTATGAACTGCCTAATTCGATCATGATCAGTGAGGGTTAAACATGCACCATGAAGAATTCCTGTGTTCATTTTTTTTGTTTCATGTAACGACACAGTAGATTTTATATGATCAGTTCCATCAAAGTTGCTGGCAGGGTCACTGGATTGGTCCAACTGAAGTGGGTGAACTCTGAAGTTATTTGGTAAACCATCTATTTAAAAAAAAATGGAGGTTTTCTTTTAACATTATATAATAGAAAATTATAGTTCTGATTAAAGCAAAAAAACTATAATTTAGACGTGTAATTAACGTTAATGTATAAAACCTAGAGATAATATCAAGATTTATGCCCATAAAATTCCAAACTTTATGGGTAAAGCTAAGTTAATTGTTCATGCAATATTACTCAAAAATTCATTTTAATTAAGAAATCTAAAGAAACTGAAATCTATTTAGGGAGACATTAGAATTTTTTTAGAAGACTGAAATTTAAGTGTAAAAGAAGCCATTACAATTAAATTCGTACCAAAATATATTACATATATAACAGTGAAATTCTTAAATTATCAAAAATGGCGAGTAATATTAAAAATTACTCCTAACACCCTTACTATTTTGGAATTAAAAATAAATTATTTATAGGACTACTATTAAAAAAGAATATTTTTACATAAAATAAATTAAATCATTTAACTCAAGTCTCCAGAATAAAAGTTAATGTGTCAAAATAGAAGGATCTTGGATTATAAAAGCTGAACTATTTTAGCCACTTAATATAATTTTTCATAGTGAAAAATTGGCAAAAAATAAAAAAATAAAGACCTTTGATTTCATTATCTAATCCATCCAATGAAAGCATGCTACTATCGGCATTCTTATTTGAAGCTATGTATAGACCATCTTCATATGATTCCTATTAAAAGAAAAAATGGATTAGAAACTATATATAGATAGATAGATAGATATAGATAGATAGATAGATAGATAGATAGATAGATAATAATAGATAGTAGCTAGTAATACAAAATCACCAAACTCAGGAACACAGTGTAGTTATTTGTTAATTCTTCCTGACAAGTATACTTTCTGACAAAACAATACTTACTCCCTAATCAGCAGCTTCATCAACTTACCTATTTACCTTGCCATTCAGTCATGCTAATCATTTCAAATGGCATTTACTTTATATATATATATATATATATATATATATATATATATTCACTGAATCTAAGTATGTACATTTCTGTATATAGTTCCTTAAATTTAAAGATGTTCATGCACATGTCAATGAAAGAGTAGGATGTCTGAGAAAAAGAATAAATAGTCAAATACCTAATTAGGCATGGAGGGAAAAACCTGGTGAAGCATGTCTTGGAAAATTGAAGTATAGATATACAACTAAGATGAATATATCTAAAAAAACTAGTGGAATCTTTGCTGAGGATTAAGTATATTTAGGGTATTTCACACAAGATATACACAGAAGTGTGGGTACATTAGCTAATGCTTAGTTGAGGCCTATCAACCAGTTGATTCTCAATCTGGACAGTTTCCCTTCTGTCCTTCCCACTCCAGCTTCTTTCAAGTCACTGGCATTCTTCCTATAATAAATGTACCTTGAATAAAAATATTTAATTGGGTTTTTTTAAATTTTTAAGGTTTAGAGTCTCTCACATCTAAAGCGTTACTTTTTTTTATCCTATTATCTTTACTTTGTACCATATAAGAACAGTAAGGAGTCAATAGATCTGGAATAGTCTCTTAAGTTAACTGAAATATGAGCTCTGGGATAACTTCTATATAAGTTAAAAAAAAATCACCTATGTATGGATAAATTTGTACATAAAAAGAAATATACAGATTGGTAACTAACAATCCTATCAGAAACCCAGAAGAAACAAAATATAAATTCTATACAACTGAGAATATTATCATATTTTGTATCTTAAACAAACAACACACTACACAAAAAATCAATGGCTATGCTACACAGCATATCAAAATATCTACTGCTTCCTTAAAAGAAGCTTTCCTAATAGGAAAGTAGTGTCAGCACACCAAAAGGAATACAGTAATTAGTATATTTTAAAACAGAACCTAAGTCTTAGAAAGCAGAGAAGAATTTGGAAAAACTTTCACTGCTCTCCCACCTCAGTGCTTTTCCCCAGCAAAATGGCTCCTTTATTTCTTGAGAACAATGAAGGGAATAGAAAAAAAATGAACAACATCTTACAAGGAATAAAGAATAAGTCAGGAAGAAAAGTCCATGCATCGAAATAATGATCAGAAAGCATTAGCCAAGGGAAGATTTGTCATTGGGGATTTTAAAAAGTAACTAGTGCTAGTTTGCTCATGCCACATCACAAAAAATAATTACTGTAGTACTGTTATAGTTAGGTTGGGGTATTACAGAATGGGGGGGAAGCTATTATAAAAACCATTATTAAGTAGGTTTGGAGAATTTGTGTTTGTGCTTTATTTGCTTGTTTTTACATATACCTGGTTTTGAATACAATTTTTCTGAAGATACTGACTCCAAGGATCTGGTATCTGTTCATCTGATGATCGATTAGATGTTCGAGAATTAATTTTAAGCAAATAACAACCCTGAGTTCCATATCTCTGCTTCATTTCCTCATAAATTGAATCAGCTCTGAAATTAAAAAAAAAAGAAACAAAAAAAATTCAAATTCAATCTTTATACAAAAGTTTTCATATCTTTAAAAACAAATCCAGAAAAATTAAACTTTCTGAAAACTAAAAATTAAATATTGTAATTTATCTAGTAAGAATGCAAAATTAAAACTCAAATCAGCATGACTAAAAACTTGTCTGAATTTGAACATCTTGCAGAGAATCTATTCTAGGATATTACCATAATAAAATTAAGAATATTATAAGATTGGCATTTGCAAAAGTTATGTTTATTACTCCAATTCCCTTCAAGAAGTTTGGAAGGAGGAGAAAGAAAAATAAGAAACTTAAGGTACAGAACTAAGAAACTGTAAGTACAGAGTCTTTAATGACTGGTACTCTGGACTTACCTCATATTTATCAACTTAACATTCTTTTCTACTAGGTTAAAAATTGTTTGTTACTGAGACTGAGAAGTTAAAATAAATAAAAGGTTGCCCTCAAAAATACACTTATCAATACAATCTAGTAGAAGTTAAAGATTTTTAACAGTTTAAACTTATGTGTAAGAAGGGGGGTTGGTTTGGCTATTAGCTGGTCAAAAATGGTAAAATTTAGAAAAACACCAGAATAAGAGTAAAACTGTGATTATTAACAGACTCAAGATATCAAAGAATTTTACTTTCTTGGATCAAATAGAAATTCAAAATTCAGATCAATAAACATTTTTAACTAACATAACACGAAGCCTACCTTTGTTCATCTCCTGCACTTACATCATGCAACAGGACGTAATACTTGAGTGTATTTGGTATGAACCATTTGGGGTAGGAATAGTCACTGCTGTGCTGAATTCGATGCTGCTCTTGGGACAATTTCAAAAACTGTTCCACAGGTTCAGGTTCACTAGAAGATGCTACCAACATACCTTGCAAGGCACATTATTAAGGTAACTATTACAATACACTATGACATATAAGTATTTATTAAAATTAATTATTTTTTCAAAGATAAATTCAATTTTATAAATATTAGCTATAAATACTAAGAATATTCCCAAATACAATAAGATTTATAGTATAAGTGATTTCAACAGTCTAAAAAACTTAAATGACAAATTGAATAGTAGATTAATATCTAATTAACATGAATAAAAGAATATTACTGTCAAAATCTATATAACTGGAAACATAATGAATTTATTAAAAATATCTATCAGAACCAACTTCCTGAAAGCTAATAATCAAAATCTAACTTTTTTTTTTGTACTCAAAGTGTATTCCAGGGTGGCTCAGTGGCACAGTGGATAGAGCACTGATCCTGGAGTCAGGAGTTCAAATCCAGCCTCTGACACTTAATAAATACCTAGCTGTGTGGCCTTGAGCAAGCCACTTAACCCCATTGCCTTGCCAAAAAAATAAAAAAGGGTATTCAAAGTGAATTTGTTTTAATGCTAAGGGATTTTTTTTTTTCATGTAGCAGCTCATCAGCTTATTACTTTCAAAACTAGGGCCCTGATTCTATTATTTAGGTGAGAAGATTCAAAGGCCATACAAACTTCAAAGATGTAGATAGAAAGGTAGATATATAGAAAACTACAAAAAAATCATGTACTCTGTATAAACAATATAAAATGCTCACTAGAGTTTAATCTGGTCATAGTTTATATATATTAATACATAGATATATAGACGTAAATACTGACATATATAGCTATACCTATAGATATGCATCTCTACAAAGACAAAATGTGTACATATTCTGTCATTAAATTGGAATAAATATATTTATGCGTGAGTGAAACTGCTTCCTCTGGAATGTGAAGCTTATTGTATAGATAATTTTTCTTCAATTCCTAATTTTTAAAGAATTAGGTAATTACTACTATGAAATTAGTTTCCTTTTTGAAAACCACATCTAAACTGTGCAGGGAAGGAAAGTGGACTTTTTCCTAAGCTCTTATGATTTTCAAAATTCTCCCTAATTAATTCATTATCCCACCCTCCACAGTAGCTATATTTCCAACCTCTGTGTCTCTCCTAAGGCTTCTATGACACTCTGAGACTGAGGACCTTATCATATACTTCACTGAAATTTTGCCAAGAGTTCCCTCTTCTCCTCTCTGCCTGCTATCATGTCACTCAGACATCTTTCCAAAATATTTCCTTTGACACCCATCTCACAAGAAGAGTCAACATTTTTTCTTGCCAAAGGCAACTCCTCTAAATGCATCCCTCATTCCATCCCCTCCTGTCTTTTCCAGCAAATTGCCTCCATCATTCTCATTTTCTCTCTTACCTTCAATCTCTCCTTCCTAGCTACCTACAGACTCATACTTCCCCATCTTTAAAAAGACAAAGGCCTTTTATCCCAATAACTAGCTGTTATATTGTATCTTTTCTACTTCTCAGTTAAACTAAAGAAAGCCATCTAGAGCAGGTGCTGACTAAACTTATAATCTGACTTCTAACTTCATCTTTCAAATGAAACTAATCTCTTCACAATTACCAAAGATCTCTTAATAACCACATTTAATGGTCTTTTCTACATGCTTACCTTTCTTGATTCTGCAATCTATGATACTATGAATCACTATTTCCTTTCTAGGTTTCCTCTCACTGTTTTCTCGTCTTATTGCTAAGGTCTTGATCCCAGTCATGTCCACTAAATATGAGTGTTCCCCAAGACTCTCCTGGGTTCACTTCTTTTTTTTTCTCCCCTATAATATCTGTCTCTTGATAATCTCATCACCTCTTATGGGTTTATTCAATTATTTCTATATAGATGACTCACAAATCAATATATTGAGGCCTAGTCTTGCTCCTTAGTTAAAGCCCTACATCACCAACTTTTAGACATCTCAAACTGAATGTCCTATAGGTATCTTAAAGTCAACATATTAAGAAATGAACTTATCTTCCTCCCCACCCCCTTCCAAATACTTGGAACCATTATCTTCCTAGTCACTCAGTGTCCTAATCTTTTAGTCAACTTTCTTACTCTTTCACATAAATAAATCCATTTCTAAGTCTTGTTTTTTCTCCCTTTTCTTATATCCATTTTTTCATACAAGTCTCCCTTTCTCACACAGTCAACATTCTAGGGAAGACAGTCAACATATCTACTGCAGTACTTTCTAATATCTCCTTGTCTCAAGTCTCTCCTCAATCCAATCCATTTTTTAACTCAACTGTCAAAGTGATTTTTTCTAAAGCAAAAATATGACTATGTTACTCCCCTATTCAATAAACACCAGTGGATCTCTTTAGGAGCAACTATAAACTTCAGTTTGGCATTTAAAATTCTTCACAACCTGGCTCCTTTTTATCTCTCTGGTTGTTACTTCTTTACTCTCTATCCCACACTCTACCACACAATAATGATGCATTTGCTATTGCATGCACAAGACACTCTCTCCTGTCTTTGTGTCTTACTCTTCTCACCACAAATTCTATGGCTTCCTTTAAGTCTCATAATCTACCCTCTACAAGAGGTCTTTCTTGGTCTTCCTAGCTGATAATGTCTTCCCCTCTTAGATTACTTCCTATATTCTTTAACAGAAACACCTGTTATTTACATGTTGTTTCCCCCATTAGAATGTGGCCTCCTTAAGGATTAGGGTTGTTTGTACTTTTCTTTTGCATCTTCTTGTCTGCTTAATAATACAAGTACTTTCCCCTTAAGATTATCTCCAATTTATCCTATTTCTTGTTTGTACATAGTTGTTTACATCAGACCATAAGCTCCACTTTTTAAACTTTGTATCTCTAGCACTTAGTACAGTTTCTAACATACAGTAAGCACCTAATAGATGCTTTTTGCTTTCTTTTTTGCTAGTTACCTAGGCAAAGTGTGACAATTAGGACTTGAGGCAATTATCAAAGAAGACAAATTTCTGCTATCCCATTTAATCCCATGTATCATTTCCATACATTTTTATAAGTTTTCCTGCATAAGAATACTTTCAAAATTAATAACATCTCTTTTTAAGTTTAAAGGATACATGCCAAATAGTGGTTTAGAAATTCGTGATCCGAGGCTGGCATGGACTGAAGAAAACTTTCTCGGTAAGATTCAAACCAGGGAGTAGTAGCTGAAATTGAGAAAATATTCAGAAAATGCTTCATAAGAAAACATTTACAATTTAAATTAATAAATGTCAAAGGAGTAATTAGAACATGCAAATTCAAACTTCTGAAAATAAAATGACAATTTCACACGCACAAAATTATTTCTTAAAATAAAAAACATGCTTCAAAAATTAAAAGTGTAGCTGTCTGAAGTATATACAAACCCCTATTTCCTTGTGACAAGTGCACATAAGAAAACATTAAATTTTAGCTGTAAGACAAAAAGACACTATATAGTGAGAACAGAGTATCATGCCATACTTCTAAATTATAAACAGTATTATTAACAATAATCTTAGAATGTTTCAGAGAGCAGCTAGGTGGCACAGAGAATAGAGCACTGGCCCTGGAGTCAGGAGGACCTGAGTCCAAATCCAACCTCAGACACTTAGTTGTGTGTGACCTTGGGCAAGTCACTCAACCCCATTGCCTTGCAAAAAAAAGATATTTCAGTAAATAACCTCTATTGAATAGAATCAAAAATAAATATATCTCAGAATGAATAATACTAGAATATTTCATATGTTAGGGGAGATATATTTCCTCCTATAGTTATATATATATATATATATATATATATATCAAATTAATTTAAATCAACTATGAAGTCTATTGCATACTATCTTTTTTTATTAGAATTTTTTCTAATAACTGAAAAAAAGCTATGGCTTTCTATACAAACAACAAAAAATTCACTAGAACTGAATCTGGTCTTATCTTAAAATATATTGATCAAACAAACTTTTCTAAATGACAAAAAGCTGAATATTTTTCTACTATTAAAAATACTATACAAAATATTGAAAAGGGTTCCAAATTAACTGAATAATAACCTATCTTCACAAGAAATAAAGAATAGACTCTGAAATAAGAGGTGGAGAAGACAGCAGGAAATCTAGGAGACAAAAGATAGCAATAAAAATATATTTTAAAAAACAATTAACCAAATCTACCAAAAATTCCCCTAATCTGCCTTTTGGGCATATAAAACTCATTATTCTATTAGGAAAATTGCTAATAAAAATAATACCTTGGAGTGAGAAGACCTAAATTCTACCATTTACAAACTGCATAAGCTTGAGCTAGTCAATTTCCTCTCTGGCATTGTTTCTCAATCTAAAAAATGGGAATGGTAATTTGCAGTACTACTTCACAAAAGTTGTTTTGGTACTTAAGTGAAGTAACAGATGAGAAAATATTTGGTAAACAATAAAGAATCACATTGTTGAACAATAGCACATTATCACAAAGCAGAAAATGAAAGCATCTTAGACATACTGCAATTTATTTTTAAAAGATACTAAAAGAAAGCAAAGTAGATGACAGTTAACTACCATGACACAGTAATTTTCTCTTCAACCAACATATACATTCTATATGAGCCTAAGACATTATAACCTATGTCCACAATATGTATATATTAAAAGTTAGCAGCCATAGGAATAAAGTCAAAAAGGGGAATTGAAAAATATATATCTGGTTGAATGCAAAGGATATTCAAAGAAGAAAGTCAAGGGAATATTCTTTTACTTCTGATTACCTTTTTTTTGCCCTCCTTCTCTCCAGTATAGCTCAAAATGATATAATACACTCAGTTTTTCTTCATTTTATTTCTATGCATTTAGTAATCATAGAAAGTAAGGGGAAAGGGAGCAGCTAGGTGGTGCAGTGGATAGAGCACCAGCCCTGGAGTCATGAGTACCTGAGTTCAAATCCAGCCTCAGACACTTAATAATTACCTAGCTGTGTGGCCCTGGGCAAGCTACTTAACTCCACAGCCTTGCAAAAACCTAAAAATTAAAAAAAAAGAAAAAAAAAGAAAGGGGAAAGAAATAGTCATCTATGCTGCCTGAGGTGAACAAATAAGATATGTGAAAATATATAGCCCTAAATTCAGTTAATGAGATTCTAAATATTTATGATGGAAGAGAACTGGAAACTCAGCAAGGATCCAGGGGGCAAAGATGGCTCTAAAAGAAAAACTGGGGGGGGGGGGGGGGCAGCTAGGTGGCGCAGTGGATAAAGCACCAGCCCTGTAGTCAGGAGTACCTGGGTTCAAATCCAGGCTCAGACACTTAATAATTACCTAGCTGTGTGGCCTTGGGCAAGCCACTTAACCCCATTTGCCTTGCAAAATCCTAAAAAAATTGGAAGAGTTAAATTCTTTACTTAGTTCTATATAGACTGCTGACTCATTTGGATAAGTACTTACTTTATTGACTTTAAGCAAAAAAATAGTTAATATATAACTGATTACCAAAAAAGCAAAAATGAAAAATTAAGTATTTTCTTAATTTTCAGTTTAAAAAAGTCTCTCTATTTTGAGCACTAAAGGCATACAATTATTTTCGGAACTTTGAACACAATAGCCATGAATAATATAGAGCATTCTAAATATCAACATTTGCTTTAAAATTCTAAATAAAAAAAACCTGCATTCTTTATATCCCTATTAATAATAACATAGTAAAACGTATAAAGGAATTAAACTTCTCTCCTATCAAAATTAAGCAACAGTCAATGTACCATTTTTTTCAATAATATTAACTAATTCTGAGTATCTCAAGGAAAAAAAATCTAAGGCCAAGAAGTAAACTAAAAGATAGCTTACATTTAATGATATTAGGAAAACTGTTCTCAACATAATGACTAAGTTTTAAGAATTCTCCTTGTGACTAAGCTATAGCTTCAAAATCTTTGAAATTCTATTTTTCTGAAAATCTATGAAATTCATAGTATAACTCTTAAATTACTACTAAGCACTATTTTTATTCATATTACAAACACTCCAATGACTCAAGAGTTTATGTTTTTAATCTTAAATAGATTAAAGGCTGACTCCACCTTTCTTCTCACTTTAGAACTAAAATTTCAGAACACTTGTTCAACAGTAAAACATGCAAAGACATATGTAATAAATATCCTGAAGTCAACCAGGTCTAAAGTATCTTGCTTTTTTCTTCAGAATTCAAAGGCAAGGCATCTTTGAACAAATCCTTCAATCTCTTTGGTCTCATCTTTATAAAAGACCAAGTTAGAGAGGTAGTGGAGTAGGGTGAATCTGATCATTTCTAAAGTTCCCTGTCAAATCTAAGATGCTGTGATTTATTTTGTGTTGGAATCATTGCTGATACTGCTTTGGGATAAAGCTATATATATATATATATATATATATATATATATATATATATATATATATATACTAGAAAGAAATACTGTTAAGAAATAAAATGGGATACTGTTCACAAAATGCTTTGTAAATTATTAAAGTGCTATACAACTAATTATAATAGTTAAAAACTATTAATATTTTTATCACCTAAAAAACTCTACAAGGTATTATATATTATAAACTACAATTGCAAAACAAGATACATAATTACTACACCAGAATTATTTTAAAACTGAATAACATAAAATTATAATGACAAAGTTTGATTCCAAAGAAAAATACAAGAAGTCAACTTCCTCCTTTCTGTGGGGGGAATGGGGGAGGAAAGTAATTATGAGCAACGGAATACTGCAGATATCAAGTCTTTACTCATGTGTTGGTTAGTTTTGCTAAACTATTTGTTTTTCTATTATAAAAAATGGCTTTCTCTGAGAAGGAAATTAGAAATTTCTCTGAAGAAATGTAAGTGATGAAAATCAATAAAGGGGGGGGGGGGAGAACAGAGACAGAGACAGAGACAAAGAGAAAGAAAAGAAAGGCCCTCCCAAGAAAAGGTATATCCTGAAAAAGACATCTCCCTTTTTTCCCCAAGACATAGGGAATTTTGGGCGTACAACATTACAGATAATTTCAAGCATTTTTCATTTATTAGTTTTACTAAATTTTTTAAATTCTTCTTTACAAATGCTGGTTGAAGTGGTGGGATATATTAGGAAATCAGATGATACAAAAACAATAGGTTAGATTAATTCACATAAAATTAGTAAAAACAAGAGATGCCTGATTACTAAATATACTTAAAAAAATGAAATCAATTTCTGAATCAAGGCTTCTTAACCTTAAATTCTAAAACTATATTTCAATATGATTTGTTTCCTTTGTAATTTGATTCATGTTATTTTATACATTTAAAACATAATTCTTTGCCAAAGGGGTTTATGATACAAGTGTTCAAGAAAAATCAATTCTAAATCAATTTGCAAATTATCTATTAAGTATGTATGTGTTGATGAGTATGTTATATAATTTAGTAATAAAACTGTAAGGAATACAAAATGTTTAACTTCAGCTGTTGCCAAGTTATTTTCATATTCTAAACCAAACTACAATATATTTTATAATTTTATATGTATATTATATATAGTTAATTATATATAATTAATCTGTATAGTTAATATATATAGTTAATTAGCAATAAACTAACAAGTATCTAAGAATTTCAAATAAGAAGTTAATTCTGTAGTTTCCTGTATGTTAATACTTTAAAGAAACTTTCAAAATGAAGAAATGTTATTTATGGTCTTTTGTCCTCGAAAAACCTACATTTAGGAAAATGGCAGTAATTTAATAAACCACATTAGACATACTTCCCCTAAAATACTATATATCATCAGAAAATGTTTTTAGTCTAAATACAACATTGTAGCACTTAAATAGCAGTGTAATCAATAACATGAAAGATATTAAAAACGTTTTTAAAATAATAAATTAAAGATTTAGAAACAAAAAAGTGATCAACCTGTCTCTACTCTTCAGAATTAAGTGAAGCTGAAGTTATTCTATTAAAGAACAGTGTCTACAATTTGTAAAATTAACATTTCAATTAAAGATCAAAGAATAAAGCTAAAAGGATAGAAGCCAACAACCATCACCAATGGTGCATATTTTTGGAAATGTTGAAAAAAGTGTATCAAATAAGGGAGAGGGCTAAATAGAAGTAGCAGAATAAGCAAAAGTTGATGGAGTACACCAACAAGGAGAAATCTAAGGGCAATATGGAAAACTCACATCCACCACAAGAAATACCTGAATATAACGTGGATTCTTTCAGTTCCATCAGTGTGTCTTTCCAATTATTGTACCAAGGAACACTAGCTTTAATTGATCGATCTGACAGAGAAAATATGGCATTGTTAACTAAATTTACATGAACAGATACCAGTTATTTCCTTTGAATGAGTGAGGTGGATGGGGCAGAGGGACTGAAGGGTATATGTATGTCCAATAACATGAATGGAAGAAAACACACTTGCCTTAATTTATATTATTTTTACTAAATTGTTTAGTACTAATAAAAATACAAAACAGGCTACTCTGTCTGCTAATTCTCCTACAAAGATAAAAGATTCCTAGTTTGCAGAACTCAAAAATAAAACAAATCAGATTATCAGTGAAAAGTAGTGTGATATTAGTGAAAGGCAGAATATCGTACATATACTTTCTCTTTCCTTTTATCAGCTCTTAGATTTTTAGTTACCATTTTGTTGAAATGTTTGGGAGTTTGTGCTAAGTTTCCAGTAAAGCACTCTGCTATAGCTTAACTCCTTTCATTTATTGTATATGAATATACCAAATTATTTCATAGCAAAAAGCAATGTTAGATCAGGGACAAAAAATTAAAACACTTTTCCTATGTTTTCTTTTCTATTAAACAAAAGATTTTAGGCCTTCTTAACTTAATAGGCTGAAAGTTTAATGGAAAAAAAACCTCATTAAAGAAAATTAAACCTTTACTCTTAGACATCCACAAACAAAACCTAACATTAAAGTCAGACATCTACTTACACCCAATACTAAATATTCAACTGCCTTTCAGTTCAGAAAAAATTACAGTAGCTTATCATACCAAGTAATTTATTTTTCAAATCCCTGATATTCTTCAACTCCAAAGCTACATTTGCTTCATACTTTAATGAAATAACCTTGCTTTCAAAGATTGTCTTCACTCTCTCCATAATGGCAACATTGGAACAACTCATCATTTTTCTCCCAGAGTATTTTTCTACAAACAAAAGTAGCCAGCATCTATTTTATCACTCCTCAAATCCTACTCAGCAAACACTTAGGATCAAGTAGTGTAAAAGATATAAAAGTTAGGACTCATTAGGCCCAGGTGTATAGATTAAGAATACCTGTATCCCATGGCTGAGAAATATAACTTGACACAAAAAACTATAAGTCAGAAAAAGCAGTACCAACCTGATACTTCTGCAGCATTCATGGATAAAAATATCCAAGTGTTCCTCTATCTCCATTAATTGCTAAAGCCTCTACATCACTCCATTATACAACTTTGTTAATTTCCAGACTTCCTGCTGTCTCTTTCATCTCAACTTCTATCAATTAGAATATAGTTCAAAGATTTAACTGTACTCCATCTCTATAATGCTCATCTGGCTGGCAACAAACTGAAATGATTTTGATAAAGAGAAGTTTCCATAAAATCAAAATTTTTTCCTTTATAAAAGTGTTCAACCCTAAAGAAATTTTACTTTAACATCAATCTTAAAAAACCCAACTCTTTGAAGTTCCAATGACTGCTGAAGTTGACAAAGAACTAAAACCCAATATTCTAGCCCAGAACTCTCCAATACTCAATTCTATACAACCAGTAGATTTTGAAGATTTTTATTGAGTCATCCTCCAAAGGAGTAATTAGCCAACAACAAGTAACCCTTATAATGGTTTGCAGCAAGAATATGGAAATGGCTAGAATCTCCCTCCAAAGTAAATGGACATGGGGGCAGCTAGGTGGCAAAGTGGATAGAGCACCTGCCCTGGGGTCAGGAGGACCTGAGTTCAAACCTGGCCTCAGACACTTAATAATTACCTAGCTATGTGGCCTTGGGCAAGTCACTTAACCCCATTGCCTTGCAAAAACCTTAAAAAAAAAAGTAAATGGACATTTCCAGTAGGAAGCAGAGCATGACCTGCAATTGCCTGTAACAGAATATGGCCTGCAACTGCCTGTCTCTCAGGTAATCTCCCCAAACTTATCATGATTATGGTAGCCACAAAAAAAAATCAATTCTACTGCTTTACCCTCTAAAATATCACAATATTCCTAAGCCTTTAGGAAAAATGAAAAAAAGATTTCCCTCATAGAAAGGTCAAAGCAACAACCATAGGCTAATCAATTACATCTAACTTTTATGGAGATACTTTTCAATGCAAAACAAGACCAAAAAGAAAGAAAAACCAGATGCAGAAAAAAAATCATCATCTAACTGAAAATGTATAAACAATAATTTAAAAATTATAATTTAAATAAATGACAAACAATGCCTAGCAGCATGCACTTAATAAATGTTTGTTAAGTCCAGTCACTTTAATTAATCCAATTACTTTAACATTATATTTGTATAATAAGTTATGGAAACCCAAATTTTAAAAGATTCTAAGTTTAGAAATTTTTAAATTCAACTTTATACTTTAACGATACCCAGGGGCGGCTAGGTGGTGTAGTGGATAAAGCACTGGCCTTGCAGTGAGGAGTACCTGGGTTCAAATCCGGTCTCAGACACTTAATAATTACCTAGCTGTGCGGCCTTGGGCAAGCAACTTAACCCCATTTGCCTTACAAAAAACCTAAAAAAAACCCCAAAACAATACCCAGAACTAAATTTTTAACAATGGGTATACAATTTTGTATGCTAATATTGGCAAGTCACAACATAAAACTTTGAAAAACAAAAAAATACAAATTTAAGTTTTAAACTACTGAAATTTAACACCACTAAAACTTTCGGGTCACCCTGTACTGCTATTTACTCCTCCAGACCTCAGTTTTCTCACCTTTAAAGTGAGAGATTTAGATAAAAGATTTAATAATACCTTTTCACCATTTAAATATTTTAAAAAAATAGATTGATAACAACAATATAGTCCTAAACACATTCTATCAGTTAATCATGACTCAAAATCTCTTATTTAAAAATATCACTCTAGAAAAAAATCAAAAATTAGAGAATCAAATTAAAATTTAATTTCAATTTTATCCTACTTTCTACTTTCAATGTGTTATTTTTACCTACAAAGCAAATACAGGAAAAAATAAATTATAGCAATACCACTTACTGACATATTAATACTTTTAAATTGGTCTTTGTGGTGACAAATTTTCCTATATTTCACCACTTAAATTTAAGAAATCTAATCTTATACTTATAGAAAATCCTTAAATTCACAGCTTTAATTATGTGATCATAGAAATAATTTGGCTCATACTCAAGCTACAAAGATTAGACTACAAATTTCAGTGGTATAAAAAAAAGACTGTTTCTGTTAAATTATTGAAAAACTCAAATCCCATGATGTATTTTCCATATTCTTAAATTCATCAAATATTATGGACAATTAGTTAAGCCTTTTTAAGTTTTTAGATTAACAAATACTATCTATTTATTAACAACCAACTTCATTTATAAACCTAATTTTAAATCCTTTAATAAGTCAAATCACATTTTAAAGAATTCTTACCAGATCTTACCTTGCTTTTATATTTTCTTCCCTTTTTTTGATAATATAAATTTAATTTGAAAATGAAATAAATTATCACATCACATATATAACTTTTTAACTCACTGGGATCATACTTTAGGCCATATTCTAGAACAGCAGTGTCAAATTCAAACAAAAATGGAGGCCAAACAACAATTAATAATGGTTTAGGCCCCCTTAGGAAATGATCCCCATTGTTAGATACCTCTGCTCTGGAGTAAGCTAGGGCAATCACTAAGGTTCAGCTCCATCTTCCGGTTATTTTTCTTTTTTTTTAACTTTATTTAAATCAATAGGGTTAATGTGACTTGTCCTAAGACACACAGCTAGGTAATTATTAAGTGAACTGAGGCTGGATTTGAACTCAGGTCCTCCTCACTCCAGGGCCGGTGCTCTATCCACTTCACCACCTAGCTGCCCCTCCAGTACATTTTGCACTCAGCAGTCTGAAATCACCAACACTTCTAAAACCTCTGGACTTCTTTACTGTTCTCTTCATCCTCAACCTAACTCAAACTTAAATACCCTTCCCAAATGTGTCTTCAAGGATTTAGTACAATGCTTGGTATTCATTCATTTCCACTTATATGTGGAAATCATGTTGGATAAGGGAGAAAAGAAGCAGCAAGTTAAGTGAGTGATTATAGAAGGATGGACTTGGATTAATTAGACCTGAGTTGAATCCTGCCTCAGATCCTAAGTGACTCTAAGTTAACTCTCAGTTAACCTGTTTCCTCAGCTGTAAAATGAAGATAAATAATAGTAGGGTAACAATCCAGGAAGGGTGGTTGAAGTAAATGAGATTATATAAGGTACTTTGCAAAGCTTAAAACTCCACAAATCTGTTAGCTATAATTACAATGAACACAGACTTAAAGAGTTTGAAAGGGATCTTAGATAGTCTATTCCAACATCCTCATTTTACAGATAATAAAATAAAATTTATTTTACAAATAATAAATATGAAGCTCTAAACAGCGTCAGTTGCCTAGCATCATTTTAATGTTAATGGCAAAACTCCAAATAGAACTGACTCTTCTGTTTCCTTCCCACATGGTTCAGATGCTAACTAAAATACTATCCCTAACAAGAAAACTACTGGATCTAAAAATCTGGCAAGACCAGTTCTAAAAAAAATATATACTAACATAAAGTTAATACTGAAAGATAATATTTTTCTAAATATTGATGTCTTTGATGACATGTTTAATCAGCAATGAATTTTAAACCAGTGAATTTTTTAAATGAAGTCATCTGTTTTGTACTTTTTTAAAATGACATAATAAATCTTGCTACTTACCACTGATGTTAAGATCATAATCTCCAGCTGTAATCACATTAGCTACTAATCCTTCTGCAGGTTGGCTGATGGACACTACATCACTCAAATGCTTCCGAATAGCTCCAGGAAGAGGTGGCTGGGTGACAATGTTGCTGACTGATATTTTCAAGTTTTTAATTATGTGAAGCTGATTATTAGGATCTCTCATATGAACTATATAAGAAAAAAAATTAAAAATGATCAAAAAGTGCTGTTCAAAGTCAAATGTTTTTATTTAAAATTAGGTTAAAAACTACCTTTCACAAAATAAAGTGCTCAAACCTAAAATGTAAAACTTCTAAATAGGATCTTCTTAGAATTCTGAATACTTGCTAGACTAAAAGGTAGCCTGCTAAAAATGGGAGCAGTCCAAATAGTTTGTATTTTGACTCTCATTGTCAGAAGGGAAAGAGGAGGTACTTCATTGTTTTGTTGGGGTTTTTTTTGTTTTTTAAAGACTGAGTTTTCGTATCTGTCCCATACTGATAGTGGATGGGCAACAGACCCATACCACACAACTGATCAGCACCTGAACAAAACTGTTTCAGAGCAGGGATAGTCTTTCCCCTCCTTAAACTCCTCACCTCTCCTGGGGTGTACAACCCTAAACCATGGTTTCACCATATTGATGCTGAACAGTATGACTAGATAAACCAAATGACCTAGCCAGTGAATCTCATGAGTCCAGAGCTCAAGAAATCCAACAGCTTCAACCTCATTTCTTTATTTTCTTCTCCCATTTAAACAGTTTAAAAATTGTATTTTTTAATATTGCAAAAGATATTTTAGACTAAAGTAAGAAAGTTTCTCTACACAAAGAAAACTATATGATGGGAATGCAGCATCCTACTTAAGAAAAAGTGTGGCAAACAGAATACATCATTTACTTATGAGCTGCACTTTATTTTCAAAGTCTATGGTTTGGCAATCCTTAGGAAAAATCTTTTTAGTTATGTACCACTAGGCGATTAAGAAAAATGAAGTTCTATTCATTTTTCCCAGATTTCAGAAAACTAAAGGTACTAAAAGCCACTGCAAGGGTATTTCCCAAATCTAATTATTTACCATTCCTTAAACGCATTCATTAAAAAGAATCAAGGCAAAGGGGCAGAGCAGAGCCAAGATGGCGACAAGAGAGGAAAGGAACATCTCTTAGAAGCTCTTTCATAAAACTTCGAAACTAAGGACTCTAACTAAACTTTTGAGAGACAGAACCCACAGAGAGACCCAATAAGGCAGTTCTCCTACTCAAGGTAACCTGGAAAAGAGCAGAAAGGCTCTGCTCCCCGGGGTTGAAGGGGCGGCCCGACAGAGGGGTGGCTGGCGGGGAAAAGAACTTCAGCCTCTCGGAGGCAGCCCCAGAGTGCTGGGAGCCACGGCTCAGCAGCAGGGGAGTCTCCTGAGCTATGCTCCCGGGGAGCACCGAGCAGAAATTGAGGGAACAGCAGGGGGATCTCTGCCAGAGCGAGCACATGGAGCCCAGCCCTCAGGGCACACAGCAAGCAGTGTCTTACCACAGCCCAGATCCAGGAACCAGAAGCAGGCTGAGCTAGTAAGCAGGAGCCCCCAGGGCATGAGCCCATTGAACCTAGGGAACGGGAGTGAAGAGAAACTGCTGAGCTCTGTCCTCTGCCCCTGGAACAGGACTCTGGGGTTCTGACCACATTCAGATACTGATCGCAGCCTAGGCCCCCCATAGAACAGCAATGCCCCCTCCACCTCAGCCCCGTGACAGAGGGGGGCTGCTTATGGTCATTCACAGACCAGGAGGGAGGACAGAGCCTCACACACTGAGACCCTTGTCAGAGTGTCCCAAAAGCTCAGGAAGCACCCCAAAACCAGGCTCAAGCTGGGAAAATGAGCAAGCAGAGAAATAAGAGGAACACCATTGAGAAATATTTTGCATATGAGCCCAAGAAGGATCAAACTACTCAGTCTGAAGATAAGGAAGCACAAGCTCCTGCATCTAAAGACTCCAAGAAAAACAGAAATTGGGCTCAGGCTATGACAGAGCTCAAAAAAGACTTTGAAAATCAAATGAGGGAGTTAGAAGAAAAACTGGGAAAAGAAAGGAGAGAGATGCAGGAAAAACATGAAAATGAAGTCAGCAGCCTAGTCAAGGAAATCCAAGAAAATAGCATGCTAAAAACCAGCTTAGGTCAAATAGATAAAACAGTTCAAAAAGTTATTGAGGAGAAGAATGCTTTAAGGAGCAAAATTGGCCAGATGGAAAAAGAGATAAGAAAACTCTGTGAGGAGAACAAATCCTTCAGACAAAGAATAGAACTCAGGGAGACTGATGAATTTACCAGAAACCAGGATTCATTACTTCAAAACCAAAAAAATGAAAAATTAGAAGAAAATGTGAAACATCTCATTGAAAAAACAACTGATATGGAAAACAGACTTAGGAAAGATAAGTTAAAAATTATTGGAATACCTGAAAGTCATGACCAGGAAAAGAGCCTTGACATCATTTTCAAAGAATTACTACAAGAAAACTGCCCTGATATTCTAGAAGCAGAGGGCAAAATAGAAATGGAGAGAATCCACCAATCCCCTTGAGAAAGAGATACCAAAAAACCAACCCCTAGGAATATTATAGCCTAAAATTCCAGAACTCCCAAGTCAAAGAGAAAATATTACAAGCAACCAGAAGGACACCGTTCAAATATCGTGAAGCTGCAGTCAGGATCACACAGGACTTAGCAGCAACTACATTGGAAGCTCATAGGGCTTGGAATATAATATACCGGAAGGCAAAAGAGCTTAGAATGCAGCCAAGAATCAACTACCTAGCAAAAATGAATATCGTCTTCCAGGGAAAAAGATGGACTTGCAATGAACCAGGGGAATTTCAAATGTTCCTGTTGGAATGGCCAAAGCTGAACAGAAGATTTGATCTTCAGATACAGGACTCAGGTGAAGCAATGGAGATTGAAGGAGAGGGTGGAAATATGAGGGACTTGATGAACTGCATGTATTCCTGCATAGAAAAATGACACTGATAATATTCATATGAACCTTCTCAGTTAATAGAGCAAGTAGAGGGAGCACAAGAGAAAGCTGAATTTGAAGATAAAATATGGTGTAAAAATGGAGTCAATAGAAAAAAGGGAACTGTAATGGGAGAAAGAAAAAGGAGAGGGGGAATAGGCCAATTTATTTTTTATATAATAAGTTTTTTCTTTATTACAATGAGCTACTGCAATGATATGGAAGGGGGAAGGCAAGAGGGAATAAGGGAATCTTCGCTCTCATCAGAGGTGGCTAGGAGAGGAAACAGCATATATACTCAATGGGGTATAGACATCTGGAGTAAGAAGAAAAGGGGGGAGGGGGAAGGGGGGTGATGTGAGTGATGGAGAGGATGCTCAGATATAACACATTTTCCTTTTTACTTCTTGCAAGGGGCTGGGATTGGATGGCCTGTCCAGGACCATAGGGACAGGTGGATGCTAGGCCTAAGGGGTAGTAGGGGGGGCTCAGGGCCTCTTGGCCCCAGGACCAGGGATCTGTCTGCTGTGCCACTCAGATACCCTAAAGCAGAGTCAGAGTGAAAGGAGCAAGAAAATAGAGTACATGGAAGTGGAGAAATATGAAAGGAGGGAGTTGCGATCAGCAATGGCAACGGTGGAAAAATGTGGAAGTAATTTTTGCGATGGACTTACCATAATGTGATCCACCCAGGATAGAGTTGGTGGTGTTGGAACAAAGACTGAAGCACATTTATTATTATTATTATTATTATTATTATTATTATTATTATTTGGGGGGGGAGGTGCAGGGCAAATGGGGCTGGGTGGCCTGCCTGGAGCTGCATAGCAGGGTGATCATTGGATGTCTGAGGCTGGATTTGGACCCGGGTGCTCCTGGCTCAAGGGCCAATGCTCTGTCCGCCACCCAGCCACCCAGCCACCCCTACTATTATTACTGTTTTATTTTATTTTGAGCCTTTTTTCTTTTTTTTTTTTTTTTTTGGTTTTTGCAGGGCAGTGGGATTGGGGTGGCTTGCATGTCACACGGCTGGGTAACTGTTGGGTGTATGGGGCCGGATATGGGCTTGGGTGCTCCTGGCTCCAGGGCTGGGGCTCTGTCCATTGTGCCACCTGGCCATACCTACAATTATTACTACTATTTTTTTTAATTTTAATTTTTTTCTCTCCCCTTTATCACTCAAGTGAGTCTATATTTTGTGGGGGAGGGGTATTCTGTTTACTCTTAAACAAGAATATTCTATTAATGTATAAAAAACATTAATAAAAAAGAATCAAGTCAAGAAATATTTATAACACATCTACTTTTCACAGGACAATGGAATAGTCATGGGAAACAAAGATAAAAATTAAATCTTAACCTCAAGCACGTTATATTCTATTGTGAATATTACATATAGAAGTAAATAAATACAAGTATTTTGAAGGCAGTGCATTTACAAAGCTAGAGATTAGGAAATGCCTCATAGACAAAAGTTACACCTAAAATAAGCCTTTAAAGCAAGTCAAGGATTATGAGATGCAAAGATGAAGGTATACCTCACTGGCACAGAGACAATAGACTGCTTATGCAAATAACAAAGAGGTAAGAATTGGATTATCAAATTTAGGGAACAGTTTAGTAATACAATTTGACAGGAATAACAACACCAATGGAGATAATGTCAAATAAGCCTAGAGAGTCAATATGATCATAAATTTAGAAGTAAAAAGGACCTCAAAGGTCATCTAATCAATGCCATCATTTTCAAATGAATTGAACTGCAGAATTTAGCTATGTCCAAGGTCAGATACCTAGGAAATGGTCGAGTCAGCATTCAAAAACCCAAGTCCTCTAAAACAAAATCCAGAACCCTGTATATCAAGCTGCTCTATTATAATAGTCTAGGTGAAATGAGATTTAACGGCAAATAAGTAGAAAAAAGTGGGAGAAATGTAAGATAATATATCAGGAAAAATTACAGGACTTGGCAAATAATTAGATTTAACATAGGGCTAAAGGATACCAAAGAGTCAAGAACTTGTTTCCTGGTCTGTTTGTTTAATGGACTTTTAAATTTCATTAGTATAGGAAACTCCTGATGAAGAAATTCTAACAACCTAGATCCACAACTAGCCTGAATTTTAGAGTGTTGACTATGGCAATGAGAAGTTAAGTATCTCATGCAAGATCACACAACTAGTATCTTAGAGGCAGGACCTGAACCCAGGTCCTGTGACTCTATTATACCACAATGCCTGTCTTGTAGTGATTATAAAGTTACAAGCTGGGTTATTAAGAGTGGTCATGTGCTCAAGAGCAATAAAATGAAGGAGCAGATCCAGGAAAATGGCAGCAGTTTTAGTCACAACTTTGCAACTTCACCTTTTTTAAAAACTCAATTCAATAAGCATTTATCAAAACCAGTGTCTATGAGAGCATTGAGATATGAAGACAAAAATGAAAACAACCCTACCCTCAAGGAGTTAACATTCAATTGGAATAAAATGACCTCTATAATTTAGGCCCATCCAATTCTAAATTTTCCCCTACCCCACCCAAAACAATACTGTTCAGTTGGAAATAAGTTAGTCTCTTCATGGACCCCATATTCAAGCCATGTTTACTCATGACTTCCTAGCTTGGCCCATTCACATTCTCAAAATCTTCACTCCCTCAACTCTTCTATTTCTAAAAATATCTGGCTCTTCAAGGCCTAGAACAAATCCCATATTCTCCACAAAACCTTTTCTGACTCCTGGAGTCCTTGCTTTTTCCTCTTATTTCTCAGATAATCTAATAATAATAATAATAACAATAACATTTATGTAGCACAACAAGGTTTACAAAGCACTCTCCTCCCAAAGAACACTGTAAGATAGGGATAACACTTGCACGAGGAGACTTTAAGTTCAGAAAAACTAATTACTTTATTAAAGGTTATACAATCTTTACATGTCAAAGCCACTTCTTTAGTTTTAATCCCTTTTATCTCCTAATTCCTCTTCTATACTAATTCAAAGTAGTTCACGAGCTTCTCTTATATTATGACAGCACTAAAAGAAACTTCAAAAAACATGAAGTAATCATAGATGAAGTCAAGGTAATAAACAACTGCTAAAAATAAATTATAACAAGTCACAAGATAATACAGGTAGAAGGTATCTTAAAGGTCATTTATTAAAACTACTCAAGAATTAATTTTAAAACTTACATTTATATAGCACATTAAAGTTAGCAATTCACTTTGCATACATTATCTCATTTGATCTGTAAAATAAGAGTTATTATCTTGATTTTCAGTCAACATTTTATTAAGCACCTACTGTATGCAACACATTGTTGTGAGCCCAGAAGATGCAAAGAAAAACAGAAAACAGTCCCTATCCTGGAGGAACTCACAATTTAATGGATGAGATAATAAACAAATAACTATAAATAAGCTAGTTACAGGATAAATTGGAGAAAGGCAACAGAAAGAAAGTACTAGAATCAAGAGGGAAACGTTTCTTGTAGAAAGTGAGATTCTATTTAGCTGGAAGTCGAGAAGTCACAATCAGAGAGAATTCTAGACATGGGGGCATCCTAGTAAAAATGCTTAGAGTTGGCAATAGTGTGTCCAGTGTCACTGGGTTACATTATACAGTATGTGGTAAAAAATAAGAAGACTAAAAAGTTAGAAGGGGTCAAGTAATGAAAGTCTTTGAACTCCAAAGAGATTTTAATATTTGATTCTAAAAGTTACAGAGAACCACTGGAGTTTGCTATATGGAAGGAAAAAGAGAAGAGGTGTGTGACAAGATTGGCCTTGTACTTTAGGAAAATCAATTTGACAGTTAAAGTAAAGGATGGACTGAAGTGAGGAAAGGTCTGAGGCAGAGTCCAACCAGCAGGCAGTGAGAAGGGGTGCCTGCATCTGAGGAGTGGCAATATCAGGAATGAAGAAGGCATATTTGTGTAATGTTAAAAAGGTAAAATCAACAGGCATTGGCAACAGATCAGCTATAGGAGGGATATGGGGTGAGAAAGATCAATGAGTCCAGAATGGCACCTAGTTTGTGAGCCTTGAATGATTGGGAAGATGGTAGTAGCCTTGACAATAATAAGGAAGTTAAGAGAGGGTCTGGGGGAAAAGACAATGACTTCACTTTGGACATGTTGAGTACAAGATGTCTATGTGTAATCTATCTGGTTCAGGAAGTCAGGATATCTAAAGAGAGATGCAAGTCAGGTTAGAAAAGAGGTTAAAGTTGAATAAGGTGAATTGAAAATCAGCAGCAGCAAAGAGATGATAAATGAATCCATGGGAGCTAATGAGATCACCTAATGAAATCAAAAGAGAGCCCAGGACAGATCCCAGGGGACATCCACTGTTTGCTGATATAACCTGGTTTAAGATTCAGCAAGGACAGGTAGAACCAGCTGAGACTAATATCAAGGTCAGGAAGGCTGAAGACTGAGAAAAAAGTAGGTAATTAAGATTTAGCATTTAAAGGTCACCATAGAGAAAAGAATAGGTTCAGCTGAAAGGTAAAATTAGAAATCAGACTGTAGAGCATTAAAGAGTAAAAGAAGAGGAAGTGGAAGACAGCCTTCTCAAGGAATTTAATTACAAAAGGAGAGATATATAGATTAATGAGGGCAGCTAAGTGGCACAGTGGATAGAGCAGTCAGGAAACCCAGAGTTCAACTCTGGCTTTTGACACACACAGCTGTATAATCCTGGGTAAATCATTTAACTCTGTTTGCCTTAGTTTTCTTATCTATAAAATGAACTGGAGAAGGAAATGGCAAACCATTCCAATATCTTTACCAAAATAGCCCCAAATGGAGTTCACCAAGAGTCAGATGACTGAAAATGACTGAGCATCAACATATAGATTGATGGATGGATCAAGTAAGGGTTTTTTGAGAATTGGGAGAATCATGGCAGTGTTTACAAGCAGTGGGGAAGCAGTCAGTAGATAGGGAAAAACTGAATATTAGTGAAAAGAGTTGCAATAATAAAGAAGGCAATTTACTGGAGAAGACAGAATGGAACAGATGCAATTAAGGAATATTCCCTGGGAGGGAGTAGAGTCCTTTTTCAGATGTAACAGGAGTGAAAGAGATAATGGTAGAAGGCTTCTTAGGGATAGGAAAATTAGTAGAAGGGAGAAAATTTAGTTCTCAATGAATGGCCTCAATTCATTCAGTGAAATAAGAGACAAGGTTCTCAGTAGAGAAGGTGGAAAAAGGAAGAGGCAGGAGATGAGGGAAAAAGAAAAACTGTAAGTCAGGCACTGAACTCACTGAGGAAAAAAGAATCAGAATTTGGTAGTAAATAAATGAACCTTAAGGGTTAAGAGGTTATTGAGTGTTCATGGTAGAGAGTCATATATATATATATATATATATATATATATATATATATATATATATATATACACACACATACACATATACATATACATATATATATATCGATATTCTCTTAAATATCCTAAGCTTCCTCCTTTATTCCCCCTTATTCCCCCATCCCTTCTACTTCTCTTAAGAATTCCTACCCCATGGATAACAAACCTGCTTTCTATCTTCAATCTTTTTCTTTTCTACTCCTACCCACCTTCTAGCTTCCACTGAGTCCTGCCTTCCTCCTGATGAGTCACCGTTTTCAGTACTGCCAACTCCCCCTACCTAGACCATTGAGTAGGATTTCCAAAAAGGGATGAAGAAATGTGGTTTGAATGAGAGAGAGTGTGTGTGTGTGCGCGCACTCTCTCAAAATCACTGGAATGCTTATGGAACAATATTTAAAGGAGAGGGATTTGATGGCATCCTCTCAAGTATTAGGCAGTTCAAGAAAGAGACTAAGAGAGGAGCTGATGGAATCACATTTCTCACCTCCTACTGGTAAGCCAGGCTAGGAGACCAGTGGAAAGAGCACAAGAGAAAGACATTTCTCTCCTAGTCAGGCAAAAAAAGCCAGGCCTAGCCAAGAAATATGTAGACAGAGGAGATTGAGGCAGGGGGGGAAAAAACTACCCTGAAAGGGCTTGGGGAGGGGATCAGTGCAAGATAGACTATCAGTGCAATGGAATGACCTGTATCGCTCCCTTCCCTGCAATCAGAAAGCTGAAGTTGAGAGACATCAAATGATTTGATCAGGATTCCACAGCATTAAAAGTCTGAGGCAAGGTTCAAACTCCAGTCCTCTTACTCCAAGACTAATGCTCTCTCCATTATGTCTTGCTTCCTGAGTGGCATGAGGATAAGAAGCAGACTGAGACCCAGAAAGACAAAGTGATTTGCATCAGGTCACAGAGTGAGTAGACCCTGAACCCAAGTTCTTTAATTCCAAATTCAGAATTCCTCCTACAGCTTTTACAAGTTAACAGGCAATGTTGATGCAAAAGACTCACACAATCCCAGAATTTAGTAACTATATGGTTTTAGGCAGGGCAATTAACTTTTGTGAGTCTCAGTTTTATCATCTGTAAAATGAAAAAGACAAAGTTCACTCCAAGTTTTCTCCAAGGTCTCTTTTGGCCCTAAGGTTCTAAGTCACACATTGCTGGGAGAGTCTGATACAGTAGATGCTTGACTGAAAATGAGCAGAGGAATACTATCCTGAGATTGTTTTGGTTTTTAAAATCAGAAAACAGTATTACCACAAAGAAAAATCTGCAAATGGCTTGTGATCTAAATCAATGTACCTCAAGTTTTGGGAATTAATCTCAATGTTATTCCTCAAGTACTAAGTAGCTCTCTCAAGACATAGCTCTTCTGAGTCAAACAGGCTCCCCAAGGATAGTTCAGTCCATTAACTTTCTGGACTCTTAATCATCCCAACTAATTCCCTTACATGCACTAAATATAAGTGGTGTATGATCTTAATGAGACCTGGATCTATCTCAGATCCCTTCTTATCAATCAATCAACAGTATACCAAATTTTTCTATCAACAAATAAGAATCCTCATCTATTCATTATCTAAGACCTTTCTTCAGTGTCAGTATTTCAGAAAAGCATCTTCATTCACATGTAAATCTTAAAAGATGAACTCTAGAAATTTGGCAAAATTTGTTCCTCACATTTAATTCCTCAAAGGAATTAAAGCTAGTCAACAGATCTCTTGCAATTTTTTTCACTGTTATCATTCTACCTCTCTCTCCCAAAGCTTCACATGTTAGGTTATTATACAAATATATACAAAATATGAAGAAATCCAGCAGCATCGCTCCCCAGAGGAAGAAGCTTCTTTTTTTGTATGTAGAAAACGTGTATAGAAAGCAGGAGAGCTCTGTCCTAAAAGGCTTTATTCTTTACATTTACCACATTTTCCAAATTTAATCCAATGCTTTTTGCCATGATGGTCCTTCAATTTCTACTTTGTCTTAGTAAACAAAATATAAATAATATAATTCCTGAATGGGGTTAGAATGATTTGTTTTTTAGGGCTGAGAGAAACCTTAAGAATCACTCTAATCCTAATTCATCAGTTTACAGATGAGGAAACAAGACCCCAAAAGCTAAAATCATTCATTTTACACAGTCATACAACTAGTTAAAATGGGTCTAATTCCTATTCCAGTTAGCTTCCTACTAAACCACTCTCTCATTAATTGGCACAAATAGCATATCTCAGAACTGGAAGCAGAACTTCATCAATCTCAAATGCAAGACTTCTTCACATTAGGAAACTCAGAAGATGAGTCAGTTGGTTATATTTTAAGCTACTTTTAAAGCTACTTCTTAGAGCAAGGAACTTGTTTTCTGAGTATAAGATCCCTTCCAGTTCTACGATCTTTGTGTTATAATTATATCATCCACTTCAAACACTATTAAATTTATATCATTCCTATTCCCAGAAGCATACAAAAATGCCCTTAAAAAGTATCCATTTTGGGGCAGCTAGGTGGCGAAGTGGATAGAGCGCCCGGCCCTGGAGTCAGCAGTACCTGAGTTCAAATCCAGCCTCAGATACTTAATTACCTAGTTGTGTGGCCTTGGGCAAGCCACTTAACCCCACTGCCTTACAAAAAATAAAACCTAAAAAAAAGAAGTATCCATTTTTTCCAAGTTATGGATATGGGCTAATTTTATAATTTCATTAGTATAGGAAATTTCCAATTGAAGAAACTACCTTACTAATGTAGGGTGGCAATTTCTCTGCAAGTTATTGTCTTAAATATCTGTCTACAGCACTAAGAAGTTAAATGACTCACTCAAGGTCATATGGTCTGTATGTGTCAAAGGCAAGACCTGAATTCAAGGCTTCATTTTTCAAAACTGCTCTCTTTATATACTATGCCATCCTACTTCTCGTTACCACTAGTAAAACAAAGGTTTTTAAATTACTTTTAGTAGATTATTTTGTTTCCAGCTCTTACTATCATTCTCTACATGAATATAGTATTTTGTTAAATTTTTAAATAAAAAATAGCTGAAGGTTTACTAAGTGCTTTCCTCACAGCATAATGAGTTACATATTTTAGTAATTATCTTCATTTCACTGCTTAGGATCTGAGGCTCAGATAATTTAAACTGAGTTTCCCAAAGTGACACAGCTACTAAATGCTGATATAAGAGGTCAAACTCAATACTTCTAAGATCAATAGAGAGTAATAAAAATCTCACTGACTTTCCAATAAATTGGCTTAAAAAAAGGTAACTGAGGAAAGGGAAGAAAGTCAGATTTCAATTTTCTGGAAACAAAGCAAAAAAAAGGATTCAACATAAGTAAAAAATACCCCAAATACAATGCCAGGGGAAAAACCATTAAGCATATACTGTCTAAAAGGCATTTTAGTCTTTACTAAGGGTAGACTATATATATTAACTACTGAGTCCACATTTTAGGAATAATATTGATAAACTGTACAGCTTCCAGAGGAAGGCAGCCAGGATAATGAAATGCCTTCAGGTCATGTAATATGAAGACCAGTTGAATGAACTAAAGTTGTTTATCCTGGAAAATGGGGGACATGAGTTATTACGTCAAGTTATTTAAAGGACTGACAAGTTGAAGATGGATAACACTTGTCCTGCTTAGCCCCAGAGAGAATGAGAAGCAATGAGTAAAAGGTATAATGAGGAAATTTTAGATTTGAAAAATCTGCTAACAATTAAGACTGCTCCTTCTCTATCTCCTTTGCAAGATCTTAATTGAGGTCATTGCAGCCTACTCTAGGTAAACTAGGGATCTGTCTTGGATCCTTTTCTCCCAATAAACTATTTTACTTGGTGATCTCAGCAGATTCCTGATTTAGTTATAACTTATAATTATCAAATATATTTATCCAGCTTTAAACCTCTTTTCTAACCTTCTGACCATGACAATTAGACATCTTGAACTAGATGCCCCAAAGGCATCTTAAACTCAACAAGTCCAAAAGTGAATTCACTATCTTTTTCTTCCAACTTTTCCTTCTTAACTTCCTTATTACTATCAAGGTTTATTAACATCCTCCTAGATACCCATATTTACAACTTCTCAGTCTCCCACATCCACTTCCCAAACCTCACCTCTTAAAACTAATCTGTTACCAAGGTGTGCTGATTTTACCTCTGTAACATCACTCAAAATACCTCCTCTTATCTGAAGGAAGCATTAGAACTTCCTGAAAAGGAGAGTGACATGGTCAGATATGTGCTTTGGGTATACTTATTGGACAGTAAAGTGAAATATAAACTGGAGAGGAGAAAAAACAAGGAGGAGATCAATTAGGAAGCTTAGTAATTCAAGAGGGAAAGAAAGGTCTGAACCAGGATGATTGTGTAAGTAGAGAGAAGAGGATGGATACAAGAAATATTGTGGAACTAGAATAGTGTTGGGAGCCAGGGTCTCTAAGCTGTTTGACACAGTCACAGCAAGAAGACTCAAGGCAGTCACACTGCCTGATTGAACATTTCCTTCTTCAATATATATAGGGATTTCATGCATACCAATATTTATAGGTTTATTATTGATTACAATATTTACTCACCCTAATACTGGAATGACTATAAAGGAAGTATTTCAGAAAAATTCCTTGAATAAAACAGATTGTAAACTCTGTCCAAATTTAACAGGACTGCCTCTCCCTGAGGTATACAAAAGGCTTCAACATTATGAAATCTCTGGAAAACCCAGCACTGGTAATTCCAAGGAGATACCAGAATATATACAGGGAAAATAGATACAAGATGGGTCAGATAGAATTCCAGGGAACTTAATAGTTTTGCCCCCCTTATCATACACAGGAACATATGAAAAAGATGGTGAGAAAAGAGTTAGTACAGGTGACCGATATGTGAACTACAGCAGCCTTAGTTTCATGGGAAAGAATAAAAAAGTCACAGAAACTGTGGCTTCTACCAACTAGGCCAGAAAGAAAAATTGGTTATTGTAAGAGTTAACAGATGGGTGGACAAGCATAAAGACCCTCACTACAGACTGTTAAGGAAGCATATCAAAAAACATTACCTACACAAAAAAATATAAAAAACTTTCCATTAAAAGAATTGCTTAATTAATAACCCTAAATGAATTAACAATTATACAATTTAGTAACAAATATGGTAACAGACAGGTTAAGGTCATCGTGGTCCGAGTAGGGATAAGAAATTAATTAACTATGATTATTAATTAAACTTGTAATCACATGATTAAAACTTGTAACCATATGAACTATATGATTGATGATGAAAATTTTTTTGTTTTTTAGATTTTTCAAGGCAATAGGGTTAAGTGGATTGCCCAAGGCCACACGGCTAGATAATTATTAAGTGTCTGAGGTCGGATTTGAACCCAGGTACTCCTGACTCCAAGGCCAGTGCTCTATCCACTGCACCACCTAGCCACCCCTGATGATGAAAATTGTACACTCTTGTAACCAAGGAAATGATCTCAGCTTGTTTGCTTGCTTGAAACATACATGATTCTGAAACTATAAAAATAAATCCAAGCAGCTGACAGTCAGTCAACCTGCTCCTGCCTATACCCACTTGTTGACTCAACTCATTTCGCCAACTCTATCCCTCCTGTCAGGTTCCAAGAACCCCACAGAGGCTGGACCCCCACAGAATAGTTAACTGATTACAAATGATCCTGAGGAAAAGGGAAGAGGTGAGAATGACTCAAGCTTACAAACATGGTTAAGTGGTAGAATGCCCTCAAGAGAAATAGTTAGGAAGACAGTAAGTCATCCAGATTTCTCAAGCACCCAGTGTGATAAAGGCCTGCACTAGGATGGTGGCAGTGTAAGAGGAACAAAAGGAGTTTATATGAAAGATGCTACAAAGGTAGAAAGGACAGGACTTGGCAACTGACTGGATAAGGTGAGATAAGAGAGTTGAAAATGTTATTTAGGTTTCCAGTCTAGGTGAGGGGGAGGAAAAGAGAAAGGTTTGGGCTGGTCCAGTCATCTGTACAGAGATGATAATTAAGAAGAGGGTGTTTTGATTTGTTTGGGTGGGGGAGTTAATGAGTTCTGTTTTAGACATATTGATTTTCAGATGCCAAGGAATGCCTAATTGGAGAGGCAGTTGGGGATGCAAGACTAGAGTTCTGAAGAGAAACCTGAGCACAGATCTAGGAGTCATTGGCATAAAGATGATAGTTGAATCCATGGGAACTGAAAAGATCATAAAGAAATTGTGTGTAATGACACAAAAGGGATCCAGGACTGAGACCTAGTATAGGGCTCAAGAGATATGCTCAAGAGACATAGAAATGATGACCCAGCCACAGTGACTAAGAAGAAGCAGGGCAGAAAAATAGAAGAATCAAAGTTCCAATTAGATGGAAAAATCTAGAAGGAGAGGATGGTCAAAAATCCTGACCATCCTCTGGCAAGAACCCTGCAGAGAGTTCAAGAGGGTTAAAGATTAAGATATGACCATTAAAGAATCATTAATAACTTTGGAGAGAGCAGTTTCAGTGATGGTAAGGTCAAAAGCCAGAATGCAACTTCAAGGTATTGAGAAGTCAGAGGCTAAAAAAAAGGTAAGGTCAAAAGCCAGAATGCAACTTCAAGGTGTTGAGAAGTCAGAGGCTAAAGAAAAAGGAAGAAAAGAAGGAAGGCAACAGACAATGACAGTCTTTTCTAAGAGTTTATCAGGAACTTTGACAAGAGAAGTTTTAGTCAAGTAGAAAATCAACTACAATAAATTAAATATAAATCATTAAAGAAAGGGAAAGCACTAAAAATAAGGCAATTTTTTCAAAGAATATGACTGTGAAGAGAAGAAAAAGAACTACTTAGTATAAATGTAGACAACTACAACTTTTTGCTTTTTAAGAATTGGGAAAAGGGGCGGCTAGGTGGCGTAGTGGATAAAGCACCGGCCTTGGAGTCAGGAATACCTGGGTTCAAATCCGGTCTCAGACACTTAATAATTACCCAGCTGTGTGGCCTTGGGCAAGCCACTCAACCCCATTTGCCTTGCAAAAACCTAAAAAAAAAAAAAAAAAATTGGGAAGGGGCAATTGGGAGGCACAGTGGATAGAGTACCAGTCCTTGAGTTAGGAGGACCTGAGTTCAAATTCAACTGCAGACATCTAATATTTAGCTGTATGAACTTGAGCAAGTTACTTAACCCCATCTCCTTGCAAAAAACAAAACCAAAAAAAAAATGTGAAGATCTAACCATGTTTGTAGACAAATAAAAAGGATCCAGTGGCAAACAAGAAATTGAAGCTAGTGGACAAAGAAGAGTTTGCTGCTGATAAGGGACTCAAATAATGAGATTAGCTTAATGAAAGAATAATGAGACTTTATCTTCAGCAAAGAGGAATTATGTAACTAAAAAGTTTTGAGTAGGGAAGAATTCCTATCAGATAGCCTCAATAAATCTTAGTGAAACAGAAGGTTTGTCATTTGCTCTAAGTGAAAGGGGTAAGGATACACTAGGGCATTTAAAGAAAGAAAAAAGGTATTGGGATGAAATGTGATTACACTGTGGAAAAATAGAAAAAATAATAAAGTACACCTGAAGAGCAAAAACCTCATCACAGAAACAGAATTAAAAGTCAAAATCCCATTATAATGAAATCCATTGGGACGTCCAAACTGCTTAGGTAAAATTACATTAGAAATGTAAATTGCAAAGAAAAACTGAAAGGAGAAAGGACAGAAGACAGGAAGGCAGGGAGAAATGGAGTGAGGGAGGGAAAGAGAAAGAGAGACAGAATTATTTCAGAACAAAAGAATACAGTCCCTCACCTCAACAATTTGGTTCTGTGCCTTTCTCAAATTAAGCCCTTTCATATACCATACATGAGATGAGGGACAGAGAGGAACCAAGGATAATTCCAAGGCTGCAAACATAAGTGATTTGAAGGATGAGAAACAAGGAAGTATATAAGAAGAGGGGTGTACAAGTGAGGAAGAAGAGCATTAGCTAGTAGAAGAGAGAAGACGGTTCATAGAAGGCTTTCTACTTGAGAAGGTATATCCTACTTAAAAGGAAGATAAGGATTCAGAGGTTTAAAGATGACTCAAAGCAAAATGTACTGGGAGGCAGATAGTATATATAGAGTTCAGAGAATAACTAGCTGTCAAGTTTGTGCAAGATCATCTAGTTCTTAGCAACTAAGTGCATGTGTTTTAACCCAAGGTTCAGTCTCAGGAATTCTTCTCTACCTTCTCTGTGATCTCATCAGTTTTAATAGACTGAATTATCACATCTGAATATATAAATTGGGGGAAAGGGGGAGAATATAGATATACAGTCCTAGACTCTCCTAAATCCACTCTCATATCAAAGTTCTTTGTTGGATGCTCTGAAATAAATATCCTGTCTACTTCTTTTTTTTGTTTTGTTTTGGTTTTTTTGCAAGGCAGTGGGGTTAAGTGGCTTGCCCAAGGCCAGACGGCTAGGTAATTATTAAGTGTCTGAGGCCGGATTTGAACTCAGGTACTCCTGACTCCAAGGCCAGTACTCTATCCACTGCACCACCTAGCCACCCCTACTTCTTTTTTTGGGGGGGGGCAGGGTTTGCAAGGCTATGGGGTTAAGTGACTTGCCCAAGATCACCCAGCTAGGTAATAATTAAATGTCTGAGGTCAAATTTAACTCAGGTCCTCCTGACTCCAGGACCAGTGCTCTCTCCACTGTGCCACCTAGTTGCGTGCTCTTCTTGATTTCAACATGTCACTTATCTTTCTCTTCAGACCTACTCCTTTCCCAAATCTATTGAGGGCACAAACATCATTCCAGTTATTCAGGTTTCCAAATTCAGATTCGTCCTCAAATTCTCACTTTCTCTCACCATTAATATCAAATTAGCTGCCAAATCTTGATGTTTCTAGTTCCATATCTCTCATATCCATGTCTTCACTCTACTCAAATGGTCATCATTGTAGTTTAGGCCCTTATCACTTCTCAAAAGGACTATTGAAATAGCATCCCCTATCTCTAGTTTCTTTCCACTCTACTCCAGTTTCTATATGGCTGCTATAGTGAATTTTCTAAAAAAGAATAGATTTGACTGTCATTCTCTTAATAAATTCCAGTGGTTCCTTATTACTTCTATAGTCAAATAAATCTATAAAAACACTACACCTAGATAGTTTAGTCAGATTTGCTCCACTTTCTGGACCCATTCAAGTGGCAGATTTACATTTGTTATAGTGCTCTTTGGTGTTCTGAGTTACATTGTATTCATGAATAGGTATTGAATGTTATGTGTGCCCAGACTGAGCTAAAAGATTTGGACAACCCTGGTTTAGTGGATGCAGCATGGCCTTGGAGTCAGGAAGACCTGACTTCAAATCCTGCCTTAGATACCTGCTATCCTATATGAACCTAAGCAAGTACTTAACCCCTCAAGCTTACTTTCCCTCTGATCTCACAGGATTTCTGTGAGGATGTAAAGAGATAAATTATATAAAGCCCTCTACAAACTTTAAAGTGTGTATAAATACTAGTTAACATTAACATTATGTTGACTTTCTCAAAGACATGTAAGCTCCTTGAGAGCAAAGAACTTCATTTTTGACTTTGATCTCCAATACTGCAGAGTTGGTGCCTAGCATAAAGCAAATAAATCAAGCTACAAACATTTATTAATGGTATACTCGTTTTATCCCTCCCAGTACAATGTAAGTTCTCAAAGGGCAAGAACTGTTGTTTTTGTCTTTGTATACGGAGTATCTGACACAAAGTTAAGTATTAGATAACTGTAAAAACAAAGAAGAAAGGGAGGGAGAAAAGGAAGAAGGGAAGAATGGATTTCACTCAAAAAGAAATTATATATATATATATAAATAGAGAGAGAGAGAGAGAGAGAGAGAGAGAGAGAGAGAGAGAAAGAGAGAGAGAGAGAGAGAGACATTGCATTATAGTAAGTATACTGCTAGCCCCATGGAAATGTCACAGGATTCTGAAGTGAAATTGGGGCTGTTATAGTTTTTTTTTTTCATAAACTGAAAGGTTGCATGGTACAGCAAACAAATGATCAGCTTTGAAATCAGACAGCTGTGTTCAAGTCCCACCTCTGAAAGATACTGACATCAAGAAAATAAACAAATCATTTAACCACTGAGTACCCTTCTCTAGGCACCATTTCAAGATTATAAATTGTATGAGTGCTGATCTGTATCCAGAGATCTGTTTTACCTAAGATCTGATGAAACCACACCAATCAAATGAGAGTTATAGACAAAAAAGAGAGGGTAGGGGGAGGAAGTACAGCTTTAAATTTAGTAGAAGTAGACAAAGTCACACATATACAAATTGTTTTTTTTTATTTCCCCTAATTGGATCTTATGTTTTAAAGTGAGCAATATTTGGAAGTTTTAATTTGGGTGTTTTTCCCTTTAGAAAAAATTTAAGAAAGGTTGAGACTGGCAAATTTAAAGTGGGGAAAAGTAAAGAGTTGAAGGACTGGACTGTTCCTTCTTGATGGCAGATTTTCAGGAGGTCAATTATAACCCAGGTCTCCTCCTTTTCCCTTTCTAATATAAGCAGCATATCATTCTAAAACCTTTTACCATTGAGTATTGCATACATCTGTGGTATGTATGATGTTACTAGATTATTGTTGTGTTGAATTCCATCAAAAGGCACAGCTAACATCTGGCCACTCTCCGGCCACAGCAATATTGTTTTAAAAGTTGTGCATAATAATATTCACTGTAATAGGATTTCACATGTACCTTGTTAGTCTGTTGCAGCATGCTGGTTACATTATACCTGCGAGTTGTGATCTGTAACTTCTATCCTTTAGGATTTTTTGCAACTACAATCTTGAAATTCAGTTCTTTTGCTCCTCTCAATTAAAGTACCTAAAACTGGAGAACAGACGTAGTCTCTTCAGTAAAAGAAGAGACAGTTAGGTATCCAGCTAGGCTGGACGACCAAATGTCAGATATATTATAAAAGGAATTCTTCTTAGGTACTCCTTGGACTAGATGGCCTCAGAGGTCTCTTCCAACAAAGTGATTCTAATTTGCCTGAAGAGTTTAGTGAAGTCATTTACCTGCCTGACAGGAGGATGGACTGGAATGCTCTTTAGGTCCCATTCAAATTCTATTTTTCTGGATAACTCAATCCATGATCAACATCAAAAAATGAATTGAACTATTTTCAAAGTGCATCTCCTCCCAAAGTCCTTTCAGAGGGTTCAAAGGGTCAAAACGATTTCTATATATTAGAACTGTTTAATTCTAAATATTGTAAATATCAAAAGAATTCACATAAACAAAAACTCTTGGGGGGGTTGGTTCTCAATAATTCTTAAGCTTGTAAAGGAGTTCTGAGAGCAAAAAATATAAGAATTGCTTAACAACTCAACAACTGACTTGCTGTGCTTACTTATTACAAGAAAGCAATTCAGTTCTGACAAAAAGGGCTTATTGTAGGGTTCACCACTCATGGTGGAATTCTGATAACTGCGGGGGGGGGGGGGGTTAAAAGATGAAGAGTGCGGATGCAAAACAGCAGACTTGAAGGAGGAAGTGGCCTCACACGGATAAACAGCAAACAACAGTGCCGGACACCATAGCCCTCGTGAAAGTTTGCTCACAACAGGAGGCTCACGATGACAGATCCCTTCTTTACTAAGACACTCTATGTCAAGCCGGACTACCGGAGTTTGGAGACAGAGCGAAGACCCCCCGCATCGGCCCGGCACCTTCCTTCGCCTCTCAGGCGCAGCCCCCTGCCCGCCGAGGGCAGCCCCGGCGCCCCCAGGCCCGGCTCGGCCCGAGAGCTGACCGTGCGGCGCAGGGCGGACGGGAGCGGCGAGCCGGCGCGGCTGCGGAGGCGGAGGGGGCGCCGCGGGCCCCGGCCCCGGCCCCGGCCCCGGGACGTAGACGCTCCCGCCCCGCCGCGCCCTCCCGCCCCGCGGACGCCGCCGGCACCTACCCTCGGACGTCAGGCGGGAGAAGGGCTTGAGAAGCTCGGCGAAGCTGAGGTGGTTGCGGCGGGTGAGCCGCTCGGCCTCCTCGCTGCACAGCGCGGCCACGCACGGCACGAACGAGTCCGGGATCAGCTCCTGCACCGACTGCACGCACTGGGCCATCGCGGCCGGGCGGGGCCGCGCCCCCGGGCCCGGAGAGGAAGAGGCCGCCCCGGCCGCCGCCTGGCCGCCTCGACTGCCGCGACCCTCGCCGCCGCCTGGCCGCCCCTCACATCCCCCACGGGGTCGCCACTCGGCCCTCCGCCCCGCGGCTCCTCGGTCACCGCCCGCCGGGAGCCTCCATGTTGAGGCCGAACCTAGACCGACCGGCAGTACCAGTCCCGGCAGCCCCCGCGCTCGTCCCTCACGTGACTGGGTCAAAGCCTGAGAAAAGAGAAGTAGACCGGGAGGGGAGCCGGAAGCTGAGAGCGAACCGGGTGGAATTAGAACCGGGCGGGCGGGGCCGCCGGGAAGCGCCGTGGGCATGCGTCCTGAGGCGACGCTGTCACCTGGGGCGCCCCGCCCGGAGGCCCAGCCGCCCGGCGGCGCAAGCGCACTCCGCGCCCGCGCGGCCGCAGGTAGCCCCGCGCCTTGGGCGGCGCCCAGCGCTGCCGCCCCGCGGTTTACGCGCGCGCGGCCCGGAGCCGAGCCGAGCCGAGCCGAGCCGAGCCGAGCCGAGCCGAGCCGAGCCGAGCCGAGCCGAGCCGAGCCGAGCCGAGCCGAGCCGAGCCGAGCCGAGCCGAGCCGAGCCGAGCCGAGCCGAGCCGAGCCTCGGGGGTCCCTTCTGTCTCTGAGCCTCCCGTAGGAGGGGCTGCGGCACGGTCCAGCCCCGCCGCTCGAGGGCAAGAACGCAGGACGTGTGCATAAATACCGATGCCCGCCGGCGCGGAGCGGGGCCCCGGGCAGCGCGATGCCCCGCTCTTCCCCCTGTGTGACTGTCCCAGGGCTGATCAAGTGGGAATGCTGCGCCCAAGGCAAATGCTCAAGTTGTCAGACTTTTTTTTTCCCCTACAAAACCTTTGTTTAATTTTATGTTTTTTCTAACACGGCTCAGAAAAAAAAATTATTTTGGTGCCATCCTTGTATCAGTAACAACTGTCTCACTATCTTGTATTTGGTCAGAAACTTCCCCATATCACGTACCTTGTATCCTGTATATTATGTCAGAATTGGCATGCCCAGAACCATCCGGCCCACTGAGGCACACAACAATGTTGAGATCATCATGTTAACCAAATAGCAAATTATCCTTGATTATTTTTTTTTAGGTTTTTGCAAGGCAATGGGGTTAAATGGCTTGCCCAAGGCCACACAGCTAGGTAATTACAAAGTGTCTGAGGCCAGATTTGAACTCAGGTACTCCTGACCCCAGGGCCGGTGCTTTATCCACACTGCACCACCTAGCCACCTTCCCTGATCATTTTTGAGTGCCATCTAAGCCCTCCCAGCTTACTCTCCCTTTCTTCCCTTTCCCTTTAAAAGTTTTTTCCTGTCTTCCAAAACCTTGCAATTTTTGGAACTCAGCCCTCTTGGAGAAGTTTAATAAACTCTTCTCTGTTGTCCATAATGCTGGGCCACTTAATCAGCCAATAATCTTTACTTTGCTCAACCTGAAACTATGCTCCATCAGGATATATGTCCCTTTCCATTTAAGACTGTGATAGGGATTTACTTAGTGGTGAAGCCTCACTCATTCAGTATTGTGAAGATTAGTAATATGCAATATCCAATGCTAGGAATGGATATAAATCTCTGGTCTCCTGAGAACTTTCAGTTTATGGGAAATAGTCACTTCTTACATTTCTACAAAGTAGAAGCCTAAGTGCCAAAAACAATATTTGAGAAAAGTTAGTGAACGGTTGAGGGTACCTCTCTCATATATGGGATTGGAGGAACAGGACAAAACAGCTCTGAAATTAGGTCATTGCCCCTGCTGAAGAAGAGCATGCCCCTGTAATACAAGGAAAGATGGATAGGAAATTTATTAAACACTTATTATCTGTCAAGCTCTGTGCTAATTACAGGGAATTTAAGAGTCACTATCCTCAAGGAGCTTAAATATATAGGAATGGGTCCATACTTTCTGACCAACCAACCAAAGCATTTAAATTTATCAAGACTTAAAATAATAACAATTTCTAGTTGTGAACAGACTTACCAGCAATGACTCTGAGATCTTGGAAGAAAATCTTATCAGGGTGGCCTGAATAAGTCATATCCTTCTTCCACATAATAGCCCTTTAGATACATAAAGATAGCTATTATGTTTCTTCTCAGTCTTTTTTCACACTAAAGCATTAAAAGATCCAAAGAAATATTGGAATGGAAATAGTAGGACATTAATGCACTCTTCATGGAATTGTGAATTGATCCAACCATTCCAGAGAGCAATTCAGAACCATACCCAAAGGGCTATAAAATTGTCTATCACCTTTGATACAGCAATTCTACCTCTAGGTCTATAGCTCAAAAATATAGAGAAAAGGGCCTATTTATTGAAAAAAATTTATAGCAGCTATTTTTTGTGATAGTGGAGAATTGTAAATCAAAAGAATGCCCATCAATTTGGAAATGGCTAAGCAAGATGTGGTATATATGATTTCAATGGAATATTACTGAGCTATAAGAAATGACAAGCAGATTGATTTCAGAAAAACCTGGAAAGACTTACATGAACTGATGCATATGGAAGTGAACAGAACCAGGAAACTGTGTATACAGCAATAGCAATATTGTTCAGTGAAGAACTGTGGACAAGTTCACTATTCTCAGCAACACAATGATCCAAGACAATATCAAAGGACTAATGATGAAGCCACCTGAAGAGAGTTGATATTGTTTGAATACAAACTGAAGCATGCTATTTTTCACTTTCTTTCATTTTTTTATCTTCTTGTACAAAATGACTAATATGGAAATGTTTCACATAATTGCACATGCATAACCTATACCTGATTGCTTACTGTCTCAGGGAGAGGAGGAGAGGGAGTAAGGGAGGGATAAAATTTGGAACTCAAAACTTAAAAAAAGTTCAAAAATTGTTTTAGCATGTAATTGGGGAAAAAATAAAATATATATATTTTAAAATATTACTATACTTAAAATATGTCCAAATCTGGTAAGGACACCAACATAATTGATTAAAATAATTCCTGGGCCATTTATTTGGAAACAAATGAAACCAGCTGAGAAACTCAAAAGCAGAAAAAATATAATATCCTTTTTTAAAAATAAAAATAATAAACTTGTGCATAATAATTGGAAAAACTAATGCAAAAATGTATTTTTTTGCAAGTATAATACTTGCTCAAAATCAACTGAAGTCTGGGTAAGAAGAAATAACCTAATTAGTGCCTATGATAAATGTGAATAGTTGAATATTTCAAGCAGTGATAAAAGGACATACTGAGGGACAGCCATGTGGCACAGTGGATAGAGCACTGGCCCTGGAGTCAGGAGTGCCTGAGTTCCAATATGGCCTCAGACACCTAATAATTACCTAGCTGTGTGACCTTGGGCAAGCTACTTAACCCCATTGCCTTGCAAAAAAAAAAAAAAAAAGACATACCGAAATAAAGAATAAAAATTATTGAATTAAAAGCCTTTGATTTAGCACTATTTTTTTTAAAGAGAGCCAAAGGAAAATTTTCCAACACCTTGAAAATTACTACTGTGGTGGAGATGGGAAATCCAGATGCAAAAATAAACAAACGAAAAAAAATAGCTAAATAATTTAATCTTAAATAGTGAATTGAAGAACAAATCATATAAACCATAAATAATAGTATCAAAGAAATTGCAATAATGATATGGTAAATAAAATTTTTGGATTGTAAGCAGAGTACACCTTGGTAGGAAAGTTGTATCTCTGAACACTTTCACCAAAAAAGATAAAGAACAAATCAGTGAATTAAGTTTGCAACTAAAAAACCACAACAAAATTTAAAAAGCACCAAATTTTAAAACTTCAGCTAAATACCAAAAAAGAAATTATGAAAATCAAAGACATAGTGCCTATAACATAGATGTTTAAATTCTAGTTGCCTTACAACCCAAAGCCTGGGCAAAAAGGCACCTAAGACAAAGTTATGATTGTTTAGAGCCATCAAGAGACTGGTTACTTCTCTTTATCCATCCTTCGATAAAATTTACATAAGAAAGCCAATCACGAGTATGTTCCAAGGGTCAAATATCACAAATCCCTGGAACCCACATAGCATGAACCAAGATAAATGGGTATATGTATGTGTATGGTTTTGTGTTGAAAGGAGAGAGAGAGAGAGATTTTGACCATCTGCGGAGATGTCTTGTAAATCAGAAATTTGGTGAGTATGGTGTTAGTAGCACTCAGGGCAAGGCAAAGTCACACTTTATCTAGAGGCTATCCTCAATGCCAGAACAAGATTTTATCAGTGGCACAACTCAAGGACTCAGGATATGGGGAATTATTTTGTTCATAGCATTTCAAGTCTTGCTTTTTTTAAAGCTAAAGAAAAAGTACTAGATGCAGAGTTACAAAAACTCAAGAATCTGAGCCAAACACTAGCATTTTTCAAAAACAAGAAAAGATGGGGACAACTAGGTGGCGCAGCAGATAAAGCACCAGCCCTGGAGTCAGGAGCACCTTAGTTCAAATCCTACCTCAGACACATAATATTTGCCTAGCTGTGTGACCTTGAGCAAAGTCACAACCCTATTGCCTTAATTAAAAAAAAAAAGATGAAAAGCACTACAACTGATACTAAAATATGAGAAAAAACAAATCCTAAAATTTTACTAAAATCCTGTCTAAATTTAGCAAGCCATGTGTAGACATTTTTGAGATTTTGTTGCTGTTCTTACAAATGTATCTGTACAAATCTGTCTTTGTAAAATCAAATTAAAGAATATCTAAAAGCTTAAAGGTGAAGTTTCCAATTTTAGTAAATTTACCAGATGTGGTTAAAGAGGTCCAAGGGTGGGGTAGGGCAATCTGTCAACAAACAAATGCTGGCATGACTCTTTAAAAGTTCCAAGGGATAAACAGCTCAGAGGGAGGATAGAATGGCATTGAATGCATATCTATGGCAGTTAACATCTCATTAAAACAGGTCTAATAACATAGTCCAAAGAAGGTAAATTGAACTTTTAGGTAGGAAGACTTCCTCAAATGATGGTGTATTCTTTTCTTTTTCAATCTATATCATGTCACAAAATCTCTGAACTTTCTATAGGTTCTATTTCCCCCAAAATTAACTTTCTTTCCAAAGTCTCCTTAATTGTAATCAAGGCTCTCCACCCTCCCAGTCACTCAGGTTCACAACCTAGGTGTCACCTTCAACTTTTCATTTTCAATTGACAGCAATCATTTCATCTGTCAGTGTTACTTTATAGAGCTAGATGTTATAACAAAATTCATTTGGAGAAACAAAAAGTATGATTTCAAAGGAAATAAATGTAAAAAAGAAGTAAGGAAGAGGGAATATCACTTTGAGAAACAAAATTATTCAGTGCATAACAAACAAGCCTACTGAAGCAAACACTGACTCCATGGGGATATGTATAAATGCCCTTTGGGGAAAGAGACAGAAAGGATACTGGAACTGAGCCACACTGGGGCAAATTCCATTGATTCATGTACTTAGCTCCTTGCTAAAGGACATGTGCAATTAAAAACTTTTTGGAGTTCCCCTTATCCTTTTCCCCATTCCTATAACCAAGAGCTATGTCAAAAACAGATCAAATTGCTTTGCAGTTTTCCCAGCAATTGCTGGCAGTCTTGTTTGGTGACACTAATGTCAAAGAAAAATAATTAATATTAAATTAAATTTTAAAAATTAAAATGCTTATACTCTTCTTTTAGGCTCAAGTCTGCCAAAAACAACTTTACTTAATTTTAACAATAATGCAAGTATTTCTAGTTTGGAGAAAGAGCTATGTCTATGCCTTTTTATGTAAGTCTCTATCCCAATATAATTTTTGAGTAATCATTTAGAGGAATCTTGAACAAGGAAAAATTGTAAAATATAGTTTGGATTCACAAGAATATAATTATCAAACAACAAAATCACCATCCCATATTTTCTTCTACAATTCACCTTGAAGGATAAAAGGGAATATGTGCAGAGATGAATATCTTTTTTCAAAGATTCAGAATCTTTTTGAAATGGGAGACTGGAGAGAGAACTTCCCTTTCAAAGAAAGAAGTTACTTTTCCCCCTTGACTGGGTTCTAGTGCCAGTATTTTCAGGGAAAGAAAATAAAACAATTCAATAAAGACTTTTAAAATGATAAAACCTTTAAAAATGGTAATAGCTAGCACTTAAATAGCCTACCCTGTTCCAGATACTAAGCTAAGCCTTTGCAATTATATACTTGTAAAAAGCTCTTATCAAATCAATCACCCTGGGGCTCCTTAGAGTAGGGTGGTAAGGCCTGCTATTTATCATATACTGTGCTAAGCCCTATACAAATATTATCTCATTGAATCCTCATAACAACCCTAGGAGATAAGTGCTATTATTATCTTTATCTTATAGTTAAGAAAACTGAGGCAGACAGGTTAAGTGACTTGCCTAGAGTCATACAGCTAGTATTGTCTGAAACCAGATTTGGATTCCAGTCTTTCTGACTCCAGACCTATCTACTATGCTACATAGCACCAGAATATATGGAAAAACTAGGAGGCATCATCCTAGCTGAAGGAACTCAATGGCATTCCACTGAAGAGAGCTCTGTGCTCTCTGTCTGCAGAGGGTGAAGAGATGAAATGGAGAATTTTCTCCCACATCTTTGTTTATGTAGAGCCACTTCATCATTTTCTTTCTGGCTACTCTCCTGAATTTATCACTGTCTTCAGAAACTCATTCCTGCCAGAAGAAATCAAATCTGAAACTCACACCTCCTCAGTACCCTCAGTACCCCACTACCCAGGACCACTTTTTCCTTTCAATTAAAGGAGTTGGAAAATGGACACTGATGAGGCAGCCCAGATCTTTTATTTAAGGAGGGGCAGCCATCTCATCATTCTCCACTAGGCAATAAAACTTCATTCCCCCTCCCCTAGTACCCTCACTCTCCTCTTTATTCTTCCCCTTTTCAGTTTCTTTTTTATATAATCTTCCTGTTAGGTCATGAGTTCTTTGAGGGCAGGGATCTTTTGCCTTTGTATCTCAATAACTCAGCAAGTACCTGGCACATAATAGGAATGAAAATTAAATATTGATCCTGTATTTTATATTCTGTAACCTTTTTTCTGTGTTCTATATAGCAAACTGAAGCTGATATCTCTGGGAGAAGTTGATGAGTTCAATAGTTTAGTCTTCCTCTCATAATTAAATGCCAAAAGTTTATTTACCTTATTGATCATTTTTTAGTTAAAGAAAAACTCTAAACTAAGTTTAGAGGTTCAACACTCTCAAAAAACACTTGGACTCTAAGGGAATCATTATCTCAGCCCTGCTTGCAAATCATTTTGTGCCAGGGGAACCTTGTTATCTAGCCCTCCTAATTTCACCCCCTGAGAGACTCCATGACATTTGTATGTTATACTTGAGAGCATATGAGCTAGTCTAATCTTTGCTTATCAATGTCCAATTAAAAGTCATTTTATCACATTCCTAGGCACTAGTAGTCGACTATCCCTAGTCCACTATGGATAGCCTCAGGATGTAGCTGGGTCCCATAAATCCAAAGAGTATTCTGAGATAGAGAGGGTTTGTACCACAAGTGCCTGTAAACTCCTTTCCCTAAAGTAATAGGGCATGATTGCCTCAGTTTAGCCAAAAGACAAAGAATCGAAGATATAATTTCTTTTTATAAGCACAGAACAAAAAAACAGAACAGGTGAGGAAATTATCCAATTGCAGTATCATGGGATGAGGGATCATGAAGAGAAAGGGAGACAGATTTTGAAAGTTGCAAACTTGAAAAGCAAATCAGTTCCTCAGCCTATTCTAGATTTCCAGCTTGCCTTCCTAGATTTTGAGAAATTTCTCCTTGGATGAGATCATGCTTTTGGTTCAGTTGAGTTTTCTCACTCCCATCTAAAAAGTTAATCCACTCTGTGTATTTTAATATCTATTCATTTTTATTTATTATTTTTACCAATTATATCTAAAGATAGTTTTCAACATTCATTTTCAATATTCACCATTCATTTCAGTTTTCTTTCCCCCATTCTTCTCTCTCCTTGTCCTAAGATAGAGAGTAATTTGATATAGGTTATACACGCAGTCATGTTACACATATTTCCATTTTAGTTATGCAGTGAAAAGAAGAATCAGAACAAAAGGGAATACCACACGAAAGAAAAAAAAATTAAAAATAAAAATGGTATGTTTTGCTCTGCATTAAGACTCCATAATTTTTTTCTCTGACTGTGGATGGCATTTTCCATAATGGGTCTCTCAGGATTGTCTTGATTACTGAACTGCTGAAAAGAATAAATCTATCATAGTTGATTATACCACAGTGTTCCTATTAATGTGTATAATGTTCTCCTGGTTCTGCTCATTTCACTCAGCATCAGTTAATGTATTTCCAGGTTTTTCTGAAATCCACCTGCTCATCATTCTTATAGAAAAATAATATTCCATTGCATTCATATATCACCACTTTTTCAGCCATTCCACAATTGATGGACTTCCCTTCAATTTCTGATTCTTTGCCACAACAAAAAGTGCTGCTATGAATATTTTTGTAAATGTGAGTCTTTTCCCCCTTTTAAATGATCTTTTTAGGATACAATCTTAGTAATAGTTGCTGGATCAAAGGATGTGCACAGTTATATAACCCTTTGGGCATAATTCCAAATTGCTTTTCAGAATTCAGATTCAGGTTGGATTAGTGCACAAGTCTACCAACAGTGCATTAGTACCCCAGTTTTCCCACATCCCTTCCAACATTGATCATTTTCCTTTTCTTTCATATTGGCCAATCTGATAGGTGTGAGTTAACCTCATAATTATTTTAATTTGCATTTCTCTAATGATTGAAAGCACTTTTTCATATGCTTATAGATAGCTTTAATTTCTTCATCTGAAAACTGCCTGTTCTTATCCTTTGACCATTTATCATTTGGGGAATGACTTGTATTCTTATAAATATGATTCAGTTCTCTATATATTTTGTAAATACAGTCTTAATCAGAAGCACTGACTATAAAAAATTGATTCCCAGCTTTCTGCTTTCCTTCTAAGTTTGGATGTAATGACTTTACTTGAGCAAAAACTTTTCAATTTACTATAATCAAAATGATCTACTTTGCATTTCATAGTGTTCTCTATTTCTTGTTTGGTCATAAATTCTTCTCCTCTCCATGGATCTGACAAGTAAATTTTTATCATATATTCTAGTCTGTTTGACCTGCAATTTCTCCTTCTTGTTTTGCTTATATATTATATGTCATGTTCTTTTATGAAGGTCTTTTAAACCTGTGTTTAGTGGAAAGGGGCAAAATTGTATAAATTTGGGCAACCCTCCTTGTCAAAAGCAGCCAGGGAAGCAGTTTTTTTGTTTTGAACCTATTGATTAGCAATACTTAGAGGGATAGATAGAAATCATTCTAGTCCTGTACCTTCTTGGAGGCAAGAGTGCCCATGCCTGGTGATGCTCCAAGGGCTTGCCTGCTCCTCCTTCTTTACTATTATACTGGCTCTCCTCTACTCAGAGACAATTATTATAAGTTTCTTGTTTGAAGCCAAGTTACCACACTTACTTCATTTTCTAGAACTTTACCTTTCATTCTTAATTTTTAAATACTTTACCTCCTAAAAAAAAGGATTAGAATAGGATATTTAAAAAAAAAATTTAATTAGTATTTCTAAATAAGGGAGAAAGGAGGTAACAACATTTCCTTTCCTCTCTTCTCTGATTCTGACTCTCCGAACTTCACCACCATGCCTCAGCTCTCTTCTCAGCCAGGAAGTTCCCTCAGCACTTCAGACTTCCTCACTCTGGAACATCCACTTCTCCCCATGGTATGTTCCTTCTAGAACCACCATTTCAGTGAAGGATCCAGGGTAGTTATTCTTTTTTATTCTAGTGGATCTACTTCTGACTTTTTGGATTCTGCCACCATTTCTTCTCATAGGTATCTTCCTGTCCCCCAGTCCCCAATTCCACTGCCTTTCAGTTTTTTATTATATGTTGTCTTCCCCCCCATTAGTATCTAAGTTCCTTATGATCAGATCTTTCCTTCATATTATATTCATATCCCTGGAGCTTACATCAATTCTTTAAACAGAGTAAGAATTTAATAATTTCCCAATGATTTGATGATCTTCCACTATAAAGATAAGGACTTCTGGGGGAAAATGTTGTGTATTCTGTCACCTGCAGTCAGTTTCTTCATAGGTTTTTCTTAGCTCTTTTTCTTTGTTACAAGTAAAAGTTCAGTGGAGTTGAACCTACATTGGGAAATGACTGATATATTTTTAAAATATATTTTTGGTTTTTTGAACTAACAGGCCATGCCAGACTAGCCTCATTTGCTTTTCTGATAGGATTAATATACTAGTAAGTTAGGAGAATGTTTTAGATACACTTTTCTCAGATTTTAGTAAACATTTCACAAAATCTTTCATGTTTTCTTGTATAAAGGATGGAAAGATATGATTTGATGTAGACTAACTATATACAGGTAGTTAGATTTTGAACTAAATAAAAATTATCATTAATTGTTCAATGTCAGACTAACTTGGAGGGAGGTATCTAGTAGTATGCTCTAGAAATCTGGGCTTGATATTATGCTATTCACCATTTTTGTCAGTGACTTGAACATGAGCATAGATGACAGGTTTATCAAATGCCACAAAGCTAGAAGAGATGGCCAGCACTTTGTATGACATAGCTAGAATCCAAAATATCTTGATAGTCTCAAAGTTTCAACTAAAATAAATAAAATGAGATGTAATAGAGGTCAATGTAAAATCTTAAGCTCAGATTTTTAAAAAATCAACTCTAAATATAAGTAGAGCGAGAAGGGTTAGTTTATCTGAAAAAATCTGAGAATTTTAACTGAGCACAAGGTCAATATGAGTCAACAGTATGATATGTAGTGGAGCTGTGAACTGATCCAGCCTTTCTGGAGAGCAAATTGGAATTATGCCCAAAGGGCAACAAAAATGTGCATACCCTTTGATCCAGCAATACCACTACTAGGTCTATACCCTGAAGAGATTATGAAAAAGGGTAAAAATATCACTTGTACAAAAATATTTATAGCAGCCCTGTTTGTGGTGGCAAAGAATTGGAAATTAAGTGAATGTCCTTCAACTGGGGAACAAAATGTGGTATATGTATTTGATGGAACACTATTGTTCTATTAGAAACCAGGAGGGATGGTATTTCAGGGAAGCCTGGAAGGATTTGCATGAATTGATGCTGAGCAAGATGAGCAGAACCAGAGGAACATTGTATACCCTAAGAGCAACATGGGGGTGATGATCAACCTTGATGGACTTGCTCATTCCATCAGTGCAACAATCAGGCACAATTTGGGGCTGTTTGTGATGGAGAATACCATCTGTATCCAGAGAAACAATTGCAGAGTTTGAACAAAGACCAAAGACTATTACCTTTAAAAAAAAACCATTATCTCATAATATAATTTTAATATTTTATACTTTATTTTTCTTCCTTAAGGATATGATTTCTCTCTTATCACATTCAACTTAGATCAATGTATACCATGGAAACAATGTAAAGACTAACAGACTGCCTTCTGTGTGGGGGGGGAGCAAGATTAGGGGAAAAATTGCAAAATTCAAAATAAATAAAATCTTTCTTAAAAAAAAAGTATCATATGGAGGCAGCTAGGTGGTGCAGTAGATAGAGCACCAGCCTTCGAGTCAGGAGTACCTGAGTTCAAATCTGACCTTAGACACTTAATAATTACCTAACTGTGTGGCCTTGGGCAAGTCACTTAACCCCATTGCCTTGCAAAAAAAAAAACTAAAAAATTAAGAAACATAGTGACCAAGAGTAGAAAAATCAATTCTGTAGCACTCTACCATATTACTCTTCTGTTTATTTGTTTTTTCCCTAAATCTTTTACAAGATGCTTTTAGTCTACTTTTCCAGGATTCTTTCACATTATTCTCCTTCATGAATTCAAAACTCCTATCAAAGTGACCTACAAAAAGATTTCTCTCTTATCACATTCAACTTAGATCAATGTATACCATGGAAACAATGTAAAGACTAACAGACTGCCTTCTGTGGGGGGGGGGGAGCAAGATTAGGGGAAAAATTGTAAAATTCAAAATAAATAAAATCTTTCTTAAAAAAAAAAAGTATCATATGGAGGCAGCTAGGTGGTGCAGTAGATAGAGCACCAGCACCATATTCCTTCCCAGAAATTGCTGTACTTTGTTTTTATATTTTGTGAGGCCCTTGACTTTGAGTAGTTGTGCTCAGTAGCCACAGCTACTGAAAATCCATCATCAGAAAGTTCTCATCACCAAAATCCTTGGTGCAGTCAAATGATTCAGCATCTGAAATGGATATGGTTTTGTCAATGGAAATGACATTAAAGATGCATTACCATCTACTTTACTGATGTACGCAAAGGACCAAGGATTCTTCCATCTGACTTCATCTGAAATCTCCTCTTTGTGTTCTCTCCCCCCCACCTATTATAATGGGAGTTCTTGAAAGTAGAGTGCCTTAATTTGCTATTTCTATCCCCAGCACACTAAGCACAGTGCTTTACACATAGTGAGTGCTAATAGATGTTTTTTCTTCCTTCTTTCCTGAGCTCTAACAGGAAATCAGAAAGAAAGGAGAAAAGTTATATCTGGAATGTTTTTCCACTTACCAGAAAAAGAAATGAATCTGGTTAAGATGCAGCCTCTGATATAGTTACAGGAAAAGAGAGGGGAAGTCTTGTTTATATCTGCTTTTCCTAAACTCTTCCTTCTACGTCTTTGGAAGCAACATGTCAGAGAACATTAATTTGGACTCCAGCTCTGAAGTTTACTAACTACTAGGTCAACATGAGCAAATCACTTAATCTAAGATTTCTCATCTAAAATAAGAAACACTAATTCCTCATTTTTAATATGCACTACTAATATTTTTATCATTTATCTCATAGAATTGTCATGAAGAAAATTATTTATAAGCTTTAGAGTGGTATATAAATATGTATTATTCCAACCTAGTTAAAACACATGAGAGTCTAACAAAAATTAGACCCCCTTTACTAACATTTTTGTAGCTTATTCTTCAGTTCCATGAGGATTGAAGACAATATCTTAGCTTCTACATTTACCTTTTACTCTATGCCGCATTTCAAGATCCTCAGGTATCATGTACTTAAAATTTGACTCTTAAAAAATTATTTCTACTTATTTTGAACTTAACAAAAATAAAATAAAATTTGTGTTTCCATACATAAAGTAGAATGGAAAAGATTATATACAAAACTATGAAATATTATTACGTACAGGGGCAACTGGGTGGTACATTGGATAGAACACTGGCCCTGGAATCAGAAGAACCTGCGTTCAAATCTAACCATCCATTTTAGCAAAAGAAAATTGCTTCCTAAACTCTATCAGAGAGTATGGCACATAGGAGATGCGAAATGAATACTTATAGAATGGGAATGAGCCTAGAGACATGATTACTGCTGACCCCCTTTCCAAAAAAAGATCTCTGATCCTTTAAGTGCATTAGCAAAGCAGATGGTAATTCTTTAATGTAATTTCTGCTGATAAAACTAATGTCCATTCATTATTTTATAAGATGAAATCAACTCTGAATCTCTCACCTCCTCAGATCAGTTACCACTCAGATGAATGACTTCATTATACCTCTTCCACCCCATGTCAGGTGACTTTTCCCTTCCTTTCCATTTTCTTTTAATATATTGTCTCCCCCTTTTAGAATATAACCTTGTGGGAAGGGATTATCTTATGTCTTTCTTTGTATTCCCAGTGCTTAACACAGTGGGGCTTAATAAATGTTTATGATTGGCTTTGCACTATGCAACCTGAATAAGACATCAATCAATAATGATTCAACCAATCAGTGAACAATATTGATTGTGATAATATTAGCACAATAAAGTTAAGTTACATAGCACTTTTAAGTTGATGGGTACTTTTTGAATACACCAGCTTTATACTTCATCAAAGAGATACAGCATGATTAGTGGACTGAAACCTGTTTCAGATATCTACACATTCTCAAGTCCTAGAGATTATATCAGCAGAACTCACTGCATATGCTCATAAGATCTTGGCTTATTGGTCAATCCCCCTTTGACACATATAATCAAAAAACTAATGCTATTTTACTTTAATATGTATTCTGTGCTACCAGAGCTTTCACTAACTGTAAATAGATGTGGTCCAATCTGGTCTACTCCTTCTTTCTCTCTGATGTTATGTTTATAAACTCATGTAGTTTATGATGGTTGTTGTTAATTAATTGTTCTACTTTGTATTATTAGTAAACTCTGACTCAAAGACCATTGATATAGGACTCCCTCTTTATTGTTAGAGATGAAAGTCTGATCCTCCATGTGAAGCAGGTTGAAGTTCATGAGAGGCAGTCCTTTTGGTGTTCTCCAAGTGAGAGTCCCCTTTGAGTTCTCCTTCAGGACACTTCAGGATCAGTCCCCTATGGGAGAAGTCAAGCTCCAAATCTTCTTCAAGCATAGGATCTTTTGGGGCTCTTCTGGCTTTCAAATTCAAAAGAGAATCTTAGGTTGCTGAAGAAAAAGACTGAAAAGACAAGAGAGGAACTGATGTCCCTATTCCCAAATTGCTACTCCAGAGACAACACAGAGTTTCCCCTTGAGCGAGAAACAGGATTTGTTCTTGGGTAAACTGAGTTATCTTGCTTCCAGTAGAAGATCTTCAATCTGTATTGTCTGGAATTTATTGTCCTATGTATGTCTTTTCTGATTTCCTACTTGCTATAATTTAGATAAATGGAATTCTTTGCTATTTGCTATATATGTTCATTGTGGAACTGGGAAATAGAATAAACCTTAGTCAAGCTTGGGGTTCCCTGACAAAACAGACCTGATCATATCTCTGAGACTAATAATGTCAAAGAATCAGAAACATCAAAAACCTTTCCTTGTGAAAAGAGTAGAGTGGTACCCCCTAATCCCAATCTTCTTCTTCCCCTCCTAGGAGGAATGAATCTCCCTTAGGTAGAAGAGTCTCGAGATATCTATTCTGCCTCCCTTTAAGTCAAGCAAGGCTCATTTCACATGTGAACCCCACTCCTTTTTGCAACTTATTCAAAGATAGCATTATTGATGGTATCAGTTACCCAGAAAAGGAGCTCTGCTCAGAGCTTCCCCATCTCCGTTTAGAGCAGAGCTTTATCTAAAGTACAAAAAAGTCAAACCATGCAACAATGTGGTTAAAAGAAAAACCTAAAGTAAAGTGCCCCTGAACCAAGATGGTTGAGAGAAGTCAGGAATGTCCCTAAGACCTTCTAGGCTTCCATCAGCAACAGCATTAATCAAGCCCCTAAACAGATCCTGTAGCAACAGAATCCAAAAAAGAACAGAATGAAACATTTTCCAATAAGAGGCTGTCTCCTTAGGGTAGAGGGGTAGAGTGTCCAGGAGCAAAGAGCACAGCCCAGGACAGCAAGCTGAAACCAGCATGGGCAGGATATAAAGGAGGCCAGCTGGAGGCTCTCAGCCACAGCAAATATCTGAGCAGAGACCCCTGGATCCCGAATCAGCAAACCAACAGATAGCCCAATAATTTTTGAATTATTTCTTCTGGATCTGTTTTTTGATTTGGAGCAACTAGAATGAATAGCCCAGTCCAGTGAGCAACCTGCTGCCATTCTCAATGAGAAAGATCTATTGTTTCTGGACAGCTTCAGCCCAGTGAGCAAGCCACTAGAGTTTTCAGTGTGGGAGATCTGTTCCTGGATTGTCCAAATCCAGTGAGCAGATTGCTAGTGTTCTTAATATAGAAGATCTGTCTCTGGACTGCCCCACCCCAATGAGCAAGCTGCTAATGGTCTCAAAGCAGGAAGTCTGTGAGCAAGCCCTTCCACCAACACAAGAAGTTTGGGACCATGCCCCTGCGACCCAGGAACAAAATACAAAATGAGTAAGAAAAGTCAGAGAAAAACCAAGGCTATGAAGAAAAGGAAGAGCAGGAGAACATCTTAGAAGAGAATGACAGAAAAAAAGTATGATATGTGAAGCCTCAGAAGGAAATATGAATTAGTCTCCAACCCCAAAAGACTTCCTGAAAGAACTCAAAAAGGATTTTAAAAATAAACTAGAAAAATTAGGGGAAAATGCAAGAGAAATTCAACATCTTGCAAAAGGATGCACAAAAGTTAGCTTAAAAAATCCTTTAAAAATATAATTGGAGGAGGGTGGAGCCAAGATGGAGCATGAAAGCAGCATTTCCCGGGAACTTCTTCCCCAGCAAACTCCAAAAACCAACAAATGATGACTAGCCAAAATTTAGAGGGGGCAGAACACACAGAAAGATTGAGTGATACATTTTCCCAGTCCAAGATAACTTAGAAGTTCCATGGGAAAGGTATGTTTCACCAGGACCGGGGGTTGGAAAAAAAGCCACAGCCGCAGAGCAGTGCAGTGCAGCCCAGCCAAGCCCAGCCCAGAGATCCCCCTCAACAGCTTAAAGGGGCAGTGAGAGAACTCTGCTACACCAGAATGAGTGTGGAGTGAGGAGCACAGGCTGCTGAATCTGCACTGAGAATCTGGAGAAACCAGCCTGAACCCCCAGAGACGGTAAGGGATCAGGGAAGACTAAAAAGATTTCTCTGCTCTACCTCTAGGTAGGACTCTACTGTTTGCCTACACTCACATCAGGTTGCAGTTTGGGCTTCCATACTAAGATAACAGGATCCTCCTTATAGCTCCAGGCAGAGGGAAGTGGGAGGGGGTGCATCTACATATCAAAGCAGAGGCAAAAGAGCATAAGACCTTGGAGTAATAGGGTTCCCAGTGGGGCATCCCCCCCAAAAAATCCCAAAGACTTGGAAGTGCTGTCTTGGGCTGAGGAAATGAGTAAACAACAGAAAAAGAAGAATCTGACCATTGAGAATTATTTTAGTCCCATGGAAGACCAAAACTCATACACTCAGATGATGATAAAATCAAAGCTTCTGTATCCAAAACCTCCAAGGGAAATAGAAAATGGGCTCAGACTATGGATGAGCTCAAAAAGGACTCTGAAAAGCAATTAAGGGAGGTGGAGGAAAAATAGGGAGGAGAAATGAGAGCAATGCAGAAAAAATCATTAAAACCAAATCAACAGCTTGGTGAAAGATATACAAAAAAATACTGAAGAAAATAATATGTTAAAAACCAGTTTAGGCCTAATGGGAAAAGCAAAACAAAAGGCAAATGAGGAGAAGAATGCCTTAAAAAGCAGAACTGGCCAACTGGAAAAGGAGATAAAAAAGCTCTCTGAAGAAAATAACTCCTTCAAATACAGAATGGAACTTAAGGAAGCTGATGACTTTGCAGGAAATCAGGAAGAAATAAAATTCTTCCAAAAAAGCCAAAATTTAAAAGAAAATGTGAAATATCTCACAGGAAAAACAACCAACCTCAAAAAACAGATCCAGAAGAAATAATTTAAAAATTATGTGAAATTTCTTCTTCTTCTTCATCTCCTTTTCCTTCCTCCAAGTACTTTCCTTTAACACACATTGACTCCATCTTTTTACTATATTATATCATTATATTCCACTCCTTCCTGTGACCTGTCTATATATGCTCCTTCTAACAGCTGAAAGCCATGATCAGGAAAAGAGCCTAGACTTCATTTTTCTTTTTTTTTGTTTGTTTGGTTTTTTTTAGATTTTTGCAAGGCAATGGGGTTAAGTGGCTTGCCCAAGGCCACACAACTAGGTAATTATTAAGTGTCTGAGGCCGGATTTGAACTCACGTACTCCTGACTCCAGGGCTGGTGCTCTATCCACTGCACCACCTAGCCGCACCTAGACTTCATTTTTCAAGAAATAATACAGCAAAATTGCCCTAGATCTTAGAAGCAGAAGGTAAAATAGAAATCAAGAGAATTCACCGGTCACCTCCTGAAAGAGATCCAAAAAGAAAAACTTCCAGGAATATCATAGCCAAATCCCAAAACTCCCAAATCAAAGAGAAAATTCTAAAAACTGCCAGAAACAGACAATTCGACTACCAAGGCTCCATAGTCAGGATTACACAGGATCTGGCAGCATCTACATTAAGTTCTCACAGGGATTGGAATATGATATTCTGGAAGGCAAAAGATCTTGGTTTACAACTGAGAATCTACTACCCAGCAAAAGTGAACATCCTCTTTCAGGGGAAAAGATGGACTTTCAATGACACAGGGGACTATCAAACTTTCCTATTGAAACAACTAGAGCTGAACAGAAAGTTTGATCTCCAAGTACAGGACTCTGGGTAGGGGGTAGACAAGAAGGAGTAACTATGAGAAACTTAGTGATATTGAACTGTTTGTATTCCTACATGGGAAGAAGATATTGATAACTCATATGGACTTTTTCATTTGTAAGAGCTGTTAGAAGGAGCATATATAGACAGGTCACAGGAAGGAGTGGAATATAATGGTATAATATAGTAAAAAGATGGAGTCAATGTGTGTTAAAGGAAAGTACTTGGAGGAAGGAAAAGGAGAAGAAGAAGAAGAAGAAGAAATTTCACATAAGAGTCAAGAAGCTTTTTCAATGGAGTGGAAAGGGGGAAGGCAAGGGGGGGAATGAGTGAGCTTTCATTCTCATCAGAAATGGTTCAGATAGGAAATAACATACATACTTAATATGGCGAGGAAATCTATCTTACCCTAGAGAAAAATGAGAAGAAAGGGATGGGATAAGGGGAAATGGGGGGAGGGAAGGGAGGAATAGGTGATAGAAGAGAGGGAAGATTGAGGGAGAGGGTATTTAGATTCAACACACTTTTGGACAGGGCCAGAATGAAAGGAGAGAGAGAGAATAGAATAAATGAGAGAGGGGAGAAATAGAGTGGAGGTACAGTTAATAATAGCGACTGTGGGAAAAATATTGAAGCAACTTCTCTAGTGGACTTATGATAAAGAAGGCAACTCATTGCAGAGACAGAGCCATTGGAATCTGAACACAAACTGAAGTACACTTTTTTCTCTCTCTCTATTTTTAAGGTTTTTCATCTTCTTGGGGAGGGAGAGATTATGTTTACTCTTATGTTTAGTCTTAAACACATTCAATTTACATCAATGTATAAAATGGAAACAATGTAAAGACTATTAGACAGCTTCTGGGATAGGGGAGAAGGGGGGAATTGTAAAATTCAAAACCTTACAAAAAATAATAGGTACATATTACTATTGTATATAATTGGAAAACAAATAAAATGTTCCTACATGAAAAAAAATACAATTGGAAAAAAATGGAAAAAAATAACAGATCCTTTAAAAATAGAGTTAATCAAATGGAAAAGGAGTTGCAAATGCTAGCTAAAGAAAATAATTCTTTGAAAAATATACTTGGTATGACCAAACAAGAGCTAGAGAATATTATATAATGCAAAATGGATAATTGCATTAAATTGAAAATTTTCTCCACAAATAAAACCAAGATCAAAAGGAATGCAGTAATCTGGGAAGCAATTTTTACAACTAGTGTTTCTGAAAAAGGACTCATTTCTAAAATATACAGAGAACTGAGTCAAATTTGTAAGAATACAGTCATTCCCCAATTAATAAATGATCAAAGGATATGAAAGGGCAATTCTAAGATGAAGAAATTAAAGCTATCTATAGTCATATAAAAATGCTCTAAATCATTATTGATTAGATAAAATGCAAATTAAAACAACTCTGATGTATTATCTTATACCTATCAGATTGGTCAATATGACTAAAAAGGAAAATGATCAATACTGGAGGGAGTATGGGAAGACTGGGACATTAATACATTATTGGTTATGCATATGTTGGAGTTATGAGCTGTTGTAAACTTTCTGGAGAGCAATTGGAATTATGCCCCAAAGGCAACAAAATTATGCATACCCTTTGATCCATTAATGCAACTACTAGGTCTGTATTCCAAAGAAATTATGAAAAAGTATTTAAAAAATACCTGTGTACAAAAATATAGCAGTTCTTATTGTAGTGGCAAAGAAGCTGAAGGAATTCTCATAAATTGGGGAATGACTGAACAAATTGTGGTATATAAATGTGATGGAATATTATTGTTCTGTAAGAAATCATGAGGGATGAGACTTCAGAATAGTATGAAAAGATTTGTTCAAACTGATGTTGAATGAAGTGATAAGAATCAAAAGAACATTATACGTACTAATAAGAACATTGTGTGATGTTCAACTATGATGGACCTAATCATTTCTGCAGTACAATAATCAATGATAATACTAAAAGACTTGTGATGGAGAATATCACTCATAGCCAGAAAAGAAACTGTGGAATTTAAATACAGACCAAAGTTTATTAGCCTCAATTTTTTTAAGTTGTCTTATGAATTTAAGAAAAACAAAAGAAAAGCATTTTTGGACAATTGGAAGCTTAATGACTCAATAAGACATCAAGAATTGGTCAATGGGGTGGCTAGATGGTGCAGTAGATAAAGCACTAAAGCACTGGCCCTGAAGTCAGGAGTACCTGAGTACTTTAGATAAAGCTCATGGGAGGATGATACTCATAACTCTTGAGAACTATATCTCTATTAGCAGGAGTTTACTTAGACAGAAGGTATGGGAATAAGTTGATTTTGATAAGATGATTTTTAAAAATTAAGACATCAAATAAAAGGGATTGTTCTGGGATAGGAGGAAGAGGAGGCAGAATGAGGTAAATTACATCACATGAAGAGGTTCAAAGGATCTATTGCTGCAATAGGAAAGAAGAAAGGAGGTGAGAATTGCTTGAATCTTACTTCCTTTGGATCTGGCTCAAAGAGGGAATAACATATACATTAAGTTAGGTTACTATTAAGTTAGAAATTTATTTTATTCTACAAGGAATTAGGAGGGGAAGGGGGGAAAGAAAGGAGGAACTGATAGTAAAGAGGGGAAAAGTAAAAAGGGGGAAAGGGAAAGAAAAGGAAGGGAGCCTGGAAAGGAAGGGAAGATTGAGGGAGACAGAGGGCAGAAGCAAAACTGGTGAGAAAGGATCAAGTGAAAGGGGTAAGAAATGTATTAATGGAATGGTGATAGGATGGAAGGTACAACTATAAATGTGATTCGGATAAACTCTCTCATAAAATGGATGAAAATAACAGAGTGAACTGAGAACAAGAATTCTACAATATGTTGTTTACAAGAAACATATTTGAAGCAGAGATACACACAGAGTAAAGGTGAAAGACTGGAGTAGAATATATTTTGCTTCAGCTGAAGTGGAAAAAAAAAAACAGAAATAGCAATCCTTATCTCAGTCAAAGAAAAGCAAAACTAGATCTCATTAAAAGGGATAAGGAAGGAAACCACATACTCCTAAAAGGTACCATAGATGGGGCGGCTAGGTGGCCTAGTGGATAAAGCACTGGCCTTGGAGTCAGGAGTACCTGGGTTCAAATCTAGTCTCAGACACTTAATAATTACCTAGCGTGTGGCCTTGGGCAAGCCACTAAACCCCATTTGCCTTGCAAAAACCTAAAAAAAAAAAAAGGTACTATAGATGATGAAAACTAAACATACACGCACCAAAAACTATAGCATCCAAATTCTTAGAGAAGTTAAATGAGTTATAGGAGGACACAGACAACAAAGCTAACTAACTAGAGGGGACCTCAATTTCCCTCTCTCAGAATTAGATAAATCTAATCATAAAATAAACAAGAAGGAAATTAAGGAGATGAATAAAATTTTAGAAAAGTTAGATATGATAGACCTCTGGAGAAAATTGAATAGGGGTAGAAAGGAATATGTATTTTTCTCAGTGGTACATGGCACCTACACAAAGTGTGTTAGGACATTAAAACCTCACAATCAAATGTAGAAAGGCAGAATATTAATTGCATCCTTTTCAGATCATTATGCAATAAAAATATGTATAATAAAGGATCATGGAAAGATAGACTAAAAATTAATTGGAAACTAAATAACTTAAATTTAAAGAAAGTGTGGATTAAACAAGAAATCATAGAAAATACCATATTTCCCCATGTATAAAATGCACCTTAATTTGGGGCCTGAAATTTGAAAAAAAAATGTAATACATAAAGTTATTGAAATCAAGTTTTATTCAGCATGAAATTCAAGGATCTTTTACTTATAGCTTTCAGGCATGTTTTGGGCAAGTATAGAGTGTGTACACATGCTTAGTCCAATCTGCTTCATGAACCTGAAGCACCAATTGTGCTTTGAAATCAGTCACTTCTTTTTCATCAGCAATTCTTCTTGCCTCCTGCTGAACCATCTTTGTGGACACAGTAATTCCAATTGCCCTTTGCTCTTCAATCCATCTCTTCAATTCCCTGTCTAAATCAGGCAATTTTACTGTTATACCTCTCATGGCCTTCTTCTGCCCTGGCATTTACATTAGGGTTTCTTCTTCCTGTAACCAATTTCAGATAGTTTTCTCAGCTGGAAAAGAACCAAATTTACATTCAACGGCACGATTTCCATTCACTTTTGCAAATTGGATCACCTTTACCTTAAATTCAGCACTATACAAAAATCTTTTCTGAGTCATTTCTTGACGGAATGTGGCACAACATAATCTAATATATGATAACAAATGCGAAACGATGAGCATAAAGACAACAAGCCTGAAAAATCTGGAAATGCAAGTAAAAAAATCTACAACCATTGTATAAGACATTCCCAGTTTTTAGACCTTACATTTTTTGAAAATGGGTGCATCTTCTATATGGGGAAACATGGTAATCAATAATTTCATTCAAGATAGTGACAATAATGAGACAATATACCTAAACTCGTGGGATATAACTAAGCAGTTATTAGGAGAAATTGTATATTTAAAAATGCTTACATGAATAAAATAGAGAAAAAAAAATTGGGCATGCACCAAAAAAAGCTAGAAAAAGAACAAATTAGAAATCCCCAATTAAATACCAAATTAAAAATTCTGAAAATCAAAGGAGAGAATAAGAAAGTAAAAAACTATTGAATTAACAAATAAAATTGAGTTTGTTTTATGCAAAATCAATAAAAATAGATAGTCCTTTGGTTAATTTGATTTAAAAAGAAAGAAGAAAACCAAATTACCAGTATCACCAGCAATGAGGAGAAAATTAAAGTATTAAGTTAGAGCTATTTTGCCCAACTATATGCCAGTAAATTTGACAATCTAAGTAGAATGGATGAAAAGATTCACTTGTACAAAAACATTTATAGCAGTTCTTTTCGTAGTGGCAAAAAATAGGAAATTGAGGGAATGCATCAAATGAAGAATGGCTGAACAAACTGTAGTATATGAATATGATGGAGAATTCATGAGTAGGGGCAACTGGATGGCACAGTGGACAGTGTACTAGTCCTGGAGTCAGGAAGACCTAAGTTCAAATCTGTTAATAATTACCTAGCTAGGGGGCAGCTAGGTGACGTAATGGATAAAGCACCAGCCTTGGAGTCAGGAGTACCTGGGTTCAAATCCGGTCTGAGACACTTAATAATTACCTAGCTATGTGGCCTTGGGCACACCACTTAACCCCATTTAATTTTCAAAAACCTAAAAAAAAAATAATTACCTAGCTGTATGACCTTGAGCAAGTCACTTAACCCATAGCCTTGCGAAAACAAACCAAAAAAAAAGAAAAGAAAAAAAGCAACCTCAAGCAACCAGACTTCAAAAAGGCCTGGAAAGAATTATATGAACTGATGTTGAGTGAAGTGATCAGAACCAGGAGAATATTGTACATATTAACAGCAACATTGTGTGATGATCAACTCTGATGAACTTGATCATTTCAGCAGTACAATGATCAAAGGCAGTTCTAAATTGTGAAGGAAAATATCATCCACATCCAGAGAAGGAACTATGGAGAATACAGACAAAAATACTAATTCCAATTTTTAAAATTTGTTTTATTTTTTGTCCCTCTCATGACTTTTCCCCCCTTTTGTTCTGTTTTTCTTTCGCAATAAGATTAATATGGAAATATGTTTAACATAGACAAACATGTATAACCTATATTAGATTATTTGCTGTCAAGGGGATGGGGAGGGAAGAGAGAGAGGGAGAAAAATGTGGAACTCAAAACCTTGCCAAAAATGAATGTTGAAAGCTTTCGTTGGATGTTGTTGGGAAAATAAACTTATTTAAAAAAAAAAAAGAAATAGGGGCGGCTAGGTGGCGTAGTGGATAAAGCACGGGCCTTGGAGTCAGGAGTACCTGGGTTCAAATCTGATCTCAGACACGTAATAATTACCTAGCTGTGTGGCCTTGGCCAAGCCACTTTAACCTCATTTGCCTTGCAAAAAAACCTAAAGAAAAAAAAGAAATAAATTAGTTCATTTGGAGCTGAAGTAATATTTGGGATTAATGGGAGGGAGAACAACTCCCAGAGGGTTTTTCAGAGGTTGGAGGTGAAGAAAAAGAAGTGACAAGTCATAGTTGTAGAAGAGGAGAAAGCTGAAAGGGATCTCTAGAGACCATAAAGAGCAATTATCTAAGCTTGTGTAGCTTACTAGTACTTCTTGAGTACTAGAAATTCTTGAGAGAATTATAACAATTTTCAAGAGAAGGAAAAGGACAAAGAGCAAGAGATCCATTCTGTATAGCTCCAAAAAGCAAAAATTGGATTAAATAGAAGTAAAAGGTGAAACACATTTGAACTCAATATAAGGATACATAAAAATAAAAGCTACAAAACAATGAAATAATTATCTTGTTAGATAATAAAACCCATTCCAAATCCTGTACCTGGAGTTAGTCAAGCAGGGACTAGATAAATATCAGGTCTGCTATAGAAATGCAATATAAGATAGGGGAAAGAGAACTGGATTTGGAATCAGAAAACCTAGGTTTCAATCCCACCTCAAACACTTCCTGGATGATGCAACTTCTTAGAACTTCAGTTCCTCATATGTGAAATGAAGATAATGACACATTCAATACCTTCCTTGCACAGTTGCATAGCTCTAAATAAAATCTGAATCTTCTTTTTCTTCTTCCTACTGCTGTTATTTCTATATTTGGGGAGAGATTCAAATATAATGACTCATAAAGTCACTTAGAAGGTTATGAAGTTCAGTGATGAGAACAATGACCCTTAAACACTGTCAACCTGGGTTCCAACACTCAACTCTGATCATTCCTGTGAATCTTGACAAGTCACTATCTTCCCATGCCTCAGTTTCCTCACTTTTAAAGAAAAGGGTTGGCCTATTTAGACTCTTGGGTTCTTTCCATCTCTATATTTATGATACTCTGAATTCTAGAAGTTGCCCTTAGTCCACAGAAATCTCAGCTTGCTAAACTGTTGCAATACATACTCTATTTCATGTCCAGACCTCTTGGATTTCTCTCTCCAATTCCATAGTAGAGGAAGCTGATGGATGTTGGCTTCAAAAATGTAAATGACTTAGCTCCAGGACCTAGGAATATATCTCTTCAATTTAAAAAGTTCTCAAAATTGGATTTTTAAACCTGGCACTTAAAAAGATTCTAAAAATCAATGGGTTTTTTGCTACTTTTCTCATTTGTCAAAATTTGTCATAATCATGTTGCCCCAAACAATTCCTTTTTAATGTTAAATATCTTTTTGGAGGATTAGCAGTCATATGGCATGATGGAAAAGCACTGAACTAAAGTCAAAAAACTGGAATTGAGGTCCTCCTGGTGTCACTTCCAAACATCAAGTTTTGGAGAAAGTCATTTACCCTAACTAAACCTCCATTTCCTCATATGTAAAATAGGTATAGACAATGAAACTGCTCACTTCACAGGGCTGTTGTGAATATAAAATTGGATATCATCTGAAAGCACCTTTTACTACTGCAAACTTTTTTGTAGATATAAGTTATGATTAAAAAATCTAGCTAAAATAGTTGCAGTCCAGATCTCTTGCACTTCCTATATTAGCTGTTTTTTAGTATTATTTCAGTTTTGCTAAAATAAACAAACTCAAAAACTCAGCTATACTTCATCAATTTATTCAGGATTTAGAGTAATTCTCTTTTGAATTAATTTGTGGCAAATTAAAGCTTGGGCAAATAGGTAGCAGAGTAGATAGAGTACTAGACCTGAGAGACTTCTGACCAAGATGGCGAGAGTAGCCAGGCACTGTCCTAAACTCTCCTAACATAAATCAAGCCTCTTAACAGAATTTGGATCTACAAAATCCAGAAAAGAATCTAGGAGAACATCTCCCAACAAGGTCTGTTCCAGGGGAGCTTGGGCGAGTTGGGGGGAAAAGAAACAAGAGCCAGTGCAGGGGCAATGGGTTGAGGCCCAGGGACTGACCTGAGAACAGCCTCAGAAGCCTTGGCTGTGTGAGTGGGGGATGGGAGAGTTCTTGAGTGCAGCTAGACATCGATCTGGTTAGTTCAGCCGGTCTTGAAGACCAGGGTCATGAATCCTGTATTTTCAACAGAGTCCCCTTCCCCCCCATCCCTGTGGGAAAAAGTGACTTTCTAGAGAAAACACAGTAACAGCCCCCCATGCCCAGAGGTGGGCAGCAGATCCCTCCCAGTGCTGAATGAGGAGTAAGGAGACTAACTTTATAGTCAGAGGGCCCAGCCCATTGTGCTAGGATAATCCAGATCCTGCTGCCCCCCTTACCTCCCCCCAGGTCTAGGGAGTGGGTCACAAATCAAGGTCACAGACATACCAGAGCTAGTGTCTATCATCTCCTACTGGCTGGCCCACTTAGAATTACTAAACCCAGTGAACAAAGCCGCTAGAGATTTCAATACCAAAGGTCTGTGAACCAGCCCCCTTCCCCAACATGAGATCTCAGAAATTGAAGAAAAGCCAGCAGAAAGGGGGGCCCATTGAAAACTAACTTGAAAACAAAGATCCTAACCTAGAGAGATCTAGAACTTCTGAGGAAAAAAATGATTGATCTCCAGCCCAGAAAGACTTCTTAGGGGCGGCTAGGTGGTGTAGTGGATAAAGCACCCGCCTTGGAGTCAGGAGTACCTGGGTTCAAATCCGACCTCAGACACCTAATAATTTCCTAGCTGTGTGGCCTTGGGCAAGCCACTTAACCCCATTTGCCTTTCAAAAACCTAAAAAGAAAAAAAAAAGACTTCTTAGAACAGAACAGGAAAGAGTTTAAAAATCAATTAGAAAAATTGGGAAAAGAAACACAAAAGAAAATTAACACTTTGCAAGAGAAAAATTATCATCTTGCAACAAGAAAATGAAAATACAATTGGGCAAGTGCAAAAATAAAATAATTCTCTCAAAAACACAATAGGGTAAATGGAAAACTGCTTCAGAAATAGAATTGGCCAATTGGAAAAGGAGTTGCAAAAAGAAAACTGAAGAAAATTTTTCTCTGGAGTACTAGACCTGTAATCAGGAAGACCTGAGTTCAAATCTTACCTCAGATACCTTAGTAGCTATGTGATCCTAGGCAAGCCATTTCATCCTATTTGCCTCAGTTTCCTCATCTATAAAATGGACTAGAGAAGATGGTATGTCACTCTCATTTCTTTGCCAAGAAAATCCCAATGGGGTTATGAAGGATCAGACACAACTGAAATGACCAAACAATGATCACTTATTGTTTTAAAAAATTGTCTTATAACTAAATTTAAACACCAAAATCCTTATTTCCATATACAGAAAAAGCAACTACAAAAATTACATATGCATCTGTGAATCTCTATCATATACAGTTTGGTTTTTCAAGATATATAATAATTTTTTCTCCTTTAACATCTTTCTGTTCTCTTCTATCCATTTTTAAAGTGCTTTATTGATGATTTTTTCTTTAGTCAATGTTTAAATAATTCTCCTAGTTTTGTTTATTTCAGCCTGCATCAGTTTATGGGGAAAATGTTTTATTATATTGTTCAGAAAACATTAATTATTATACTGTTTAAATCCAACTTTATGTAATTGGAGATTGTTTATACTCAGAATGTCATTTTGACCTTAGTAACTCTTTAAAAATGTCAGAGATAGGGGCAGCTAGGTGGCACAGTGGAAAGAGCACCAACCCTGGAGTCAGGAGTACTTGAGTTCAAATCCAACCTCAGACACTTTATAATAATTACCTAGCTGTGTGGCCTTGGTCAAGCCACATAACCCCATTTGCCTTGCAAAAACTAAAAAAAAAAAAAACTAAAAAAAAAAGAATGTCAGAGATGGTTTTATTTCTCAGAAAGTAGTATAGCTTTCTTTTTCATTACAGAAAAGATAGTTTCTACAATTCTTTATATTCCATATTTTTATGGACAGTTATAATCCAAAAAATCATTATCAATTATGATATGTTGCTGGCTAAAACCAAAGCACCTCTTAAGACCTAGGCTTGAAGAACAAACATATATCCAATTTATGGCCTATGTCAAAAAGCCAAAAGATTATCAATATTTTTAAAGTTTTTTTAAAGCTATCTTGATGGGGCAGAGCCAAGATGGTGACAAGAACACAAGAACGGATCATGTCTTAGGTGCTCTCTCATAAAACTTATAAACTAAGGACACTAACTAAATTTTCGGGAGACAGAACCCACAGAGGGACCCAATGAGGCAGTTCTCCTACTCAAGATAACCTAGAAAAGAGCAGAAAGGCTCTGCTCCCTGGGGCCAGAGGGGTGGCCCATCAAGGGGAAAGAACTTCAGCCTCCCGGAGGCAGCCCCAGAATGGTGGGAGCCACGGCTCACAGCCGTGGGGGAGTTTCCTGAGCTACACCCTAGGGAGCACCAGGCACAAATTGGAGGAACAGCAGGAGGGACCCCTGCCAGAGCAAACATGTAAAGCCCAGCCCTCAGGGCACACAGGGAGCAGCATGGCCAGTAGGAAACAGAAGCAGGCAGAGCTGGTAAGCAGGAGCCCCCAGGGCATGAGCCCATTGAACATAGGGAGGGGAGTGAAGAGAGAGAGAGACTACAGAGTTCTGTCCTCTACCCCTGGAAATGGACTCTGGGGTTCTGACCACATTCAGATCCTGATTGAAGTCTAGGCCTCCCCATAGAACAGCAGGGGCCCCCTTCACCTCAGCCCCGTGGCAGAGGGGGGGCACATATGGTCATTCACAGACCAGGAAGGATGACAGAGCCTCACACACTGAGACCCTTGTGAGAGTGTCCCAAAAGCTCAGGAAGCACCCCAAAACCAGGCTCAGGCTGGGAAAATGAGCAAGCAGAGAAACAAGAGGAACACCATTGAGAAATATTTTGCATATGAGCCCAAGAAGGATCAAAAATACTCAGTCTGAAGATGAGGAAGCACAAGCTCCTGCATCTAAAGACTCCAAGAAAAAACAGAAATTGGACTCAGGCTATGACAGAGCTCAAAAAAGACTTTGAAAATCAAATGAGGGAGTTGGAAGAAAAACTGGGAAAAGAAAGGAGAGAGATGCAGGAAAAACATGAAAATGAAGTCAGCAGCCTAGTCAAGGAAATCCAAAAAAAATGCTGAAGAAAATAGCATGCTAAAAACCAGCTTAGGTCAAATGGATAAAACAGTTCAAAAAGTTATTGAGGAGAAGAATGCTTTAAAAAGCAAAATTGGCCAGATGGAAAAAGAGATAAGAAAACTCTCTGAGGAGAACAAATCCTTCAGACAAAGAATAGAACTCAGTGAGACTGATGAATTTACAAGAAACCATGATTCATTACTTCAAAACCAAAAAAATGAAAAATTAGAAGAAAATGTGAAACATCTCATTGACAAAAACAACTGATATGGAAAACAGATTTAGGAAAGATAACACTAAAATTATTGGAATACTTGAAAGTCATGACCAGGAAAAGAGCCTTGACATCATTTTCAAAGAATTACTACAGGAAAACTGCCCTGATATTCTAGAAGCAGAGGGCAAAATAGAAATGGAGAGAATCCACCAATCCCCCCGAGAAAGAGATCCCAAAAAACCAACCCCCAGGAATATTATAGCCAAAGTCCAGAACTCCCAAGTCAAAGAGAAAATATTACAAGCAGACAGAAAAGGACACAGTTCAAATATCATGGAGCTGCAGTCAGGATCACACAGGACTCAGCAGCAACTACATTGGAAGCTCATAGGGCTTGGAATATAATATACCAGAAGGCAAAAGAACTTAGAATGCAGCCAAGAATGAACTACCCAGCAAGGCTGAATGTCCTCTTCCAGGGAAAAAGATAGACTTTCAATGAACCAGGGGAATTTCAAATGTTCCTGTTGGAATGACCAGAGCTAAACAGAAGGTTTCTTCTTCAGATACAGGACTCAGGTGAAGCATGGAGATTGGAGGAGAAGGGGAAAATATGAGGGACTTAACGATGATGAACTGCATGTATTCCTGTATAGAAAAATGACACTGATAATACTCATATGAACCTTCTCAGTTACTAGAGCATGTAGAGGGAACTTTTATAGTTGAAGCACAGGAGAAAGCTGAATTTGAAGATAAAATATGGTGTAAAAATGGAGTCAATAGAAAAAGGGAAATGTAATGGGAGAAAGAAAAAGGAGAGGGGGGGAATAGGCCAAGATATTTCATATAATAAGATTTTTCTTTATTACAATGAGCTATTGCAATGATATGGAAGGGGGGGAAGGCAAGGGGGAATGAGGTAATCTTTGCTCTCATCAGAGGTGGTTAGGAGAGGAAACTCAATGGGGTATAGGCATCTGGAGTAAGAAGGGGGGAACAGGGGGAAGGGGGGTGATGTGAGTAATGGAGGAGAGGATGGACCATGGGGGGAGAGTGGTCAGATATAACACATTTTCTTTTTTTACTTCTTACAAGGGGCTGGGATTGGAAAGCCTGGCCGAGACCATAGGGGCAGGTGTATGCTGGGCCTAAGGGGTGGTATGCGGCTCGGGGCCTCTTGGCCCCAGAGCCCGGGATCTGTCTTCTGTGTCACTCAGCTACCCTATAGCAGAGTCAGAGTGAAAGGAGAGAGAAAATATAGTACATGGTAGTGGAGAAATATGAAAGGAGGGAGTTGTGGTCAGCAATGGCAACAGTGGAAAAATATGGAAGTAACTTTTGCGATGGACTTTTCATAAAGAATGTGATCCACCCATGACAGAGTTGGTGATGTTGGAACAAAGACTCAAGCACATTTTTTATTATTATTTTTTTTTGGGGGGGTGCAGGGCAAATGGGGCTGGGTGGCCTGCCTGGAGCTGCATAGAGGGGTGATCATTGGGTATCTGAGGCCAGATTTGGACCCAGGTGCTCCTGGCTCAAGGACCAATGCTTTGTCCACCACCCAGCCACCCTACTATTATTACTATTTTATTTTATTTTGGGTCTTTTTTTTCCTTTTTTTTTTTTGTTTTTTCAGGGCAGTGGGGTGGTTTGCACATCACATGGCTGGGTGATTGTTGGGTGTACGGGGCCGGATGTAGGCTTGGGTGCTCATGGCTACAGGGCTGGTGCTCCGTTCATTGCACCACCTGGCCATACCTACAATTATTACTATTATTTTTTTTAATTTTAATTTTTTTCTCTCCCCTTTATCACTCAAATGAGTTTATATTTATGGGGGGAGGGGATATTTCTTTACTCTTAAACAAGAATATTTTATTAATGTGTAAAAAAACATTATTTGTACAAAATGAGAATAAATATTAAATTAAAAAAATGAAGATATCTTGATATCTTTAAAAGTTATTTCTTAAGAAATGTAAAGTTAGGCCCAGTATTTGTAAAATGTAAAAACCATTTGCTAGCCTTTATATCAAACTGAGGAATGAACACATTTACTTTTTTTTTAAATGGTACACTGTACAAATTTTATATAGAGCAAGCTAACTGTATTATAAATAAAAATGCTTAATGAGTATTTTCATTAATAAAGTTGAGATTTATCTCCTCATAGATATATCATGTTTTTCTGAGATTTAATTTTTGGTTTTTACAGAGTTTCATTTTATGTAGTAGGTTTTCATCATATACACATTATTTTTGTAAACCAGAAACTTGAAATGTGCATTTGGAATATGTACTGTATAATTTTATCAATAAAGATAATTGACTTTAAAACATACCAGAGATGATTACAAGAAATTTAAGGTTCCTTAGGTCCTGGACCTATCCAAATTATTTTTGTTTTGGGTTACCACACCCAGATATTGTTTTGTATTCTCTTTATGTTTCAACTTCTGCTCGAATGTTTTTGAATGTTTACATTTACTGATATCCATCTTGAGTAAGATTGCTCAACTGTGTACATATTATTTGTGTGCAGGTATTTTTGTTAAATTCTTTTATGATATAAACCTTCCAGAACCTAGGAGGGAGTGCCACCCTTCTTTCCAACACTTTCTCTTACTCTCTTTTTCTCATGACTCAATACAATTATTTCTAAAACTACTTTAGATTCTGAATTTGCTCTTATAAACAAGTTCATACATGTCTTCTTAAGCTTCTCTGAATTCCTTTCATCATTTCTTATAAAGCAATAACATTTTATTATGTTGTTTCCATAATTTGTTCAACCAGTCTCCAATTGATAGGTACTCCCTTAGTTTCAGTTCTTTTGCTATAACTGAAATTGCTGCTATAAATATTACTTCATTTGTCCTTTACATATCTTTATATCTTCAGGATAGGACCTTTCTATTCCAGTGACTCACACTTCTGACCCAGTTTGAAGAGCCTAGAGAGCAGAAAAGAAGAAATAAACAGGACTAGTAGACCTCATTTCTCAGGAGCCGTATGACTTCAGAGGAGGAAGCTGGAATTTTCTTTCCTCAAAAATCATGGTCTCTTTATGAAGTACTGTCATACCACTAGACATTGAGGCCAAAAGTGACAAGGAGCTAGTCAAAGCTCCTGGACCTAAAGAGGCCAAAAGTTCTGGCCTTGTAACCAATAGAGAAACTCTTCTCAAACAAATGACCAGCCAACTGGAACTAGTTATAGAATATCTGCACCTGTTCTAGTCTGTCTAAGATACTTCCTTTATATATCATCACAATTTTCCTGCAACTCCCTAGAATACATAAAAAAAATGCCATCTCAGTACAGGGAAAACTTTCTTGGTCATACACCAGACCCCTATCATCCTCTTCTCCTATCCACAGTAACAAAGGATATTTCCTTCCTTGCTCTTTTAGTTTACTCATATAGTGTTTTTTCTAGGTCAAAGATTCATTTGGAGCTTATTTTGACAATTAGTATGAGATGTTGATCTAAGCCTAATTTCTCTCAGATTTCTTTCCAATTTTCTCAGCAGTTTTTGTCTACTATTATTTACCCTAGAAAATGGAATAATTGGATTTATCAGATATTTTTCTGCTATTTTCTCTTGTTTCTGTATGTTGTCTATATCTAGTCTGTTTCTTGACTGACTTTTAAAAAAATTTTAATTTTAATTTTAAAATTTTAAAAATAGTTTGAATAATAGTTTGTGATCTGGTATTGGTAGGCCCTCTTCTGTACTACTCCTAAAAATTATTTCTCTTCATTTTCTCTATTTTTTTGCTTCTTCAGATTAATTTTATTATTATTTTTAGCTATATAAAGTAATTTTTGGAAGTTTAGTATGATATAAATAAATTCATTTAATATTGTCATTGTTATTGTATTGACACAATACAACATGATCAGTTACTGTCTCTCTAATTATTCAAGTCTGGCTTTATTTCAATAAAGAGTACTTTGTAATTGTATTCATATTATTCCTTTATATGACTTGGTAGATAGACTAAAAAATATTTTAAACATCATGTATCTATTTTTAATAGAATTTTTTTTTCCTGCTGAGTTTTATTGGTTATACCTATATGTCACTTTTTTCCCATTCTACTTTGTATTTGTATTTACTCTTTTTCTGCTTGTTCCTTATGTTCAGAATAGAAAATTAATATTTTTATAAGAAAAAACATAATAGTCACATTCATATAAGCTTACTATTTCAGCTTTTTCTTATTTTATACCATTTAATTCTTACAATCTCCAATGAAATAGGTAATACAAATTTTTTTATCTGTGAAGAGAAGAAACCACTAGCTCTTCCCTGTCTCCTTAAGTGTTGCTAAATGAGTCTTTGGTGAATTTTAAGGTAAATATTTTGACATTCATGCTAAATTTGAGGGTATAGCAGGACAACGGAATTAACTTTGACAAAGCCATTCAACTTACCTAAACTGACAGGTAAAGTCTGGGGACTTTCTATTAAGGAAGGGATACATGGATGAATGAAATTGAAAGAGAGAGACAGAGAGACACACACACACACACAGAGACAGAGATCTAGAGGGAGATTGAGACAGAGACAAACAGAGAGACAGAGAGAGAAACAGACAAATGAGAGAAACAGACAAATGAGGGAGAGAGAGAGAGAGAGAGAGATGGCATGAAAACTCTTGACAGCTACTTGAGGAGCTCATTTGGAGAGTCTGACTATTATAAAAGGTAAAAGTATTTCCCACATTCTGAAAGTCTGAAGCAAATTCAGCAGAAGCTTACTCTTCCAGCAGGTGGCAACAGCAACTCAATGGAGGAACAGCAAAGGAACTGGGTGAAGAAGCTATGAGTCCCAACTGACTTTTGGGAGATGGAACTATAAAATGTACTTCATCTACCATGCCACAGTAGAAATGTGAGTTGTCTCGGGCACATTTCTTTATTTCTCTGGCAAGAGAATCTTTGAGTTTTATACTCTTTTTTTGTGTACGGTATGTGCATAAGTAATAATTATGACTTTATTTTCCCCGTGTTATTTACTTTGCTATTCTGTCACAATTTGCAATTTGATTTGTGGTTCCTTGGATCTGTTGGAAAAGAATGTACTGGATTGGGGATTAAGCAGTGACAAAGTCAAACCTTGGTTAGAGGAAGACTGTTGGGACACAAGTAGGAAGAATAAATTGGAATGAGGAGAGTCTGAAAAGAGACAGTCAGAAAATTATTACAAAAGTCCAAATGAGAAGTAATAAACACTAATGCTATATTGATATTATCAAGAATAAAGAGAATGGAATGGATGCAAAGAAACCACAGAAACAGAATCAAATGTTCTGTATTTTTTGAACCTGGAAAATTGGGAGAATTCTGGTATCAAGATACCAGAACAAATTAGGAAAAGGAGAAGGACTAGGAGTGATAATGATTGAGGATGATGAATTCACTTCCTATAGATTCAATTCTGGAAAAAAAAACTCTTTATAGAATTTTAACTGAAGCAATAGCAGGACTTTGAAGGAAGCTATATTTCAATCACTTTAAAATACAACATTGGAGCTCAAGTAAAAGATGAGAAACCAAAGTAGATTTGAGAGTCATATATATATATAGGTGTATTTGTATTTGTATTTACTCTTTTTCTGCTTTTCTTCATATATATGAATATATATATATATATATATAGAGAGAGAGAGAGAGTCATATATATATATATATATATATGTGATAACTGAGTAGGAGTAGATCAGGTAGAGAGCATAGGAACGAGAGAAAGGTTTAAACCAACTATATTAGGAGACATCAAAATTTAGGGGTAAAGAAAAAACTTTCAAAGCAAAAAGAAAAAGAATTAGAAAAGTAGGAGAGTCTAAGTGCAATCACAGAATACAGAGGAAAAAGAATATTGTATCAATAAGATAGTCAATACTATCAAATGCTGAAAAGAACACAGAAAATGAGGATAAAGGAAAACAAAAAAAGGTCATTATATTTGGTAATGAGCAATATCTGAAAAATGATAAAATGAGAAGCTAGATTTCCAGGAACTGAGAAATGAACAAGAGATGGAAACAGTGAGTAGCATATTTGTTTCTAAGAGTTAGGCAGTAAAGGAAAGAGGAATCATACATAGGATGATTTATTGAAGGAATTTCAGGATAAAAGATAAATTTTATTAGAATAGGGAAATTCTAAACACATTTGTAGGTAGAGGGAAGGAACCACTAGAGGGAGAATGAAAATAAAAGAAAAAGGGAATAATTGCTAGAAAAAAATGCCAGAAAAAAATGAGAGGGAATAGGATTAAAAGACAAGGTTAGAAAGGTTAATTTTGGAGGAGAGTAGGATTACCTCATATTCTGAGACAGGAAGGAAAATGGAAATGGGTGAGTACATTAAGATGTTTGCAGGAAGGGAATTAAGGTTCCTAACCACTACCACCTCAAAGTGCATGATTTGGATATTGACTTCTTTCTTTGACTATTTGAAATGTTAATCCTGCCTATATTTACATAATGTAATGAATGTGGACAACTTCTTAAATTATTTACATCATCCAATATCTTCTGAAGCTAGAACAGTAAATAAATGAACCAAAAAGGATATATTTTTCAGTGACCAGAAGGGCTGTTCATATCTCAGACATCCCAAATTTCTTTAAAAAGAACACCAGCTCAGTTATTTGACAAAACTTGCTGGGGGAAAACTGGAAAATAGTATGGTGAAAAGTGAAATATATAAAGAATTAAGTTAAATTTATAAGAATACAAGTCATTCTCCAATTGACAAATGGTCAAAGGATATGAACATGCAGTTTTCAGCTGAAGAAATTAAAGCTATTTATAGTCATATGAAAAAATTCTCCAAATCATTATTGATTAGAGGAATGCAAATTAAGATAACTCTAAGGTACTACCTCACACCTATCAGATTGACTAAAATGACAAAAAAGGAAAATGATCAATGTTGGTGAGAATGCAGGAAAATTGGGACTCTAATGTACCTTTGGTAGAGTTGTGAGTAGGTCCAGACATTCTGGAGAGCAATTTGGAACTATGCCTAAAGGGCAATAAAACTGTGAAAATACTAGCACTAGTTGTGTATTTCAAAATGATCATAAGAGAGGGAGGGAAAAACTGACATATTCAAAAGTATTTATAGCATCTCTTTTTTTAATAGCAAAGAATTGAAATTTGAGGGGATGCCCATCAATTGGTATATGAATGTTATCAAATACGATTGTCCTGTAAGAAATCATGGGGTGGGAGGGCAGCTAGGTAAAGCAGTGAATAAAGCATGGCCCTGGAATCAGGAGGTCCTGAGTTAAATCCAGCCTCAGATACTAATTACCTAGCTGTGTGACCTTGGGCAAGTCACTTAACCCCACTGCCTTACAAAAACCTAAAAAAAAAATCATGTATGGCCAGATTTTAGAAAATCCTAGAAAAACTTGCATGAACTGATACTGAACAAAGTGAGTAGAACCAAGAGAACATTGTATGCATTGACAGCAACATTGTTAGATTATCAACTATGATGGGCTTGATCTCAACAGTTCAGTAATCAAGAAAAAATCTGGAGAAAAAGCTATGGAGTCTGAATGCAGAGCAAAGTATACTATATTCACTTTTCAAAGCTTCTTTTAAGTATTTTTTTTTTCATTTTTTCCTCTTAATTCTAATTCTTCTTTCACAACATGACTATTGCAGAAATACGTTAAACACAATTCCTCAAGTGCAACCTATATCAAATTGGTTGCTCTCATGGGGACAGAAGAGGGAAAGGAGAGTGGTAGAAAAATGTGGAATTCAAAAGCTTGAAAAAAGATGAATGTTGAAAACAATCTTTGTATGCAATAGGAAAAATAAAAAAGTTAATTTTTAAAATAAATAAAAAATAAAAAGAACATCAGTAATGCTTTTATCAGTTTTGCATTCCACCTTGTCTATGTAGATGAAACATTTTATAGGGGAATTCATAAAGTATTTCAAAAGGTATTTCAAAAAAGTATTTCAAGAAAAATACACCTCACTGACTGATGACCTTGTACTTAAAACTGTGTTTATAAAAACTTAGTGGGGAAATAAATAAAGAGTACAATGTTTGTGCCATGGCTGAATCAGACTACCTGGTTGCTTCTGTTGACATATTATTGTTCTGATTTAAATCTTTGAAAAACATCTTTTGATAAGAGTTAGAAGATTCTGGCACTGACCCAGGCTTTCCCACTCACTAACTCTAATATTAAACTCAATAAACCATCAAAAAAATCAATCTAGGAGGGAAAGATCCTCAAAGTTTCTGACCAAAACAGAAAACAATTACCTCTTACATTATTCTAAGCCATCCAAACCCAATTTTCTTCAAGAAGAACAATGAATATTAAGCAGGTCATGGAGGCCACCTGTATCTTAGTTATTTAGTTTCTAAAATAAATGCATTAACATATGCAGATTGTTGAGTTTAAGTCCTTATTGATTTGAAATTCTGAATATAAGATGCAAGATAGGAAGGAGAGAATCTGGAAGAGGATAGCCTTGAGATCCTGCCATATGAGGCTTAGTTGAAGGAACTGAGCATATTTTGCCATTAGAGAAGAGAAATTTACACAAATCACTGTATTTGTCTTCTTGTATAGGACCACTGATTAGGTTTGCTGTGGAGTGGATTCCTGCTAAGGTAAGACTTGGACATGATAGTTTCTGAGGTTTCTTTCTGTGCTAAGATTCTGTGATGCTGATCCCTTCTAAAGAGACTAAGGTTTAGAAATAATTTTCTGCTTCCAAAAAAAAAGCTGTGTTTGGGAAAGGGTTAATGGTGAGCAGGTTTTTAGCTAGTCCTCTACTTCCCAAATGGGCAAATCTGATAACAAGTATATTTTTAATAATAAGTTTGAAAATTTATTTTGATCAGATATTCAATAAACACTAGCTGAATTTATTTAAATATAATTATTTTCAAAATCCTTTGCTGTATAAGAGTGAGTCATCTAGGGGGTGTCTAGGTGGTGCAGTGGATAGAGCACCAGCCCTGGAGTCAGGAGGACCTGAGTTTAAATCCAGCCTCAGACACTTAATAATTACCTAGCTGTGTGGCCTTGGGCAAGCCACTTAACCCCATTGCCTTGCAAAAACCTAAAAAAAAAGAATGAGTCATCTGAAGAACATCAGCTTGGAAACCATACAGAAGATATGCCATTGTTTATCTGGAGACCTATGAATACTAAATGTACCTGTACTTTCAAGAAAAGATTCGTGTATCATAAACATGACTTCTATGAAGTGTGTGTGTGTGTGTGTGTGTGTGTGTGTGTGTGTGTGTGTGTGTGTGTGTCTAAGCAAATGAGACAAAGTCCTAACCAAAGTCCTTTTGGCCCGTCACAACATAATCAGAAAGTAGGTCAGAATGTGAAAACAAGGACCTGATCTTTATCACAAAAATGGAAGAAAGGCAGGAATTAGCATTGAGATCCATTCTATATACTGAATTTAAATAAATATTTGTCTCTGAAAGGAGGCTTGAGTAGGTTGGAGTGCTCACAGAAGTTCCTAAAGACACAAGTATGACTCCATGATACTATATCATTATTTATATGGAATGTAAATGTAAATATAATCCAACAAGCATAAAGCATCATTCAAAAATAAAGTCTCATTATTTTGAGTTGAAGATCTTTTAGATAAGGGAAAATTTCCTAACAGCTCTTGAAAATAGAATGGCCTACCCCAGAAAATTGTATCCTATCACTATCACATCTTCTTACTATTATGCTGAAGTTAGATTGTAAAATATTCTCCAGTTCCACTGAAGTAATCCAGTTTTAGCAAAAAATAGTCTAGGCCACACCATTAGACTAAATACAAGATTTATTGATGATTTATAACACTAATGCTCTAATAATAACAAGCCCTCACTTTTTTTTAAATTAGTACATTAAGGCTTAAAAAGCAATTTGCATACATTATCTCATTTGTTCCTTACAATAAATCTAAGAGATGGGTATTATTATCTCCATTTTATAAGGTGAGACAACTGAGAGTAGAAAAGATTAAGTGAGTGCCCAGAATCATAAAGCCACTAAATATCTTGGCTTCCAAACCCAGGTTTCTCCTGATTCCAAGGCTAGCAGTTTATCTCTACACAAAAAGGATACAGGCATATATAGGACAAAGAGCTCCCTCCTCCCCTCCAATTTTACAACTGACAATTCAGGTCAGGGAAAATCAGGGCAGAACACTTGGTAGTTTCAGGAAAACCAGCTCTATCTAGAACTACATGCTAGGTTCAAAGATTGTAGAAAACTGATTATTAATTAATAGTGTCCTCCTGCAAAAATCACTCACAGTAGTCCAATTTGGAAGTGACAATACTCAGATCAAAGTCCAAACTCTAGTTTATCAACTTGTTGACTCAAAAAAGACAGTTTCATTCACAAGCAGACTGAATTTGAAGAATGAACGAATGATTTCTCCTCCACCTCCATGGAGGTGGGGTGGCAGAGAATGGCCAAATCAAAATGATAGATAGGAATTTATATTCAAGCTAAGCAAGGAGATGGTAGGAGAACATCTAGCTGCCTTTTGGTGAATTGAAATCACTTATCCCAGATAAACTACATTTTCTCATTTGGAAAGTCCTCAAGGAAATGATAGGTGAGGTCGATGAGCCACTCTTATTTGAGAGAGCATGAAGAACAGGAGGGGTACCATAAAACAAGAGAAAATGTTGCTTCAATTTTCAAAAAGTAAAGAGAATAGTGAATTTGGGTGTGGGGGAGGTGGAAATTAAGACTGTGCTATTAAAATGGTGATTAGTAAATACTGAGGAAAAAAAACCATTCATTTCAAAGAACTAGTAATCCTTCATTAAGAACTAACCTAACTAGGATGGCTAAGTGGCAAAGTGGATAGAGCATCAGCCCTGGAGTCAGGAGTACCTGAGTTCAAATCCGGCCTCAGACACTTAATAATCACCTAGCTATATGGCCTTGGGCAAGCCACTTAACCCCATTTGCCTTGCAATAAACTTGTAAAAATAAATTAAAAAAAAAAAAAAGAACTAACCTTATTCCTTTTTTGACAGGGTTACTAAGGTCAATTAGATCAATTAAGATAATGCTATAGATAGTTTATACTTTAGCAAAACAATTGATGAAGTATCTCCTGCTAACCTTGTGGAGCAGATGAAGAAATGTGGACTAGATTATAGTATAATCAGAACTCAAAACTGGTTATGTGACCAGACTCAAAGAATAGTCACATCAACATTAAAAAAAAAAAAAGTTCTGGGGAAGGCCAAGGGATCTGCTTGTTAACGTTTTAATTGATGACTTGGATAAAGGCACAGAGAACATGTTATTCAAATTTACTGATGACACAAAGTTGGGAATAGTACTTAACACACTGGATAACTCTGAGGAAACAAATAGATATTGATGAGTTTGTACACTGGATAAATTTAACAGTTGTAGAGGTAAAATTTTACACTCATATTCAAATAATTGACTTAACAAGCACAAGATATAGTTAAACAGCAGTTTTGAATGAAAAAAGATCTAAGAATTTTAGTAAAGTTTCAATATTAGTGAACAATGTGATTAGTGAACAAAAAACAAAAACAAAAACCTACTCAAATAAGACAGAACAGCTACTGAGAGAGGTATAGCTTCCAGGAAGCTATGAAATCATGGCCCAGCCAAACTCTACCTTGGTTAAACTAGTTGGACCTAGTAAACATCCTTTGTAATTGAAGAGGACCATGTCACCATATACATGATGGCATAACATTTGCACATTATGTTTAATATTGTGAGGAGAATGTTGTGCAAAGACATCCTTCTCACTGCCTTTCCCTGAACCATTTCAACCCATGACCTGATTAATAAGAAGCAGGACTTCTGGTGAAGGTCTGGGTACTGTGGGAGTCCTTGACCTTATGGATATAGTTTCCCTCCCAAATCAGCAAGGTACCATGGCATCCCAGCAATGCCAGGAAAAAAGCACCAGTATGTGATTTCTGGTGACAAATGGATAACATTGCACATCCAAACCTGTCTCATGATGGTCTAATTATCAGTATGAGCAGGTCTACCATAGTTAAACTACATTTGGAATTTCCTATTTAGTTCTGGACACCAGACTTTTAGGAAGGACATTGATAAACTAGAGATTGTCCTCAGGAAATCATCCCGTTTGGGGAAGGGCCTGAAGCTCTTAGCATGTAAGGATCTGTTCAATGTACTGGGACATGGAGAAGAGAAGAGACAGGGATGTGTTCAAATATTTCAAAAACTTTGAAATAAGGAAGAATGATTAGTCTTTTCTATTTGATAAATGGGTTCAAATATTTTTAAAACTCAGGAATAAGAAATATTAATTAGTTTGCTTCCCCCCCCCCTTTGTTCTAATGTGACAAACTAGGGACTGTGGGTAGAAACTGCAAAGAGTCAAATTGAAGCTATAGGAAAATGATCATTGCACTTAGCTTTCCAAAGATAGATTGCACTTCCCTGTGAGGTATTGGTTTCCCCTCACTGCAGGTTTTTCAAGCAAAGGTTAGATGACAATTTATTTAGTACATTGTTGTGAAGAATCTTTTTGGGTGGAAATAAATTGAATTAGATATTTCCTGAAGTCTCTTTCAATTCAGAAATTCCTTGATTCTGTGATTTTGTGAAATTTCACCTCTGACACTTGAAGGTTGTATGACTAATCATATACAATCCCATGTATTTGTTTTTTATATTTAAATGTTTTTCTTGGTTTCTGTTTATTCAGTCTCATTATGAAGAGACAACTGGACAAAGTGTCTGGGTCTGTAGGATCCTATTTAGGCTATCAGGACAAAGTTCTAGGACCTGGAAGCCCTGAAGTGTCCCACTCTGAAAGCTACCATACTAACACTGGCAATTATTTTTCACAGTGGCTTCCAAAGTTCCTTCTATAGATGTTTCCTAACTTCGGGGCTTTCTTGGGAAGCCCTCAACTCTCTTTCCACTTCCTGACAAAGCCTTACAGGATGCATGCATATCTGGTCTATCTTTGCTCATATAGAGGACTGACAGCTAGCTGGCTTGTGCTAGTTTTGCTGGTAGCCACTTTTCCTATTGACCTTGCAATTCTGAGGAGAGAAAAGTCATTTTTGTAATTTCTCATTAGATTTCTCAATAATTATTTGACTTTGGTATGCTTTTTAGGCTTTTGTTGGAATAGGAATATCCTTTTTATATTACTATTAAATAAACTTCCATTTGTTAAAGGTTATGTGGTTAATGAATGTTTTATTTCATTTGAAATCTAGTTCTGAATCATTGTTTGGATCAGATTCAAGCCTAACCCATAATGGATATTAAAACCCCAAATATTGGAACCCACTTTTGCCATTCAGAAAGAAGACAGACCAAATGATTCCTGAATAGTGTCCTACTTGCATTAAAAAATCAATTAAGGGATCTTACTCTTTGTAAAAGAGCATAGAAATGTCTCAGCTAAGGATTTTAGGGGAGACAGAAACTGAGACAGTGGAGACTCCAACCAAATGGCATCTATTGGGTCAATATCTGGAATTATTCAGTGAAGCAGTATTTGATAGTGGAGTTCCATCTGACTGGAACCATGAGATCAGGGTCAGAATCAGCCCCTTTGCAGCCCCACAGGATCAACCATAGGAGGTGCCTTCTCATTCATGACTTTGCAACATCTCCACCCAAACTTTTGGTCACAGGAATACTCTTTATTCATGCCTCTCTGCTGGTGACCTAGACACAAATCCACTTTTCCTGTTACTGCTGGGAACATTTGTTACTAGTTTATGAGGGACATGTTTTGTTGCTACTTCATTTATTATACCACTTCAGTATATGTCTTCACTAATTACATCTTAGAGATTACTATTTGAGAGAAATACATTTGTGCAAGCCCATGAGCTATGCGAGCCCATGAGCTGTGCATTTGGAGACAAGTAGGAATATGGACACTGACTACCTATAATTTGGATCATTTATTTAACTACTGCCAACTAATTTTTGATAATTACTATTTTGTAGTACAATTTAAAATATAGTTCTGCTAGACTCCCTTTTCCATTTCCCCCAAAAAATTCATTTCAGATTCTTGGACATTTACTTTTCCAAATGAATTATTTTTATTATTTTCTAATTCTAATAGTTCCCACAAAACATCTTTTTCGATATTTAGTCAAAGGGAATTCTACTAAGATCTTTCTTAGTGCACTCTCCATCTCTGATTCCATATGGATATTTTAACTACAAAAATTTTTGTGAAATGTTTTTGCACCAAAAAAAATCAACAATTAAAATTAAAAGGAAAAACATTGAATGGGGAAAAAATCTTTGTTGTAAATTTCCCTAAAAAAAAGTTGAAGTACATATGGGGAGCTAATTTAAATATAAAAGAACAAGAGACATTCCTGAATAAATTTATGGTCAAAAGATTTAAACAGGGCACCTAGGCACAATGGATAGATAGATAGGAGGACCTGAATTCAAATGCAACCTCAGACGCTTAATAATTACCTAGCTGTGTGACCTTGGGCAATTTACTTAACCCCATTTGCCTTGCAAAAACTAAAAAAAAGAAAAGATAATAAACAAGTATTTTACAAAAGTAGAAAAATAAGGGATGGCTAGGTGGCACAGTGGATAAAGCACCCGCCCTAGAGTCAGGAGTACCTGGGTTCAAATCTGGTCTCAGACACTTAATAATTACCTAGCTGTGTGGTCTTGGGCAAACCACTTAGCCCCATTTGCCTTGCAAAAAAAATAACCCTAAAAAAAAGTAGAAAAATAAGCTATCACCATATTAAAAATGGTCCAAATCACTAATAAAAGAAACAAAAATGAAAACAACTCTAATGTTCTACCTCACACCATAAGATTAAGCAAAGATGCTGAAAAAGGAAAAATTGCAATTATTGGAGAGGTTGAGATATAATGGACAGACATACTAATGTATTATTTGTGGAGCTGTAGATTAGTTCAGTCATTATAAAATGATATCCATTCATACCACTATTAAATTTATATTGCAAAGTGAAGAAAAAGTAAAAGGATCCATGTGTATAAAATTCATGCTTGTCTAATATAGTAAAGAACTAGAAATTAAGGAGATACTTACCAACTGGGAATTAGCTAAACAAATTATAGTATATAAATGTAAAGAATATTATCTCTTAAAAATTATAAAAGAAACATACAGAAAGTTGATGGAAGACTTGGATAAACTAATACAGAATGAAGTAATCAGAATCAGAAGAATAATTTATATACTAAATAAAATATATTTGAAAGGTTTAAATATTCTGATCAATGCTATAACCAACCACCACTTTTGACTGAGAATTAATGGACCATAGGTAAAGAAGGAAACATACATTTCCAAATGTGGTAAAAGCATGGATTTGTTTGTTTTGCTTGATTATACTTCTTAGTGACTAAGAAGGGGTTTTTTAAATTGATGATAATAGTGATGCAAGAAAAATGAATGATTTATAAATCATTGAAGCATTGAAATGAATTACACAGAACAAAAAAGTTCAGGGGAAAACACAAACAAGAGACAGCTTTTGGAACTACTTTGATGGATAGTTTTTGTTTAGTTGGATCCATTTGTGACCCCATTTGGAATTTTCTTTGCAAAATAATAGTTATTCATCATTTCCTTTTCTAGCTCATTTTATAGATAAGGAACTAAGATAAACAGAACTAAGCAACTTGCCCACAGTCTCATACTACTAGGAAGTATCTGAGATTGGATTTGAACTTAGAAAGATGAGTCTTCCTGACTTTGGACTCCACACTCTCCACTATACACCCATAGTTGCTCAAGTTGCACTAAATATGAATATGAGTTAGTAAAGCTGTAGAAATGATCGGGGTTCCAATACCTCCAGTTGCAGCTGGAGGAAAAGTCATGAGGAAGAGCTACCAGCTGTGGGAGGCCAGCCACAAGTGGGAGCAGACCAGATGAACAAGATACTGACTCATGGAATAGATAGCTGGGTCTCATGTGGGTTTGCCTTAGGTTAGAGATAATGAACCCTGTTCCCCCAGTTTTCAGGCAGGATTCAAATAGGGGATGGAGGAGAAGAGACGAATCTTTTCAAGATTCTGCTGAGGAAGAATAGTAGACTATTTTATGGAATGAGAATTGAGAATGTTTTCGTTACAGTTAAATGCATTTTATGATTCTATGTTATTACTTGCCTGGGTTTTTATTAGCACGGCAATTAACTAAATATCTAGATTCAAATTAACTTTAGAAGTTTTCAACCTTTACTGGATGTGGCTCATTGAACTATTACAAGGAAATTCCCAGAGAATTCCTCAACAAACATATATGACCTATGGCCCAAAAGAAGATGGAGATTTTTCACCTCACTTCTTTCATAGCTCAACAAGGTTCCTCCACAAATCTATCTCTCATATGCTTAGAAGTCAATCTTCTTTGATGCAGCCCCCAGTCATAGAGAACAATTAGTACAGGCATAACTCAGAATATTACTGGGTTGGTTCCAGACTAACACCATAAAATGAATATTAAAAATAAAGCAAGTCACATGAAGTTTTTAGTTTGCCAGTGTACATAAATGTATGTTTATACTATTCTATAGCTTATTAAGTGTGTTTTTGTATTTTGTCTAAAGAAAAATGTACATATTTTAATAAAAAATGTTATACCCAAAGAGTTATTAAACTGCTTAGACACTTTAATCTAGCAATACCACTACTAAGTCTGTTTCTCAAGATGATGGGTGGGGGGAATCTCTATGTTCTAAAATATTTACAATAGCTATTTACAAAGAGTTGTAGTGGCAAAAAACTGGAAACTAAGGAAATGTCCATCAATTGGGGAATGGCTGAACAAGTTGTGGTATATGATCATGATGAAATACTACTGTGCTATAAGAAATGATAAGCTTGATGGTCTTAGAAACGCAGGATAGATTTACACAAAATGATGAAGAACAAAAGCACAGAACCAAGGGGCAGCTAGGTGGCATAGAGCACTGGCCCTGGAGTCAGGGGGACCTGAGTTCAAATTTGAGGCCTCAGATGCTTAATACTTACTTAGCTGTGTGACCTTGGGCAAGCCACTTAACCCCATTGCCTTAATTTAAAAAAAAATTTTAAAGATCAACTTTGAACAAATAAATTATTTTGATTATTATAAATACCCAAATTAACTTCAAAGAACATGTAAAGGAAGTTGCTCTCTGCATCCAAAGAAATAATAGAAGTGTACTTAGAATGATTTTATTCATATACATATACACACACACACATACACACACACACACGTGTGTGTGTGTGTGTGTGTGTGTGTGTGTGTCTCTAAAATAGCCATCTCTAGGGTGGGAGAAAGGGGAAAATTACATAACCATTATATATTTAAAAGGAATAACATGTTGTACATAATAGATTTGCAGTTCATGCACAATCATCTTTTTTCTATTCTATTCTACTATGTTGGAAATGCTTTTTTTAATTTCTTAAGTCCAAAATAAAATAAATAAGTTTTCAAAATCTTTGATTGCTAAAAAATTTGAATCACCTTAAGTCACCTTAAATCAACCTACCTTAAGTCACAATTTTTCTAAAGAAAAGTCATAACACGGGGCAACTAGGTGGCACAGTGGATGGAGCACCAGCCTGGGAGTCAGGAGTACCTGGGTTCAAATCCAACCTCAGACACTTAATAATTATCTAGCCGTGGCCTTGGGCAAGCCACTTAACCCCATTGCCTTCAAAAAAAAGAAAAGAAAAGTCATAACAGGTCATTTTTTTTTTTTTGCTATTGCAGGATCTTGCATTGACATTAATGGATGCTGACTGATCAGATAATGGTTGTTGAAGATTGGAGTGACTGTGACAATTACTAAAAATAAGACAAAAAAATGAAGTTTGTCTTATTGATTCTTCCTTTTACTTGAACACTTAGAAGAGATTGTAGGATCATCAGTTGAACTCATTTCAATATTGTTGCATCTCAAGCAATAGAAAACTTGAGGAGAGGGAGAGAAACCAGGTGGTGGAGTGTTCAGAACATATACAACAGTTATCAATTAAGTTCACCATCTTAAATGAGTTTGGTTCATTGTGTCTCAGTAACATCAAAGATCACTGATCCCAAAATCATCACAACAGGTATAATAAAAATGAAAAAGTTTGAAATATTGTGATGTTACTAAAAAATATGACACAGCAATACCATGTGAGTGCATGCTGTTAGAAAAAAATATCCATAGATTTGATCAAGGAAGGGTCGCCCTAAACCTTAAATTTGTAAAGAATTCAGTATCTACACAATGCAATAAAGTAAAGCACAAAAAATGAAGTATTCCTGTAATTGTTCTATCATCTCAAGCAAAGCATAACACATAGTTTTTAGTAAGAAGTTAATGTATGTGTTCAACTCCAGGAATCATTACTAATGCATATGAATTCAAGCCCTGGAAGGGATGTTGTCTAATAATCTATTCATAGAAGCATTATTTTAACATAATTTTATTAATATCTTTTATTATTACATCACCTTCCAAGTAGTTCTCTTCCTTCCCTCATCAGCAATCTATTCCTTGTAACAAAGATTTTAAAAGTATTCAGCAAAATCAAAAGCATATCAATTGTCACACAATGATGTTTGTTCTTCCTTCTTAAAGGAGATCATGACATCAGGGAAGTGATGCCATGACATGCATAAATTGAATTTGAGTGAGGAGGTATTATGCTAAATCACTAGCCTCACTTTCTCCTTTAGAGTCATCAATGGCCAGATATGGATCAGAACAACTATGGAGATGGCCCTGGATGCAAGACAGTCAGGATTAAGTGACTTGCCCAAGATCACCCAGCTAATAAGTGCCAAATGTCTGTTGTCAGATTTGAACTCAGGTCCCCCTGACTTCAGGATTGGTGATCTATTCACTGCTCCATCTAGCTGCCCTGATATACACAATATTTCATATCCATAGACCCCAATCTCTTCAAAGAATGGAGAGAGATGTATCATTAATTACTACAGTAAAAAAAATTGAAATAATGTACTCACTGATTGCAGGAATAATTGAACAAATTATTGTGTGCTATAAATAACAAAAAATATGAAAAATTAAAAAGAATTAAAAATTTAAAAATGCATAAAGGGATTCAGAATGAAGTCAAAAAAAAATCAGATAATACAGAATGAAGAAGTCTATCCTAAAGAGTAATATACATACCAGGTACAACAAAGTAAAAGAAAACAACCCTTAAAAAATTATTTAAAAATCCTCAGGTTAATACTACCTTGTTATATGTTAAATGTATAATACACTGCTTTCCTTTTTTTTTTTACAAATGGTAAATTGCATGAACAATTTATCTTTATCACCATTACTCTTTTGTGTGGTTTTTTTTCTTGTTGAGGAATATACCTTATTTTCAGTTTGTGAGTTATTTATATTTTACTGCTATGTAAAAATCAGGAAGAAATGAAGGAAGAAGGGAGATAGGGAAGGAGAGAGAAAAGGCAGGGAGGGGGCAATGAGGAAATGAGGGAGGGAAGAAGGAGGGAGAGAAGGATGGAGGGAGAGAAGGAAAGAAGGAGGGAGAGTGGGGAAGAGGGAGGGAAGGAGGGGGAGAGAAGAGAGGAAGGAAGAATTCATTAACCATCTATTATGTGCCAACATTGAGCCACTTTACAACTATCTCATTTGATTCCCACAATAACCCTGAGAAGTAGGTGCTATTATTATACCTATTTTACAGTTGAGGAAATTGAGATAGGAGGAGGTTAAGTGATTGACTGATCAGAATCATACATCTAGTAAGTGTTTGAGGCTTGATTTGATATCAGAAGAATGTGGCTTCCACAAACACAACAATCCAGGTGTGATCACCTGGTCCTGAATGCTATGCCTCTCTTAATGTAGTGTAAGATGACTTCCACTTTTTTTAGCTGCCATATAATAATGATGATTCATATCAAATTTACAGTCCACTAAAATCTCAATTTTTTTCAGACAAACTATTAGTTATGCTTCCCCTAAAAGATATTTGTGAAAGGGATTTGTTTTAACCCTATACAAATTTATTTCTATCAGATTTGACTCCAAGCTTTAGCTTGCCAAAATCTTTTTAGATTTTATGTTCTTCAATATGTTAGCTATTTTTTCTAATTTTGTGTCATCTACCAATTTACTAAACATAGCAGCAGTAGATTTATCTAAACCATTGATTAAAAAAAGAGTTCAAAAATAAGACTAGGCACAAATTTCTGTAGCACTCCCCTGGGTTTCTTGTCATATGGCTCCTGATTCTCAATCTGATATGCTATTATTGATTAGCTAGTTTGAGTTTTTAGAAGGGGATATCAACTAATATGGTATAATAAGAACAATTGGTGAGAAAAACATTCTCTGAGAAGTCTAGAACACAAACACATAGAGTTTGGGTGAAAACAGGCTTATCTTAGAACATATAGAAAAAGCTTGATATTACATAGCTCCTAATTTCTGAAAATCCTTTTCTCTCTTTATGGCATTCTCCTGAAGTCCCTTTTGGTGTTTGTAGTTCTTTAGGATCAATGCCCTTGTTTGCCTTTCTTTGTTATATCTCTTTTGTCGTCAGCTCCAATATAGGTACTGCTATAAGCCACTATTCCAGGGATGCTGCTCCCATCACCAATGAGAAATCCAAATCTTCCAACTTTTCAAAGTTTGCAAGACCACCCTCTAGACCTAGGCAGGGTATGGGAGGAGAGACAGGAAATAGAAATTCTCTCACTCTCAAGGGATTGGTTCTTAAGGACTTTCCTAGAGTGTTCCATGATTAGGCTGACCTAATGAAAATGGAATCCAGGCAGAAAATGGTTCTTGAACTGGAAGAACTTGAAAGGTTGGATCAAGATGTCACATACAACTGAGTCTGAGGGCATTTGCACCTGTCACTGATCTTTCCCATCCCCTAGTTGGTCTCCCACCTCCTTATGTCCTTGTTCTAGTCTCTATTCTTGCTAATCTCACAGCCTAGGACAGAGATTTCCATTGGCACTCCCAAAGCCTTCTTGCACAGAGGAACATAGGAGCAAGGCCCACACCCTAGGCATTTAATCAAGCTAACTGTTGCCCTGTAGTTTGGGAACTACTAGCTAATGTCTCTATGCTCCTATAGAAAGTTGGTAGACCAATTTCAATATCACTCATGACAAAAGTAGAAAATATGAACAAACATACCTAATGAATTACCTACTACAACAATGCAAGGAAAAGTTGTATGGTGGCCTACACAACAATGAAATTATCTTCCTGACAAAGTTGTCTGTTCTGATCTCATTCCCTAAAAAGTAAATAGGTCTCAGAATGTTCTTCAGATGTTTTCTGTTGCTCTGTTTTTTGAGTACAGAATTGAAATATTTTAACCCCAAGGCAAAGGTGTATGAGCTAAACCAATCCCATTTCTTCTAGTATTTTTCATTTGTTTGAACAGCATATACTACCCATAAAGTGGAGACTAGAAAATCCTGAAGCACATGAAAGGGTAGTGTATAATTGGGAGTCCAGTGCTTTTGCTGGAGTCAGAAAGACCTAGATTTAAAAACAAAAATCCCATTTCTGATAAAAGCTATATATGGCCATGAGCATGTCAACTTCAGTTCCCTTCTCTATAAAATATAGCTAAATAATCCTGTAGTACCTAACATTACAAGGTTGTCACATAGCTCAAATGCTATGCAAACTTGGAAGTCTTATCTTATTTCTATGACATGCCACTATTATGCTTTCCTTCCTCTTTATCCAAATCGTTTAAACAAATGAGTTGCTATAATGAGCATAGTAATTTTTTTTTAACATGAAACAATGTCTACTCTCAAGGAGCTTGTTTTTAAAATCTAATAGAGAGAAAAAGAAATTAGAATTCAAAGGAGATTTTTATTTAATCTTGGAGTTTAGAGCAGTACAGAGAGCTTGGAAAGAGTTTCAAGATCTCAACATTGATATTATGTCTAAGTATTTCACAGGAATATGGAGACAATCACATGATATTACAGCATAGGAAAAGGAGAGAACAATAGCCATAAAATAGGTATAATAAATGCTGACTTCAGCATTTGCAAGAATACTCACAGGTAGGTTTGCACAGAGTAGGGCAATAATTACCCCCAAGCTGCCCCTTGGTAAGGAAATCTTACTGCACTATCAGAAATAATGAGATTTAGAGAAACATAAGAAGACTTGTATGAACTGAAGCAGGAAAAAAAATCATCAGAGCTAGGAAAATAAAATTTACAATGATTAAATAACATTTTAAAAACTACTTTAAAAGGCAGTTAAATTTTGATGATTGTAATAAGTAATCATAAATGGATAGAGCACTGGCCCTGGAGTCAGGAGGACCTGAGTTCAAATTTGACCTCAGACATTTAATCATTACCTAGCTGTGTGGCCTTGGGCAAGCCACTTAACCCCATTGCCTTGCAAAAAAAAAAACTAAAAAAAAAGAGTAAAAAATTTTTGAGAGATGTATTTTTTTGACACAATTCTTATTTCTTTTCTCATGATGAAAGGATTTGTCCTTTCTCAGGTTAGGTTTTTAGAACTAATTGCTTATTTTCAGATGCCATACAATGTAGATGAGGATGGTTTATTTGTATTTCAGAACCATTATACCTCTAGACAGGCAATATGGAATAGGAGATGGGAAGGTCAACTTTATTATCAGGAGACCTGGGTACACACTTAGCTTCTGGCTTGCCCAAGGACAAGTCACTTAATCTGTCTTTTGCTGCCAAACAACTCTCTTAGCGCAATGGTAATGACATAATGTATTTTTTTTTAGCTTGACTGAGCTTATTTGTGTATCACTCCCTCCTCTGCATTTTGAGTCTGACCAGTTTAGAGCTAGAGTCAGGAAGACTAATCTTTGTGGGTTCAAATCTGACCTCAGATATTTACTAGCTGTGTGACCCTGAGCAGTTGCTTAATACCATTTTTTTCAGTTTCCTTATCTGTAAAAGGAGTTGGAAAAATCACTCCAACGTCTTAGCCAAGAAACCCCCCAAAGGGATCACAAAGTTTTGGACGTAAATAAAAATGACTAAAATAATAACACAGTTTAGCTAACATAGAGGCCCCAAGACTTCCTACTTTGTTTCCAACCATATGGATTAGGTTAGTCTCTTTGATTGGCTGTCTGCATCTTTAAAATGTGGCAGAAAAGAGCTTGACTGAAAAGATGATGTAGAGATGGACTGGCAGAGTTTCACCACTTCAAGGAGTCTACCCCCCTAACATGGAGGAGGATCCTGTGGACTCCAAATTAATCCAACTGGGCAGGCTCAAAAGACCAACCAGGGCTACATTTGTTTAAAAGAGTTTTTTTATTCTTCTTTTGTCCCCCTAGGTGGAGAGTGGGGACATGGGGGAAATAGATTTTTGTTCATTTAAAAAAATTTTATAAAAAATAAAATTAAGGTGGAGATCTGTCTCAGTGGAGGGAGTTTTCACATGGAATAATCATCATTGATGAAAAAAAAAGTGAACCTAAAAATATAATATGTATTCAGTGTATGGGAGGAACTAGATAATCATGTAGATACAGTGCTGGGCCTGGAATCAGAAAGACTCATCTTCTTGAGCTCAAATCTTCTTGAGTCATTTAACCCTGTTTGTCTCAGTTTCCTCAACTGTAAAATGATCTGGAAAAGAAAATGACAAATCATTCCAGTCTCTTTGCTAAGAAAACTCCCAATGGCATTAAAGAGTCAGACATAACTAAAACAACTCAGCAATGACAACAATTCAGGGTATGAGACATTATGTTAGATTTCTACAAATTGCAAGAATTAATTTAACAGCTTCTAACATTTGCTGAAGTTTATTAGTTAACAAAGATAAAGTTGGGTAGCTAGGTGGTGCAGTGGACAGAGTACTGGCCAGAGCACTGGCCCTGAAGTCAGAAGGACCTGAGTTCAAATTTGACCTCACACACTTAATAATTATCTAGCTATATGACCTTAAGCAAGCCACTTAACCCCATTGCCTTATGAAAACAAACAAACCAAAAAACCAAAGATAAAGTCAATCTAAAGTGACATGAACTTGTGGACATTTGCCCAAAGTGGAGGGGAGAGTCAGTCTTTTACTTTGGGGTGGAAATGTTTTTGTTTTAAGCTGAACTTTTCATCAAGTACTCAAGTATAGAAAAATTAGTTCTGAGGCAAGAAGAATAAAAGTGATTAAGAGTGGGTCATAAGGAAGGAGAGGAAAAGAAAGTAAGGTAAGATACAGAAACTACAGTGATGACATTCTTTTCCCACTCCCTCCCCCTCCCCTCCCCAGATTTCTTAAGAGAATCCTTTCAATCCAACCTCTGTCCTTGTTATCACAGGTTCCAAACTAAAAGTATCTGAATTGATGCGTTTTTAAGGCCACTCATATTTCTATGCTTTATTCATCACTCCTATGGGGAACTTACAAATGCTGACAAGTGAAAGAGAAGATGGCAAGTTTGATTTCAGTTCATAGAGAAAGAAGCAAGGGGTGCCAAAAACCTTAAGGAAAGGACAAGTCAAAAATAGATTCCGTGCTTCAGTGTGATGCAATCCCAGATTGGACCCATACTCTGTTAGCCATGACTACTGTGGGGGAGGGAACAACCTTTCTGTTCCCCCCATTTTTCTTAATAAATATGATTTAAATTTAAGGAACTTACAAATCCCTGCTGTGTGTGTGTGACAAAAATAACTGATGTTGGACTCAAGAGACTGGATTTGGACCCTTCTCCCTCTCCACTTCTCCCTCTTCGCTATGTACTTATTCACACACATAGTCCCTCTTGAGACCTGGGGTGCCTGGCAATTCTTATAGATGACTCTTTTTCTCACATTCTCTGGATCCACAAGTATGCACTGATGAAAAAAATTAAGCAAACAGTTTCAGTAACATAACTGTTTTCTCTTGGGAGGTTATTCCTTTAAACATCAAAACATAATATAATTTATGATACTGCTGAATAGAAAATTTTGACTTCACCTCTAATCAGCACAATCCAAGCAATTCTCTACACCTCTGAGTCTTCTAGTAAATCAGGTCAGAGTGTGGACTTATCCTTCAGTGGTTGTCAGCCCCTACAAGAAGCACTTAGAAGATAGAGAGAATACTCTCAAAGTACTCCTCCCCCTACCAATATAACCACCTCAGGATAAATTTTCAGTAACCTCTTTAGGGAAGGAGATGTAAATGCAGCTAATCCATAGAGCCTTGGATATATCTGCATGTGGGAGCCGTCTCTTTGAAGCAAGAATAAAAGAAGATCATACATCATAGGAAGTTCCAGAGATACATTATGCCACTTGGAGAGTTGAAGGAACAGAGAACTAGAAGGCAAAGTAACTCTTTTTTAAAGGTCCATTAAGTGGGTTACTTCTTTCTGTCTTGATCAATATCCTCTAATAAAACCTTGTCCTCAGCTGTCGTGGGATTGAAGACTAAAGGACCATCCCAGGCTATCTGTAGTATACCAAAGCAGAACATTATTTCAGTACTGATCTGTGTGAGCTCCTGAAAGATTAAGGGGAAACTCTGGTGTTGTGAGATGGTCACTGAAAGCCTGCATGCATGTTCAATGGACTTCAGTTCCTGCTACATCTGAACAAAATATTTAATGCAGTTTTAAAATATCCTCCCATTATAACCAGTTACATTTTTAAAATCTTGATCTGTGATTTTATGCTTCCAATTTATTTTTAACTTAGGGTCTAGATCAGGGGAGAGTAACCTTTCTTCTGCCAAATGCCATTTGGATATTTATAATATTATCATCTTAATTATCAACTTAAAAATTAGTCTACTATATTTGGTCAAACATTTCATTAATTCACCCCTAAAAAACTCCTAGATTTATTGAATTTTGTGTCCTGTTTTCGATTGCCTTGGCAGTGCCAGATAAAATTATTTTGGTGGTCCTATACAGTCTGCAGGTCAAACAGTCCTGGCCTCTGGTCTAGATAGTTGCTTTTTGGAAAGAGCACCACATAATAGAAAGACGTGAAAGTAATATGTCAATAGAAAGATTTTAAGGTAAGATGTTGAGTTGTTTCAGTCATGTCTGACTCTCCATGACCCCATTTGAGGTTTTCTTGGTAAAGATACCTCAGTGGTTTCCCATGTACTTTTCCAGCTCATTTTACAGATGAGGAAACTGAGGCAAATAGGTTAAGTAATTTGCCAGGATCACACAACTATTATGTCTTCGGAGCTATATTTGAACTCAGATCCTCCTGACTCCAGGACCAGAGTTCTAACCACTGTTCCACTTAGCTGTCCCAAATATGATGACTGGAGTTCAAATATTGCCTCTGTCATCACTTATATTGCTTTGGGCAAGTCACTTGATCTCTCTATTTTTACTATACTCATCTATAAAATATTAGAGTTGAATTAGATGGTCTTCTCTGAGATTCTGTCTTTAGATTCATAATCCCTATGATTGGTGAAGTAATTTGTCCATGGTCACACAGCTAGTATGTGTTCAAATTGAACCTGGTTCTATCTGACTTTACTTCATGCCTATAGGACACTCTAATTTAGTAATTAGCTCAGTTTGCCCCCTTTTCTTGGTATGGTTGTATTCTTCATTAAGGACCCCTCAGCAGAATCATATACATGGTTCTGACTGGGTTCAGTCCAAAGGGAACCTGGCCATCTAGAAAGAAATCAGATTCTTTTTCTCACATTTTGGCTCATTATTCTCTGCACTCTGAGGCCAGAGGAAAATTGCTTTAGGCTTGGATTTTGGCTCCCATCTAAGGTTTCCTCAAAACAGTGAATACAAAGGTACTCAATATGATTTAGATATAGAGCATGTATTTATTTTCTAAACATACATACATACACACATACACATACACACACACACACACACACACACAACTCCAAAAAGTGTTAAATGCAAAACACAAGAGTGAACTGATGAAAAATATTTAAAGAAGGATTCAGCCATTGAAAAACTATTATTTTTTCAAGAAAGTTGATTCATTTAAAAATTTTTTTCTAATGATGTGTAAAAACAATTTTTAATATCAATCTTTTAAAATTTTGAAATCTGGGGGTGGCTAGGTTGTGCAGTGAATAGAGCACCATTGTGAAATCTAAATTTTCTTCTATCCTTTTATCCCCTCCACCCCATTGAAAAGACAAGCAATTTTATATAGGTCATATATGTACAGTCATGTATTTCCATATTAATCATGTTATAAAAGAAAACCCAGACCTGCCCCAATATAGCACAAAGAAAAGCAAAATTTAAAAAAGATTCTTTTAAATCGCATTCAGACTCCATCAGTTCTTTCTGTGGAGGTGGATAGCATTTTTCATCATTAGTCCTTCAGAATTGCCTTAGCTTATGCTTTTGCAGAGAAGGGCTAAGTCATTCACAGCTCATCATTATGCAAAATTGCAGTTATTGCATATAATTTCTACTTCTACTCACTTCATTTTGCTCATGTAAGTCCAGGTTTTTCTGAGAGCATCCTGCTCATCATTCCTTAGAATGGAATAGTTGGAAGTGACTTGCACACTTGCCATCAGTCATCTCTGCCCTAAGGGCCCAGGACTCTCAAGGTATTGAATTCATCATGTCTGACTTTTTGTGACCCCATTTGGGGTTTTCTGGGCAAAGACAAAAGTGGTTTGCATTTCCTTCTCCAGTTCATTTTACAGATGAGAAAACTAAGGCTAATAGGATTCAGTGACTTGCCCAGGACCACACAACTAATAAGTGTCTGAGATCATGGAAAGAATCTTCCTGATTCCAGACCCAGCACTCTATCTACTTACCACCTAGCTGACCTTGGTACTCACAAGGTAGCCTTTAGATTTGGACCCATGCATTTGGGGTCAATATTTGTTCACAAAAGATTTGGAAAGAGCAAACACAGAGGACATAGGCTAAAATCCAGGATCAAGCTAGCCGATGGAAAATACATGGTGGACCAGAACAGAAAATAGAGAAAGTCACATTCCCCTCACTCATAGGAAGTGGCTTGAAGCAGTCCTGATATAATCTATAATCAGAAAAAGAAGAAAAAGTACCAGGGGAGGACTCATTCATTAATTATTCCTACTTAGTGTGCAATGAAGTAATTGCTTTATCATCTCAAAGTGCAAGTCCTCCAGTGCTGAGTCATTAATAGTAGACCCAGCCAAGGACTCTTCATCCTAAAAGAACCAAAACATTGAGCTAGCAAACATGTGGTCCCTGGAATCAGGAAAGGCAATTTTGTAATGTCCTGTTCAACTTCCCTTTTCTCCCATTATAACAGGATATAGTCACAGATGATAAGATGTGAATATGTTAACAAAATGTTAACATACACTATTATCCATTGTGAAGTTTAAAAAGTTCAAGAGACGTAGTTTCTGGGCAATTAGTCATTTTATAAATATTGCTAGCATATTACCAATAAAAAGAGTCTGTGACACTCTGAAAAGCCAAAAACAATTCATGACAGTGGCCTCACAATTTATATGCCCATGGAAGGGTGTTCCTAAGGTGGCTATCAACTCTAATTGGTTAATAATTAATGAGACAATGGATATCACAATGAGAGGTAGATCTATTCTAATATGGGACTGGGGAAAAAATGTAACTTTGATCCTGTCATTTACTTCCAAATCACCCCTAGTCTCAGAGAAATCTAGGCAAAGGGTGTGTATCCCCTACTCAGGTCTGAACAGAAGACTGTGAACTGGAGTTTCACCTTAGATTAAATTCTTTGTAAAGCTGAACAGGATAGCAACACCTAGATTGAGGAGAAAATTAATCCCACTTGTTATCATCAGTCCTTAGAGCACAATTCAGTCATTCCCCAATTGATGGTCATACCCTCAATTTCCAATTCTTTCGACCACAACAAGAGCTGCTGAGCCTTGAAATGAGAACTTTAGGAAAAGGAGAACTCTCTATCTCTACAAATCATTGCTAAAAATCATTCTCTTACTCTTAACGAAATATAAACATTTCTCTCCAAATGAATAAGAAGAAAACAGTGTAATTGGACAACATTCCTTCTCAGTCTCCTTTGCTGGTTCATTATCAAAATCATGTCCCATAACTGAGTATTCCCCAAGACTCTTTACTCTTTCTTTTTAAATAGTACATTATTTTTCTAATTATATTTAAAAATAATTTTTAACATTCATTTTAAATAAAATTTTGAGTTCCAAATTTCCCTCTGCTCTTTACTCATTCTCTCTTAGTAGCTTATGAGTTATTATGGGTTTAATTATCATCTCTGTCAATGTCTCCTTGTGCTATATAACCAATACATCTCTTTTCTGAGATGCAGTCATGAATCAGCAATTACCTATTGCACTTTGCATATAGGATATCTAAGAGACATCTCAAACATAATATGTCCCAAGCAGAATAATTGTTTCCTCTGCCACATCTTCATCCTCATGCCCCTTCCAAATTTCCCTTATTTTGCTAGAAGAAACCATCATTCTTCCAACCTTCCAGGTTCATACCTGTGGGGCTATAATTGACTCTTCAGTCTCTCTCATTTCACATACTCATAATCAGTTGCCAATTCTTACCCTTTCTGCCTTTATAACATCTTTCACATGAGGACCTTTTCACTCTACTCACTGAGCTACTTACTCCCTTAGATTATGATCTCCTAATTTCTCACCTAGATTATTTCAGCAGTCTAATTGGTCCCCCTGCCTCAAATCCCCAGACCCACTTCAGTCTATCATCCATGTTGCTGCTAAAATAAGTTTCCTTAAGTATAGATTTGACCATGTGAGTCCCTACTCAATGAACTCCAATGTCTCCCTCTTGCCTCACATAGGTGTCCAACCTTTTAGCTCTTCTGGACCACATCGACCAACAAAAATGTATCAAGGGCTGCATGTAGATTTTAATATTTATTCACAATTACAATATAACCCATATTACCAATGAGTATAATAATAATAATAAAAAAAATGTAATAATGCTGCATGAATGATCTTTGAGAGCTATATGCAGCCAATAGTATGTGGGTTGGACACATCTGGTAAAGGATAAAATATAAAACTCCTCTATTTAGCTTTTAAAACTCTCCACAATCTGGCCCCAATATATTTCTAGCCTCAATGGATATTACATCCCTTCTCAAACTTTGGGATCCACTCAATCCAATCTCTCTGTTCCTCCCAAAGAACACATCATTTCCTTTATTTCCTCTTTATGTCTTTTCATTGATTATAGTGCAATTCTTCCCAAACTACTTTGTATTTGTTTGTATTTACTCTAGATGCATATATATATTTTTTTCTTTGTTGTCTCTGTATTAGAAAGTAAGCTCCCCAAGACTACACATTATTTCATTCTTTTTATTTTTATTCCCAGTATCTAACACAGGACCTGGTGTATAGTAGGTGCTTATTAAATTCTTATTAATGCCTGGAAAAGGTTTACAAGTGAAATGAAATGAAGTGAGTAAAACAAGGAAAACAGTAACAACAACATTGTGCAACGATCAATTATGAATGATCACTGTTCTCAGCAATACAACACTAAGACAAGTCCAAAAATTTCATGATGGAAAATGCTATCCACATCCAGAGAAAGAATTGTTGGAACCTGAAAGCAGATTGAAGTACACTATTTTCATTTTAGTTGGTGGGGGAAGGGTTGGGTTTTTTTTCCATTTCTTTTTATACATCACTAATATGGAAATACATTTTACATGATTATACATATATGTAACCTATATCAAATTGATTATTTTCTTAGGGAGGAGAGAGGGGAGCAAAGGAAGAAATTTGGAACTCAAAATTTTATTTAAAATGAATGTTTAGGGGAGGCTATGTGGCACAGTGGCTAGAGCACCAGCCCTGGAATCAGGGGTATCAGAGTTCAAATCTGGCCTCAGACACTTAATAATTACCTAGCTGTGTGGCCTTGGGCAAGCCACTTAACCCCATTTGCCTTGCCAAAAAAAAAAAACTAAAAAAAAAAAGAAAAAATTAAAATGAATGTTTAAAATTATCTTTACATACAATTAGAAAAAATAATTTTCTATTTAAAAGGAAAAAATAAATTCTTATTAATTGATTGACTGAAAATGATGTTTAGAGAAGTAATATAATTTGTCCATTTTCATACATCTATTTGAGTGACAGGGCCTGGATTAGGACAATACATCCAGTGTTCTCTATATAACTACCTTTTGCCTGTCTTTATCTGTATTTCTAAATCTGTTCATCTGAATTACTCCAACTGACCTACATTTTGCACCTGTAGCCTGTGTTTGCTCAATAGATATCTCTATTTCTTAGTAAAGAATGGTTGATTTGATGAACATTTATAAGTTTATGCTTAGTAGTTCAAGCATGACATTCTGAAATCAAGATGTTTTATAATGACCCCATATCTATTGACTTTGGCCTTAAGATCTGTTGCCAAATGCAAAGACAGGAAGACTAACCCCTTCTTCCCATAATGCTACTGGATCTGGCCAGGCCCCAACTGTGTGAAGGAAGTATGTTTTTGCTTTGAGGCCAGAATTGCTAAACCACATTCATTTGGAACAAGCAATCTGTGTCTTCCTTGAGTTCACAGTTCAATCTATTTTGTTTGAGCTGCATTTCTCCATAGTGGCTTTTTTTCCTGCCTTTACTACCTATTTGCAACACTAGATTAAAACAAAGATTAATGCTGGGGGGGGGGAGGAGTAGTTTAGCAAAACTAATAGTCTTCATAGAAAGTATTTATAAAATACTTTCTTTTAGATAATTATTTTTAATGTGAAATTTTGGTATCCTATGGACTCTCCCCTATTCTACCTCCATTTCAGGAAGGTTGCTATGGAAACTGTTCCTTCTCCCCATTTTAAACCCCTTCCTGATCTTGGTCCAGTCCCTTGTGGCTAGAGGTTGGAAAGTAGGCATCTACATCATCCTTTTCTTTCTTATCAAATTCCCTCACCTTTGTTTTAAACTAGCTCCCTTGACCTAAATTCATTTCACAGACTTCTAAACTTCCTCATTTTTAGATCTCTTTGAAGTCTGAATAGTCTCTGAGCTCCTCCTCTCCATTCCCCATCCCAGGTCTTCCACCTTAGACTCACAAAGTCTTTCACTCATTGTACTTTCACAAGTCTTTTCCCTTTATCTCATAGGCCTTCTGCCCTTTTTTAGATCCCAATGAGTCCTGAATTACAGAGTATCAACTGGCTTGACCTTTTTCTTTTTATAAATGAAAAAACTAAGGCTTACAGAGATCAAATGAAGTGCGGTCACAGAGTTAGGAAGTAGTAGAACCCAAACTCAAACACATCTTCTGATAAGTCCAATGTTTTCCATGGCTTGCCAGACCTTTTATAACAGCCTTTCTTATCACCATCCTTGCCCTCTTCTCATTTGTCTCTTTTGTTCATTTATTTCTCACGCACTTCAAACTTCTTCCCCATCATTCTTTCTTAGAAACCTCTGAAGCCTACCTACAGTAGATCTGTGTTACTTGATATGTTCTTTTCAATGTTTCTGTTCCCTCTTAGGAAGATGGGGAAATCTCCGTTTATTAGATAACCAGTGCTTATTCCAACTGTTATTACAGATTAAGGGGGTTAAACAGGAAGTTCTGTAATCAATTTGACAAATTTACAGAAAGTCAGTCTTTTTGGGGGGAGGGGAGTAGGAGTATATTTTTCTGTAAAGGATATGGCCATACCTATTGAAAGGCCAAGTTCAGCAAAATCACCACCTTCACTGTATGCATGAGTCCCATCTTGACTCCCCAGCTGCTATATATGGGCTGTTAGAGCCATCCCCCTCAAAATTACTTTATATTTACTTTGTGTATGAGTGTATATAGGTATATTTATATATATATATGTATATGTATGTGTCTATAGATATATAGATATACATATCTGTATATCTGTATATAAACACAACCCATAAGTTCTTAGAGGACAGGGTCTATTTTATTTTATCATTGTATTTCCATCAGCCTAACATCTATTAGGTACTTAATATATGCTTTCTGATTGATTGGTTGAAAAAAGTAGTTGAAAGGATTGGGCTTGATATACTAGAATATCTTCTATGATACCTCAGCAAAAGTAAGGACATTTCCTTATGTCTTATTTATTTGAATGATAATAAGTCAGAGGTATCTGTTTTTGATAGGCCAGTAACTTCAGAGATAGTGACAGAGTCAGCTCTTTCCCTCTTTCTGGAGAGATCTAGAAGCTAGAAACTAGAGGAGTCAGCACCTGGTAGCTAACAAATACTTTTCACTGATGATTGATTGATTTTGATGTATGCATAAGGGACATTTTATTGAAGGAGAGCTTTTAGAACATTTTCCTCTACTGAGTAAATTTTTTGGAGAAATAAACATCAATGTAACAATATCTGATTGTAAAATTGAAATTTCTTAGAGAAAATAATTTGCAAAAACCTGATCACTATCTTCTTCTGTCTTCATCAAAAAGACCTTTAATATAAGGCATAGGTTATTGTCATATTCATAGAAACATGTTGCTAGTTATTAATATTTTTTTGAACTAAGCATGTAATTTTTCCTCCCCTCACATTGTCCCAACCAGAGGACTAGAGGGTACAGGACCAAGAAATTCCCAATGTCTTCCTTTATAGAAGGCAGAAACTAAATTTTGGGACTTTCTCCTGAACTTTGCTGTACTGACTGGCTTTTTCAACTCCATGAGGCAAGAAACCCCCACTCATGGTACTACTCCCTGGTGCTTCTTCCCACCTTTCCTGCTTCCTTTCCCAATGGGAAGCATGGTCTTTTTAATTAATTATATACCCAGCACTTAGCATATTTCCAGGAACACAACAGGTACTTAATTGGTGCTTATTGGATTGAATTTATTGGATTGAAAATTCTTGTAATAAATGGAAAGCAAATGCCAGCATTGACCATGTCCAAAAACACATGACGTTCTGCCTCTTGAGTACATCAACTCTTTGTCATGGAGTAGTTTGCTTTATCTTTAGTCCTCTGGACTCATGATATTAATATGGTCTTGGTTAGCTGCTTTTTTGAGTAATATCATCTATAAGTTACTTATTCTTTTAAAATCTTCTGTCTTAAGGGCAGCTAAGTAGTGCAGTGGATAGAGCACCAACCCTGGGATCAGGAGGATGGACCTGAGTTCAAATCCAACCTCACCCACTTAATTTCCTAGCTTTGTGACTTTGGACAAGTCACTTAATTCCATTGCCTTGCAAAAAAAACCAAAATAAAATAAAATCTTCCGTCCTTGATATATACCTGAAAAAGGTTTTGGTCACATTCATCCATTCTTCACAATTTCTCCTTAAATATTGTTGCCACTTTCTTATAAGCTGGGCTTAGGAACTGTATCTATGAATTAACTGGAATAGGGATCTCAGGGAGAGAGAATCCCCCCTTCAGAGAATGAAGTTCTTCACCTTAACTTAAAGTCTTGTAAGATTTGCCTATAGTAGATAAAATAAACTTCATTTTTTTGCCTTAGGACTTCCTTCTTAAAGAATTTTCAAGGCAGAGTCTGTCTGCTTGCATTTATCATCAGCCCTGCAAAGTAAGATGTCCAAGAGTCCCATTTCTTGTTGTTTTGAGACCAATAAAAACTCCACCACTCTTATTTATACTTCTGAGAGAAATCTTTTGGCATTGCTTCTACTTGGTTATGCTTTTTTTGTGTGTTCTATGGTTTTATGTATTTATAAGAAAAATTACAACACAGTTGTGGTTGTTTCTTTAGAAAGTGTTTTAGGTCTAAGTTTCACTGCACAGGAGAAGGGAGAGGCATTCATTAAGATGATAATATTTGACCTTCAGTTTTGAAGATGACATCAGGGAGGTGATGCCATGACAAGTATGTAAACTGGATTGGGGGGGGGGTGCTGTGCTAAGTCATGTGCCTCACTTTCTCCTCCAGAGTCATCTGGGTCCAGTGGGCTGCATATGAATCAGGATGACTGGAGATAGCCCTGGATATGAGGCCATCAGGCGTAAGTGACTTGTCCAAGGTCACAAAGCTAATAAGTGTCTGATTCTGGATTCGAATTCCCACCTTCCTAACTCTAAGGCCAGCGCTTTATCCACTGCACCATCTAACTGCTCTAATGGTGAGGAAAAAATACTGGAGTGAATGAGCAAGACTGCACCAGAGTGAGGAAGTCCTCTCATGGGCAGTGATGGAGTTTTCTCTAATGTTACCAACTTACTTTGCAATCTCTCCCCACTCTTATTCTGAATAATTGAATAATTACCCTTCATTAGCTTTTACAAAGTGATATTTACTTTGAAGATTAAGCAAGAACAGAATTACAAGCATGTCTCCTCAATATCTCGGTGCACCTCTCTTTTAGACCCTCCAGGTCCCTAGGACAAGTGGGTTCAAGTCCAATTTCTATATAGCATTGGTCCCACCAAGTTCACATCTCAATTACTGTATGGATTCTTGTCTCAGCTGCCTCTGAGCTGGATCCAGAAGTCATTCTTCTGTTCTTTAAACTGAATATTGAAACAGTGGACTAAAATTATAACACAGATTTCATTTATTCACCTCTTAGTAATGCTCTTACCTGACCGTAGAATCTCACAAGGTCATAATCTCCCAAATCCTTTGCCTAAAATAAAAAAAGCAAATGCATAAGCAACAAGATGAGATCTGTATGCTGTCCTTAAATGGGGCATGAGGGAAACAGGTAAGATATCTTAATAAAAATCATTTTAATAACTCTGGACTAAGTATTCTCTAGCCATTTGTAACAGTTATCCTGTAAGAAATCATGAGTAGTCTGGAAAACTTGGAAAGACTTGCATGAACTGATACTGAGTGAAGTGATATTAACAATTCACATTGTGTGATAATCAGCTTTGATGGATTTATTGCTTCTCAGCAGTACAATGATCAAAGACAATTCTCCAGAACTTGTGATGAAAGGTGCCATCCACTTCCAGAGAAAGAATTATGGAGTTTGAATGCAGATAAAAGCATACTTTTATCAATTTTTTTAAATGGCTTCATTTTTATGGTTTTTCCCCCCCTTTTGGTCTGATTCTTCTTTCACATGACTAATATGGAAATGTTTATATACTTAACATGTTTAACCTCTGTCAGATTTACTCGCTGTCAAGGAGAGAGAGGAGGGAAGGAGAAAAATGTGGAATTCAAAATCTTACAAGAAATGAATGTTGAAAACTGTCTTTAGGGGAGGGTGTGGGAAGGGAGGGTAGAGGGAAACTGTAACTTGATAATATGCCTGTACAAATGGATGGAAATAAATTTATTAATTAAAAAAAGAAAACTATCTCTAAATACATCTAAATATAATTGTGGAAAAGAGAAAGAAAGAAAAAAAGAGGACAAGCTTATAATTCTGGGTGACCTTAATGGTAAGGAAGTTTCTAACTGCCAAACATGGCAGAGTGTGCTTGGAAGAAATAGATTGAGGGGCAGCTAGGTGGCGTAGTGGATAAAGCACCGGCCCTGGAGTCAGGAATACCTGGGTTCAAATCCAGTCTCAGACACTTAATAATTACCTAGCTGTGTGGCCTTGGGCAAGCCACTTAACTCCGTTTGCCTTGCAAAAACCTAAAAAAAAAAAAAGGATTGATCACTCACTACTGAAGACTTGTACATTTCATGACCTCATCACCCCCACAGCAAACATTGGCATTTAATAGACTATTTGATTGTAAAGAGAAGAGACAGATAGGACGTGAGAATAACAAAGGCAATAGGTGGTGCAATTGTGCTGAACTGATCATTCAAGCTAAAGATTCACATTCAACCAAAGTTGTGGCTCCAAAACAAAATGACTAGCAAAAAAATTAATGAAAATAGAGTGCTTCTCTGTGCAAGAACAGTTTGTTGATAACTTGGAGGGAAAGTTGAACCAGCAACCAGTTGGGAACAGTGGAGCAGAAAAGTAGTGAACAGATTTTAGAGATTTGGAGTACAACACATTTGTTCATCCTGGTCTTAACATTTATAAACATTAAGACTAGTTAAACAAAAATGATGGGAAAAATTCAGAAGCTGCTAAATGAAAAATGAGAATTTCACAGAGTTTACCAGCAGGATAGTTCATCCATCTCTAAAATGGTAGCATTTAATTCCATCAAAAATAAAATAGAAGCAAAGCTTAAAGAAATGTGGTATTCTTGGCTCAGTAAGAAGGCAGATGAAATTCAGTTTTATGCTGATAGTAATAATCCAAAGTCCTTTAATGATGCCCTGAAAGCTACTTATGGGCCAAAAATCTATGGTACATCTTCTCAGAGTGATGGAGCCACATTGATTAATGTCCTTATGGACATAATCCAAGCAAGATGGGCTGAACACTTCCATGGTGTTCTCAATAGACTGTCATCAATCAATGCTGAAACCATTGGCCATTTGCAGTCATTCTCTCCCTAGCTGAAATTGCAATTGAAGAAGAGGTTTTTGAATGTCATTAGACTCCTTTCCTGTGGCAAAGTACCTGGTGCTGATTCTATACCAGCTAAGATTTATAGGTTAGGGAAGGGGGTCCATTGCTCATACAAAAACTGACTGAAATTTTCTGGGTTATTTAGCAAAAGGAGGTTATCTCCCAGAAGTTACCTCTATAAAGGTAAAAGGGTTGATAGGGTGTTTGCTGCCTGACAACTCCAGGAAAAATGCCAAGAGCAAACAAAGGTCTGTATACAATATTTGTAGATCTGGTCAAAGCCTTTGATTCTGTCAGTTAGTGTTTATGGAAAATTATGTCCATATTTTCGTTGTCTGGAGAAGGTCATCAATATTGTACATCAATTTCAAGACATCTCACTTTCCAGAGTTCTGGATAGTGGAAAGATGCTCTTGAGATTTCCTAGTGATCAGTGGAGTGAAACAAGGACATGTCTTTGCTTCTTTGTTTTTTAGCATGATGGTTTCAGTCATATTGTCAAAGGCTTTCAATAAGGATGAACATGGTATCAAGGTCAGCCTCTACAATGAATGTAAATTCTTTGACTTGTTAGCAGAGGGTCTATCAAAGACTCTTGGGTTCATTTGATTCTGTGTGTTATAAACCTAATTTAAATATAAACTTTTTTTCCCCTGATTTTCAGGTTCACTGGCTATGGTAGGCTTGGGCCCTTACAAGAGTCCAATAAATTAAACTGTTTTTCAACTCTGACCTCTCTCCTGATTTCCAGATTCACAAGGTCCTAGTAGATACTGGTCTAAAAAAAGTCCAGGTCTGACCAAGTTGTCCCCCCATTAGGCTGAGTTCTTCAAGAGTAGAACTCTTTTTTGCTTTTTGTTTTGTTTTGTTTTTCTTTGCTTTATATCTGCAGAACTAAACATAGAGTCTGGCACTTGGTAGGACCTTAGCAAATGCTTGTTGACTAACTGAATGACTTCATCACTCTGCTTTGAATCCCCTGTGTCAAGCATAACCTTGCACACTTAAATGCTTAAAAATGCTTAATTTTTGCTTGTTGAATGTAAATATTTGTTTAATAGCAACAAGTCTAGCCAGTTGAGAAAACAGGAGAACAACCCTGAAGTTGGAACCTACCAATTATATAAATATGGCATCAGATTCAAGTCCTTAATTGAATTCTAGCCTATGCAGAGACGGGGATATGTGTAAAGTGGTGCCCTTTAGACAATTCAGAAAGTGTGGGATTTCCTTTCCTCATTAAAGGCATGCTACAAATTATTCAAACTCCATCTTTTTTGTTGTTCTTATTTTATAGATGGCTATGTGCTTTTATTATTTAACTGTTGATAGGGATAGAGATGGGATTTGTGATTTCATTGATTTAGGGAACTCCCAAATGAGGGAACACCCTCTAATAATGCAGGACTTTTCTGCAAATTGTAGTCTTGGAGAGTTTCCTAAAGCACTCAAAGATTAAAATGACTTGCCCAAGGTCAAAGAATTGTTTTAGGAGGCAGGACTTGAAACTAGATCTTGAACCAGAGGTCAGCTCTATCCACTGCCCTCTGATGTTATTGCTGTCATACAAAGGCAAAGAAACAAATGCTTACCATGATAGTTAATTAAATTAAACCATACTATTGCTAAATAAATTTAGAAATGTATCATTTGTATGCTTGTTGTGACTTTAAGCATTACAAAGATGTCTTAGAAGAAATAAATTCTGTGTTACAGTTGTCCTATTTTATCAGACAAGCATCTTAAGTGAGTTGTGTAATGAAATAGCTATTCTCTTATTTTTAGTGGAAAATATGTCATATTATGTTTAAAAATTATACTTTTGCTTCATGGTTCAAAAAAATTGGAAACAGAGCGTTCATCAAACTGTACAGTTTATATATGAAATAAGAATTTGATGTATTGTGCTGTAAGACATAATGAAAGGAATGGTTTTAGAAAAACCTGAGAAGATTTATATGAAATGATACAATATGATTTAAACTCAACTTGGAGAAAAATTTATACAATAACAAAGATAATGTACATACAGCTACTTTAAAAGATTTTGGAATTGTTATCAACACAATGGAACCAACCAGTTTCAGAGGACTTATGTTGACACAAGTTATCTACCACCAGATAGAGAAGTGTTAAAGTCAGGACAGATTGAAAGCATATACACATATATCTTTTGTCATGGTCAGGAATTTGTTTGTCTTGATTACACATATTTGTAGTGTGTTTGGTTTTCTATGCTTTCTTAATGGGGGTGAGGGGACAGAAACTGTAACTGGAAAAAAGTAAAACTGAATTTTTAAAAGTGCCATTTTTAAAATAGCATTTTAAAAAACATTATACTTTTATATAAACTGGCAGCATGGTTTGATAGAGAACTGATAGAGACAGGAAGACCTGGGTTCAAGTCCCATTTCTGAAATATTGACTTTGTGAGCCTAGGCAATTTACTTAATCTCTCAGTGATTTAGGCAAGTTATTGAGAGTATAACTTGCCAAGAATATGAAAACTATAATGGTAGTGGTAGTTTCCTCATCTGGGAGTTCTCTAAAATCATCAAAATCACAGATCCAGTCCCTATCCATAACCATAAAAGCTGTAAGGAAATGATGTAGATAGTGACTTATTTGAGGGAGGAGAAACAACTGCAAGCAAAAGGTGGTAAACCTTCCTGACAGAGATCTACAGAAGTGGAATAGATGACTTCAGGAGACAAAGCCAGAATGATCCAAGGGCAGGACTGGTTTTGTATAAGGAAGTATCCTTCTTTGTCCTAGGGGTATGGTTGGTAGAGTGCCAGTCATCATCATGACCCATTCCCAAGATCTGCCTTCCCACTGGGGTAGGACTGTCTTGGTTTACCCCATAGAATTGATCAGGGCCCCAACCAGTCTTATTTTGCTTGTAGGGAAGCTAACATTACAAAAAAGAATTTTGGTTAGGGTAGTTATGGCTACCCATGAAGGACCATGAGAAATCTTTCCCATGGGAAATCTTGCTGTATCTAGACAGAATGATTGAAAGCACCTGTTCAACTAGTAGTACTTGTTCTCAGAATGTTCCAGTCACAACTCGATCACTGTGCTTCTCTAACTATACTTTACATAATATCTTAACTTTGAACCTCCCTCTCTCAGCATTTTATAATCCCCATTTGTCTTTCAACTTTGCACCACCCTAGATTTGTTCTTTTTCTTCTTAATTCAGTTGTAATATGAAACTTAGTTCAGTCTTATTCAGCTTGGATTAAAAACTTGGGCCTTGGCACCTATTTATATGTTGATGGTCTAGATCTTCCCTTAAGCACTAAATAAAAATGTCTTGGCTAAGCACTAACTCTGACAATCAATCGAGTCAAATATTCAACAGTGATCTATGGACCTACACCACAAAGAATGCCTATGGTTAGCTGGAAGAGCCAGCAACAAAGGTGACACACTCTAACTGTTCCACATCCAACACTAGTAAATTCACCCCTAGGGGCTTCTGGAACTATCTTCTATTATTAATAAATTCCACTCTACTCCCCCACTTTTATTCTCACATTTCTTTCATCTTATGGTCACTTTGTTACTCAATGAGTTTTTTTCCCTGTGGATATAAAAGTAAAAACAGAACTCTTAAGGACATTTTTCTAAACATCATAAGAAATAAAAAGTACATTTAATATATACAAAGTGGAAAGTAATCTTAGAAGGCAAAGCATGAATAGAAGAGAGGGGAAGAGACAAGGAAAGACTTCTAGCAGAAGATGAGATTTGAACTGAAATGAAAAGTCAATATTTAAAAGAAGCAAAGGTGAGAAGGCAGAAAAGAATTCTATGAATGGAAGCTAGCCAATGTAAAAGCAAAAATTCCAAAAATGGAGGACAGCCTATATTATAAAAGACCAGAGATGGAGTGTAGTGTGGGAGGCACAGCAAGCCTGCAGACCTGGCCACAGTGTCCACGCATGTGGGGTTGATGAGTAAGAGAAGGCTGGAAGGTCAGGAAAGGTCCAGGCAAAGAACTTTAAATGACTAATACAGGAGTTTCGATTTGATCCTGATGAAAATAGGGAACTCATTAAATAGGGTAGTGATATGATCATATCTATTTTTTTTCATTTTAAAGATTTTATTTATTTTGAGTTTTACAATTTTCCCCCTAATCTTACTTCCTCCCCGCACCCCCAACAGAAGGCAAATTTGCCAGTCTTTATAGTGTTTCCACGGTATACATTGATGCAAATTGAATGTGATGAGAGAGAAATCATATCCTTAGGGAAGTAAAATAAAGTATAAGAGATAACAAGATTACATAATAAGATATCAGAGGTTTTTTTTCCTAAATTAAAGGTAATAGTCCTTGGTCTTTGTTCAAACTCCACAGTTGTTTCTCAGGATACAGATGGTATTCTCCATCTCAGACAGCCCTAAATTGTCCTTGATTGTTGCACTGATGGAATGAGCAAGTCCATCAAGATTGATCATCACCCCCATGTTGCTGTTAGGGTGTACGTTTTTCTGGTTCTGCTCTCAAATTTATTCTTTAGAAAAAAAATGTTAGGGTTTGGATTTGGGAGAAACTTGAAGCAGAGAGACCAATCAAAAGATTATTTCAATAGTCCAAGATAGAGATGATGAGGGTCTTGGCTTTGTGAGTAGAGAAGAGGAGAAATATACAGTAGATGTTGTAAAATATAAGCATTTATTAAGGACCTACAAGGCAAAGCACTTTACAAATATTATGTCATTTGATCTTCACAACATTCTAAAGTAAATACTATTAGTATTCCCATTTTAAAGAGAAGGAAATGGAATTAACTTGCCCAGGGTCATGCAAAAGTCTGAGGCTAGATTTGAATTTAGGATTCCTGACTCTGAACCCACTCTATCCACTGCACCACCTAGATACCACTACAAAATTTGCCAGTGGCTTGGATTTGTAGGATGAATGAGTGGAAAGTAAAGCATGATATCAAAGTTCTGGCCTAGGTGACTACAAGGAAGGTGGTATCCTCAACAGTAATAGAGAATTTTGGATTGGGGTTGGTGATGGAAACCTAGCTTTCTCCTGAAGGTACCAGAGCATATTTTTTTTGGAAGTACCAGGAGAAAAACTGCATATGCCTTGTTTACTCCTACTTTAAATGCCCCCCCCCCCGCATTTGTTACCAGTTACTTAGCAACCACTTCTCTTCTTTCAGAGTTCATTCTATCTTATCCAGATCCTTATTATTATCAACTATGAGAGCTCTTCTTACTTCCCAAGAAATATAGCACCTGTTTCAAAATGTGTTCTCTATACATTGTACATATTAACAGCAATCGTGTGGTCTGTGTGTAACAGATTGTGTAATCAACTATGATAGACAGTTCTCAGCAGTATAATGATCAAAGACAATTCTAAGAGACTTGTAATAGAAAATGTCATCCATATCCAGAAAAAGAACTCTAGAATCTGAATGCAGATCAAATCATATAATTTTCACTTTTTTAAAAAATTTGGGGTTTTTTGTGTGTTTTTCTTTTGTTCTGATTCATTTTTCACAATATGACTAAATGGAAATATGTTTAACATGATGATATATGTACAATCTATATCAGATTACTGGCAATCATGGTGGGGAAGGGAGAGAGAGAGAGAGAGGTAGTAAAATGTGGAACCCAGAAGTTTACAGAAAATAAATTTTGAAAACTATCTTCACACATTATTGGGAAAAAACTAAAATAAAAAAAGGCAAAAAAATATATATATTCTCCATCCAACAGCTCTCTTCTAACACCCTGGCCTCCCAGTTCTCCAATCTCTTTACCTCCTATGACCTCTTTTTCCTACGATAATGGAAACTTGCCTAGGCATAACTGGATCTCCCAAATGGAGGTTCCCTTAATCACCTATCATATTTAATTGAAATAAGATGCTTTGTTTAATGCTGGTCAGGCTGAGAGAATAGCTCTCTTTCTGGCTCATGTGCTTCCCTGTACTTCTTTCCTACTGTATTCAATAGGAGAAGATCACAGTTCAGAGTGCACTGAGGAAACTGTGAACTGAAATAAGAGAGTAGAAGGATCCCCCCCTCTGCCCCACCACTCCTTTTTACCCCCAGTCTAAGATATAGGCTGGGCTATAAGTATTGTTCAGATTCAGATGCCAACAGTGATCCTCAGTGGATACAAAAGCTTGAGTTGTGATGACCTTGACAGGATTCCAGACAGTTTGGTGTAGCCAGCAGGGAAGTCTGGAGAAGCCGGGTACCTCCAATAGAAGCCCAAAGAGGGTTTTGAGCTTCAAAAAGGAATTTTGCTTTATAGGAATTGAGTTAATCTATGAACCTAATCCCCTTGCTCTCCCCAGGGAGTGAAATGGTGCAGAGGAGGAAGAGGAGCAAGATTATGCCTCACATTTCTCTGAGAAGTAAATTTTTATATTTGTTAAGTAATTATTTCTGTGTAAAGGATAATTGATAGTGGCTAATGCAACTGAGGTTTAGGAAACCATCTCTACAATTGAGGGAACACCATCATGGGAGATGGAACCAATGGGAGAGAAGCTAAATATTACTTACCTGGTCAATGCAGTCACTAGTACAATTACATTATACAAAGGAATAGTCATATCTATCCCACCAGCTGAATTTTAACCAGTGCCAAAATTCCCTGTTGCATCTCTTCAGTAAGGCAATGGGCAAGTCTCTGAAATCTTAAAGCAAAGGCTAGATGAGGATTGTGAGGCATATTGTAGAGAAGAATCCTTTTCAGGTATGGGTTGGATTTAGATGTCCCCTGTCCTTCCTGATTCTACTGTATTTGGAGGATCTAGTCCCTAGAGCAACTAAGTGGCATAGTAGATAGAACCCAGGCTCAGAGGTGGGATTCAGCTGGTTTTCACCAATTCAGCAGAACCAATACCTAATTTTATGATGAGTTTAGCAAACCAGTTGCTAAATGGCATTTGTAATCAGGGTTCTTTCTAAGGAGGGTGCCTGGGCAGTCACTCAATATGGAAATCACAAATTATATTCCTTATTCTTCTTTAACATTCATCTGAGCAACAGCACTTTCTAAGCACCTATAGTAATGTTCATTCTGTTCATAGGTGAAAAAAATTGATGGAACTATGCTTGTAATATTTATTTATTCATTTTTAAAACTCATTATACCTTTGATGAAATTATTCATTTTAATTTTCTTCTTTTTATTACTTCAGTAAACCAATATATAATGTAAAGACAAAAAGTGCCCAACAAGCAAGGAGAGAAAAACTGTCATTTATTTCTGCCTTGTGTTATGCCCAAAATTCCCCCGAGATATTATGAGTGCACTGGTGTCCCCTGAATGGTGAAACCAATAGGAAGCTGGAACACAATGAACCATTAGAAATATAGTTTTCAAGGGTTAACTTATCATCCATTTTGGAAGCAATAGAAACAGAAGGAAAAAAGAGTAAGAATAAGTAGAATAGTTTTGTTTCTGCATATGTTCCAACATTAGCTATTGCGGTCACGTGGCTGCATTTGCTCCATAAAGATACTTTTGCTTACTGTGAGTAAGCAAATCTAGTTTTGTGTACCTCTTTTATAATTCTTATTTGAGTATTAAATGCATGAAATATTAAACTATCTTTTGGTATATGTTTTTGCATACTTAAAACAATTATTAGGGCAAAGAAGTGATTGTTAATGTATTTGAATCCCACCATCTTCCAATTCAGCCTTAGACACATACTGGTTGTATGATCCTGGACAAATCATATAAATCTGCTTGCCTCAGTTTCCTCATCTGTAAAATGAGCTGGAGAAGGAAATGGTAAACCAATCCAGTATCTTTGCCAAGAAAATTCAAAAGGAGGTCACCAAGAGTGGGACAGGACTGAACAGCAGGTTCAGACTTAACCTGCATGCCGTGTTACATAGAGCATGCACAGCTATACCCTGCCAGATTTCAATAGACTTGGTGAACCTTCTTCTAGGCAGGAGTAACTGAGGGGTTGGTTCTCTGCAATGATGAAGAGCCAGAAGGACTGGTGACTCATCAGCTGCCAAACTGGAAATATGTATGTATACAAGACTTCTCACTTGACTCTTTTTTTTCTTTCTGGCCGGTGAGACAAAACTGGGGAGCAACAAGAAGCTATATTTCCCAATCCAGTCCCAGGTAGCCATGAGAGTCTCAGTTTCTTTTGAGTTTGCTTTTCCCTATCCTTAAAGCAAATGGTGCCTGGACCCTCCACTCTTTGGAATGCTCATTTCTTGGGCAATCCAGGTCAGTAGTAGTCACTCAGCCTGATGGTGGCAGGAAACAGAAGAGCTGACTGCAGATTAATAAGAATTATTAATAAGATTGAAACTCAACAGAACTGGAAACTCATTCATCCTCAAAGTTCTCCCTAGATCCTTGAAGGAAGAAGTAGTCAACTGTCCTCTGGAGACCCAACTAACTACCATTATGAGTGGGAGTTGGAAGAATGAGCCCTCAGGGAGTGATTCTGATTCTATATGATTCATTCCTGTGAGAAATTAAAAGTAGGCGGATCAGACAGATGAGTCCAGACAGGTGTAAAATATTAATTATATTCACCTATTAACATAGGTGAAAATAGGTTTTGCCTGGCACAGAAAACTAGAATGGGGGGGGGGGGTGCAAGAGGAAGTAGGATTTTAGTATTAGTTCTTAGATGAATCAATCATTCAAGTTAGTTTTTTTCTGATTTTCCTAGTTGCTAATGTAATTACTTTATACTTATTCAGATATGTGTGATATTCAATTAAAAGAAAATCTTTGTTCAGGTCTTGCTCTCAACATTGAAGCAAAGTCAGAGAAAGTTAAAAGGAGTTTATTAAGCATCCTTAGTGGACAGTGCTGTAGTCAGGAAAACTCATTTTTCTGAGCTCAAACCTCAGACACTGGCTGTGTGAACCTGGGCAAGTCATTTAATCCTGTTTGCTTCAGCCCCTTCTCACCTATAAAATGAGTTGGAGAAGGATAGGGCAAATCATTACAGCATCTTTGCAAAGAAAACTCCATAGGGTCAAGAAGAGTCTGACATGAAGAAAAAGGATTGAACAACAGGGAGTTGAGAGGAGCTGGGCAACATTCCAAACCCTCACTCTTCTCTAATGGCCCAAACAGTAGGAAAACAAGATAACAGATAAAGGGATTGGGATGAAAGGGAATGTGACTAAGTGCCCAAGAATAGGTAAAACTAAGGACTAAGGGATGAACCTAAGCATGGGCTAGTTTTCCCTACATTTATCCCAAATGTAATTTATCCCTGGTCAACCCCAAAGATAGGCAAGACCAAAAACTTTGGAGTCACCTGGACTGACAGCACAGATTTTAACACCTTCAACAGAATGTAATCATTTTGATGGCATGGATTACTTTGTTGTTTGGGGAGGGTTTTAGATTGCTTTGTTTTTGTCTTTTTGTCATGACAATAATAAACCTTAATTTTTTTTGTATGTCTAAATTGAATTTTAAAACTTTTAAATGATGAAATCATTTAGAATCAAGAGGTATAAAACTACTTAGGAGAGGTGAAGTGCTATTTATAAAAGAAATTAACTTTTACCTTAAAAAGTCTTAATATGTAATCATGTTAAATACAAATGTATATGTGTAATTTTTACTAGACTGTTCACTATAGAGGGGAGGGGAGAGGGTGGGAAAGGAGAATGGTAGAAAAATTAATCCCTCAATCACTTCAGACTAAGTTTCATTTATAACAAATATAATTTATAACAAATTTATGACATTTATAACAAATATAATACTATTACACCATATTAAATGATGAAAGAACTGGTTTCAGAGACTGTTGGGTAATATGCAATGATGCAGAGTGAAGAACCAAAAGAATAATTAATATAAAGGTAACACTGTAAAGAAAAACATTTAAAAAGACCTAAGATCTCTGGTCAAAATTATTAACTAACCATATTTTCAGAAGAGTTTATTGTCCACCTCCTGACAGAAAAGTGATGGATACAGAAATGTTTTGGCAATTGGTCACTGTGTACATTCATTTTACTTGACTATATTTATTTGTTACAAGGATTGTTCCCCCCCCTTTCTTACTCTGTAATAATTGGGGGATTAATAATCAGGAGGAGATTAGCAATAGTAAATTCCCCAAAAGAGGGCTATTTTCCAAAATGGATAGAATGAGAACAGAAGGAAGTTCAGGAGGAAGCCCAGGAAAGCAGACCAGTTTTTAAAATAATGTGTATATGAAGCCTATATATTAGATTGCTTTCTATTGGGGGAGGAGAGAAAGAAGGGAGAGAGGGAGAAAAATGTAAAACTCAAAACCTTGCAAAAAAAAAAAGAGTTGAAAACTACTGTTGCATGTAGTTGGAAAGATAAATAAATAAAATATTCAAAATTTAAAATGTAAAAAAACTAAATAATGTATAGCATTTATAACTATACTTTTTTAAAAAAGAAAAATCAAATAGACCAGAACTAGGAGCTTGTTGGGGGGTTGGGGATTGCTTTGTTTTTGTCTTTTTGTCTAATGCTTTGACAATAATAAACCTTAATAATTGAATTTTAAAACCTTTAAATGATGAAATCATTTAGAATCGAGAGGCATAAAACTACAGTAACAGCAAAGTTTGTGATTCTCAACCATGGTAGAATTAGCTCTTCCCAGCAAAACTGTAATCAAAGACAATTCTGAAAGACTTGTGATGGAAAATACTATCCACGTCCAGAGAAAGAATTATGGAGTCTGAATGCAGATCAAAGAGTACTATTTTCATTTTTAATTTGTTTTTTGTTTTTTCTTTCTCATGATTTTCCCTTTTGTTCTAATTCATCTTTCATAATATGGAAATACGTTTAACATGATTGTACATGTATAATCTAAATCAGACTGCTGTCTTAGGGAATGAGAGGAGAGGGAAGGGAGGGAAGGAGAAAAATTTGGAACTCAAAACTTTACAAAAATGAATGTTAAACACTATGCTTTACATATAATTAGGAATATATAATTGAGATTAAAAAGAAAAAAGAAAAAGCAAAAAAGGAGATTTATAGTTTCACATAGAATCGACTTTATGAATTTTTCTATGAACATGGGAATATACTTTTTGATGTCTGAGTTCAGAATAAAAAAATTTAAAAGCAACTCAACATTGTTTTTGTACATTGTTTTATTTTACTTTTTTGTTTTTTTGTTTTTTGCAAGGCAATGGGGTTAAGTGACTTGCCCAAGGCCACACAGCTAAGTAATTATTAAGTGTCTGAGACCCAATTTGAACCCAGGTACTCCTGACTCCAGGGCAGGTGCTTTATCCACTGCACCACCTAGCAGCCCCTTGTTTAATTTTTAGTAAAACTTTTAAATGCCAGCCAGACCTGAAATGAATTCAATCTAATTTGACAAATATTTATTAATATTGCCTAATACATACAAGGTGCTTTGAGTCTTTCTGTGTTTGCTTTGGTTTTTTCAATTTCATTTTATTTCACCTCCAAATTCTTTCTCTCTGACCTCCCTTCCCTCACTGAGAAAGCTAGAAAACAAAATCTATTACATACATATATAATTAAAGCAGATTCCCATATACCTCTATCTACATCCTGAGGTCATTGCCTCTATCTGGAAATGGACAGCATGCTTTGTCATATATCCTCTGGAATTGTTCTGTGTATTGATCAGAGTTCTTAAATCTTTCAAAGTTGTTTGCCTTTCTGATATCATTATTATATAAATTGTTCACCTGTTTCTTCTCCCTTCCCTTTGCATCTTTTCATATAATTCTTCTCAGGTTTCTCTGAAACCATTCCCTTGGGCATTTCTTACACACAATAGCATTCCATCATATTTATATACAAAAACTTATTCAGCCATTCCACAACTGGGGGCCACTCCCTCAGGTTTCAAAAGTTAATAAGCTTTAAATTTATATTTCTGAATTGGAAATTCTGATTGGAAATTCTCCTACTTCATAAAACTTCCTTTTGATAAAATTAGGGAACAGAGAGGAGTGATTGAGGTCCATTCAGAGATACCAAAGCACCTCCTGGTAATTAAGACAATTAGCATTTGAAAAGGCACTTAGAGATGACTTCCCTCAGTAAAACAAAATAAAGAATTTGCCTCTAGTTCTACTCTTCCCCCACCCCAATCTTCCTCACTTTGTTTCTATCTCATCCTTTGTTTAGCTGACTGAATCAGAGATGACATTTCAGTGGTATTTAAATCAAGAGTAGAAGTCAATCATGGGTTGGGAGGACTAGTCCAGTTCTCAGACTGGACCCCCAACCCTCTCTGCCAGGCAGGCTATCTGAAGGTAGAGACAGCATAATATCAACAAATGTATTTGTAATCTAATTCAGTTTTGCTCTTCCTTAAGTTCAAAACCTCCTTACTTTTGGGAAAACAATAGTTTCCTTAGATTTCATGACATTTGAGTTTTAAAGGGAGCTAGTGATGTTAAGAGGCAATGATAAAGGAAAAGTGATGGAGGCAAAACTTTCCAGGTATGAGAGACATTCAGAACAAAAACAGAGTGACAATAGAAGGGAGGGCTTATATGGAAATAAGGAGATCCATACACACATACACATAGTAGGTGATAAGGAGAATTGTGAAATCAGGCCTAGAAAAGAGGGGTTAGAGTCTTTTGAAATAAGGAAAGAGATCTTTCACATTCCAGACTTAGTCAAGGTAACTTTAAAATTCCCTTAGGGATTTGGGTAGGTTTGTAGGATTGGGAGAAAGAGAAATAAGAAAATTATTGAGCTTGGGTTGCTGCTGTAAAAGTTATTCCTGGCCTTCTAGAGAATTTTGGTTTTGTTTTTATTTTTCCAGAGATTGATCTATTTCCAAATGAAAAATAAGGTTTCATCTTAGGAAGAGTAGGCATACTTCAATTGTTTGGGAACCTTGGGACAATGGATCTACCCTATAAGGTAACTGGTGAAATCTACCCATTAGAAAAATGTGAGTAGAAAAAGAAACTAAGTTTTGGGTCACCTGGCAAGAGCAAGAGATAACTAGAGGATAATCTGTGTACTCCACTGAAGGATAAACTTCTGGGTAGACATTCACAGTATGGATAGACAAAAATGGATTGCATAGTAGGTGAGGATCAGATGGATAAGAACATAGATCCATTGATTTGAGAGATTTTTCTTTACTGCTTTTGCTCAGAATCCTTATTAAAATACAAACGCCCTCAAGTCTGAGAAACATCTTAAACTAGCATTCTACTAACTATTGAGCTGACAATTTGCCCTTTCGAAAGGCAAATGCCCTTCAGACTTGTCCTAAAATAGGGGGAGAGAGACAAATTAATCTGAAATCAAGAGCCCAGGCACAAAAAAAGGAAGGTGGGCAAAACAATTTGACAAACTAATGCTAAGAGACTTCACTTGGAAAGCTAACCAGTGAACAATTTATAACATAACAATTTTAAGGATAATCAATTTTGAAAGACTTAAGAACTTTGACCCATACAATGACCAATCTCAATCTGAAGGATTTGGGATGAAACATGTTCTCCACCTCCAGATAAAGAAATGATGAACTCAAGGTGAAGATCAAATTATATTTTCTTTTTTCTTCCTTCCTTCGTACCTTCTTTCCTTCTCCTCTCTTTTCATCTTTCCTTTCTCTTTCCTTCCTTTCTCTTTTTTCTCATGATTAAGGAGGTAATTTGTTTGGCATATTGTGGGGGTCCAGCCTCCGAGGATGTCCTTGGAGCCTGACAGGAGGGATAGAGTCGTCGAAATGAGTTGAGTCAACAAGTGGGTATAGGCAGGAGCAGGTTGACTGTCAGCTGTTTAGATTTATTTTTATAGTCTCAGAATCATATGAAACAAGCAAACTAAAATCATTTCCTTGGTTACAAAAGTGTACAATTTTCATCATTAATCATATAGTTCATATGGTTACAAGTTTGATCATGTAGTGGTTACAAGTGTGATTATCAATCATGTAGTTAATTTTCTTGTCCCTGCTCAGACCGTGATGACCTCAACCTGCCTGTTGCCTAGTTTGTTGCTGCATAGTAAAGTTATTAATTAAACAGAACTTTCCTTATAATAATCTTTGATATAATTTGTTTAATGGAATGCTTTTATGTTTTTGTGCCACATATGTAATGTTTTTCCATATGCTCCCTTGACAACCTATAGTGAGGGTAGTTATGTTTGTCTACCCGTCTGTTGACTCCTTCAATAACCAATTTTCCTTTTAGCTCTTGCTGGTAGACACTACAGTTTCTATGATTTTTTATTCTTTCCCAAATAAACTAAGGCTGTTAGAGTTCACATATTGGTTACCTATACTAACTATTCTTTCACCATCTTTATCATATATTCCTGTGTATAAGGGCGGCAAAACTGTTAATTTCCCTGGAATTCTATCTGACCCATCTTGTATCTGGTTTCCCTGTATATATTCTAACATCTCCCTGGAACTCCCAGTGCTGTATCTTCCAGAGATTTCATAATGTTGAAGCCTTTTGTATGTCTCAGGGAGAGGCAGTCCTGTTAGACAGAGTTCACAATCTGTTTTATTCAAGGAATTTCTCTGAAATCTTTCCTTTATAGTCATTCCACTATTAGGATGATTAAGTTAAGGGGTGGCTAGGTTATGCCCCCCCCTTTTCCCCTCTCAAAGGATTTATAAAAAAAAATTTTCCTTCTCTTAGATTCTTTCTTGAGTTAAGGAGATTATAACTCAATAGTTTAAACACTATAATTTAATTCAATTATTTTTTAAAAAATAATTTATTGAGTTACTACATATAAGGCAATGGAGATACAAAGACAAAAATAAAACAGTCCTTGTCCTGAAGAAGCTTACCTTCTACCAGAAAGATATAACTATTCCCAGATCTGAGGCCCAACAAACAGGTTGTGTCTGAGCTTGGTGTTAAAATAATCTTTTGGCCTCTGGATGATATCATCCTCTTGGCAAAGCATATTGCTTGAACCAGCACCAGGTGTTCACGAGGGATTTAGCTCCCCCTATTTTCCAGAGTCATCTATCACACCTCCTGACACCTGTGCCTATTTAACTGCCAAGGATTCTGAAGCAGCTACTGCACTCCTGTTTCTGCCATGCTACAATTTAAAGACTGTTCCCATAGGACCCAAGAATGGCTGTATTGTCCCAAGAAGTGCAAACCACACAAAGTGTCTCAAGACCTAAGAATGATTGTGTTACAATCCAATCCCATATAAATATATACATGTATGTATGTATGTATAAAGCGGCCCCAGCATTAAGCTTTCCGTGAGGGTTGGGAAGTTGGGGGCGGGGAATGTTTCTTCCTACAAGCAGCATTTTCTTCACTTTGAAATTAATTAAATTTCTACTTGTGACCTGACTTTCCTGTCTCTAGCCTGCTTTGTGTGTCTCTGGTCTCCCACTGGTTAGAGGCTGATTCCAGTCCAGTTGACCCAATAAATACAGGAGTATAACCCAATCATATCAGCTTCTTATCAGGTCCCTTTAGGGGACCGATGAGGCTCTGGAACATCCCCAAGTTGGAAACCAGAAGTCTTCTCTTTAGCTTTCACCAACCCCATCCCTCAGGTAGGGATGAAACATTTGAGTAATTAATCTCCACAAATGGGTCCCATACAAATGAGCTTTGAGGCAGAGACAGGAGGACCTGAATTCAAATCCAGCCTCAGAAACTTCATACTAATTAGCTGTGTGGTCTTGGGCAAGTCACGCAACCCTGATCGCCTCCTATCCAGGGACAGGTCCAGTCATCCTGCTTCTTACCTTGCCCCGGTCTTCCTAGTTTCCAAGTTCAGCTCCATGTAGAATAATATTGATGATAATAGTCATGAGGAGGAGGAGGAAGATGAGAAAAGAAGGAAGAAGCGGAGGAGGAAAAGAAGAAGAAAGAAGGGGGAGGAGGAAGAGGTCTTGGGGTTCCTTCTAACAAGAAGGACTTGTCTTGGCTCGTTAGACTCTAGGTTTCTTCAGTACATAAGCCTTATTTAAACTGGCCCTTCTTCCTCATTACCTATCACAGCACTCCTCTAAGGGATCTGACTGAACAAAATTTGTTTGCCTCTTGGCCTCCCGCATATTCCTGGGAAATGCAAACGGCTTAAACTTTGCTTGACCTGGGTTCTGAAGCAGAAAGGCGCAGGTTGCGGGGCTCCCCTCGCGGCTCTGTCCGGCTGCGCGAGGGAGCCCTCCCAGGGGCGCTCGGGGTTTCGGGTTTCTCGCCTGCGGGGCCCCGAGGACGCGGCAGGCCTCGGCGCGCTCCCCCAGCCCGGGCAGCGGGGGAGCATCGCTCCTGCCTGGCGGAGGTACCGGCGAGCTCTCCCCTGGGAAGGCTGCAAGGGGCGGAGGCTGGCTCGGGGGAGCGGGGCCGCGGGGGCAGGAGGCGGTGATCCCAGCTGGGCCGGGACTTCCTTCCTGAGCTGCAGGACCACAAAACAATTGAACCGGAGGCACCGGCTCGGCTGCGGCTGTCCGGGCGAGGGAGGCGGAAGGCGATGGGTTCGGCGCTGAGCTGTGACAGCGGCCGAGCAGCCTCGGCCCCCAGGGCCGCCCCGTCGGCCCTGCCCCGCGGGAGCGAGGTGGAGCTGCCCGTCACCTCCTTTGACTGTTCCGTCTGCCTCGAAGTGCTGCATCACCCCATCCGGACCCGCTGCGGCCACGTGTGAGTGACCGGGGCGGGGGGGGGTGCTCCCGTTGGGGGTGCGGTTCGGGCCGGGGGGCGGCTGAGCTCCACCGGGGGCTGGAGGTGTGGCACTGGGCTGGGGGAACGCCTGGCCCGGAGGCGGCACAAGGATGGGGGGACCCGCGTGAGCCAGGTCTGAGCACCTGGGCTCCGTCGGCGGTCGGCGGCTAAGTGGCCGGCTTGGCCCCGCCGGACGGGGCTCCGGGGCTAGCTAGGATGCTCGCCCTGGCTAGGTAGCCCGGCTCCGGGCCGCCCCGGTTCTGGGCCCGCGTGGAGCGTCGCTGCCAAAGGCTCAGCCCAAGGAGACCTTGCGAATAGGAAGTGGAGGGCTGCGCCCGGAGCGGCTCACTGAGTCCGCAGAGCCGGGCGGGCGCCGAGCCTCCCCGGGCCCCCAGTCCCAGACGGGCCGGGCCGGGCCGGGCCGCCTTTAGTTGGGGCCGCGCGCGTGTCCCGAAACGCCCCCCGCGTTTCCTCCTCTGGCGAAAACAACGGAGCGGGCCTCCCTCCCCCGCCCCTCCCCCGCCGGGAAAGTGACCGGCCGCAGCCTCGGGGCTCCTGCCCGCTACTTTGTTACAAGTCCGCCCGAAGTGTGCCCGGGGCTTGACGCCTTAAACAAAACGCCTCCTGCCCTTTCTGAAGTGAAACCCACCGAACCGTCAAGATCTAACATTAAAGAGGGGAAAACGTATTCTATAGAACGTAGGGATTACGGAGTTTCTTTTTCAAACCGAGCTTTTATAGGTCTCCGTGCTAAGTGATTTCTGACTCCTTCACGGCTTAACTAAGTGAAGAGCATATAGTTTACTGAGAGCTTTACAGACCCCCCCCCCCATTAGCTTCATAACCACCGTGGGACCTACGGGCTATTATTATTTTTTATTTATTTAGGGTTTTTTTTTTTAGGATTTTTGCAAGGCAAATGGGGTTAAGTGGCTTGCCCAAGGCCACACAGCTAGGTAATCATTAACTGTCTGAGGTCGGATGGATTTGAACTCAGGTACTCCCGACTCCAGGGTGCTCTATCCACTACGCCGTCTAGCCGCCCCACGGACTATTATTATTATTATTATTATCATGCCCCATTTTTATCGATAAGGAAGCTGAGACCGATGAGGTTGTTTCTTGGCCCAGGGTCACAGCATTTGACTTCGGGTCTTCCTGACTCCAGGCTCAGAGCTCTAGCACCGCACCACCTAGCGGCCAATGTCAGAAATGCAGCTGCTTAGAATTTCTTCACTGTTCAGCGGTAAGTGGGTGGCTAGAGGATGCAGTGGACAAAGCACAAAGCCTGCAGTCAGGAAGACTCGCTCTTCCTGAATTCAAATCCGCCTTCAGATAGTTTCTAGTAACTCTGCAGAAGTCACTTATCCATGTTTCCACCTCAGTTTCCGCAAAATGGGCCAACAAGGAAATACTAATCCTCTCAACTATCTTAGCTAAAACAAACCAAAAAAAAAATGAACAAATGCTAGGAACAAGTGGCAAGCGCATTCAGTTTGGATGGAGTGTGCTTCACATCCTGCCCCTCTGCAACCTTGAACACATCACTTAATCTCTCGGATTCTTCATCTGTAAAAGGGGGGGGGGGGACTGGGCTATATGACCTAAATCTATGATGCCTACTAATGCTTAGATAAATAAAGCTCAGCAATTTTGCTTAGTATACTACTTGATTCCACTACTGAAAATCCATTATCACAATCAATTTGAAAGCATTAATTTAAGGACTTAACTTTGTTCTAAACACTTTGCTAAGCCCTGGGAATACAAAGAATAAAAATGTGCTTTCCATGTGTTTTAGCTAGAGGAGGATATACAGCCAACTGATTTTACCATTTAAAGGTCTTCAGATTGGAGGCTTTCAGTCAGGGGTACCATGCCTACCAAGTTTCTTCCCTTCAACAAGCAAGCCTTTGCTTAAAACTTAGTGAGGAAAAGCCCCAGTCCATTTTGGGATAATTCCAATAGTTAGGAAGTCTTAACATGTCAAGCCCCATTAGGAGTTTCTTTGTCATTCCTACCCATTGCTTCAATTATGATTGTATGATTTTTTTTTTTTAGGTTTTTGCAAGGCAATGGGGTTAAGTGGCTTGCCCAAGGCCACACAGCTAGGTAATTATTAAGTGTCTGAGATCAGATTTGAACCCAGGTATTTCTGACTCCAGGGCAGGTGCTTTATCCACTGCGCCACCTAGCCGCCCCGATTGTATGAGTTTTAAAAAACTGAATCTAATTCCTCTTTTTTTTGTAATGACTTTATAAGTAGACACAAAGCTAGTTGAAGTCTAGAGGGGGAAAGGGAGGAAAGTAGCTTACTATTTAAAGATCTACTACTATTACTACTATTATCTACCTACCTAAAGATCAAGGAAGCCTTCATGGACTAGCTGGCATTTCAATTGAACTTTAGACAGTGGATAGCAATTCAAAAGAGACTGGAAAACAGAGCCCAAAAAACATGTGTGAAGATGGAAAAAAATTGAAGATTGTTAGGGAAGACAAAGTGATCTAATTTGTACAATTGTTGAACTGGTAATATCTAAGAAAAGCTATGATAGCATGTAAAATTAAATTACTTTTAAAAGTAATACTCCATAGAGTACTTTATTTGTAAACACTGAAATTTTTGAGTTCTGTGCTTCCTTTTCCCTTCTCCCTCCCCCAACTTTTATAAATAGACTGAAAAGTTTTCCAGGGTATGTGACCTGTATGATGCAGTAAGAAGCTTTTACATCTTTGAATACTGTGTCCTGGACATGACTTCTTTTTTTTGCAAGGTAATGGAATTAAGTGACTTGCCAAAGGTCACACATAGCCAAGTAAGTATTTAGTGTCTGAGACTAGATTTGAACTCAGGTGTTCCTGACTCCAGTGCCAGTGCTCTCTCTTCTGTACTAGCTAGCTGCCCCTTGGGCATGTATTCTTAAGAAATACATACTAAAAATCAAAAGCTTTTTGCTTGACATGAAGTGGGATGGGGATGGGGATGGGGGTAGGGGAATGGTTAAAAGTTGTATAGTATAGTGAAAGTAGGTTTATAGTGAAATACCAGCTTTAACCATAATTGAGGTATGACTAAGTATTTCCTGATGCCAGTATTCTATTTGTGATAGGGAATTCTTTGATATGCAGAGTGTGAAATTAATTTAGAAATCTTAAGAGAATTACCTGGGGCTCTGAGACCCTCAAGTGATTTAACCAAGGTAATATCACAGGTATTCTCTAAGTTCTTTATAATTATAGCTAGCATTTATGTGATCCTTTATGATTTGCAAAGAATTTTACAGATACTTTACTTTATCCTCATGTTAAAGGTAGTTGCTTTTATTATTGCTATTTTCAAGATGAGAAAACTGAGGAAGCTGAGGTTGAGTGAATTACCCAGGGTCATGCAGCTTATCAATATAAATATAAATATAAACACTATACCATCTTGAAGCCACAGGTATTATTCATTTCATGTGTTCTTGGGCAAATTTATGTATAGTAAAGATAATTTTTAAAAAAGTCTAGGTTTGTTTTTTAATACTCTAAAATGTATTTGAGTGGATCCTGTCAAGATGGCAGAGTAGGTCAGAAAACTCCAGACTTCCTCCACAAATAAATCAAAATAAATCACCAAATAGAGTGGAAAAAAATAAACAAAAATTTTAGAGTTGGACCAGAACAGTGATTCTCCTGAGAATCAGAGAAGATTCAAGGATTCCCCAGGCTGAGCAAAGTATGAACAACTCCAGACTAGTTCCCTGAAATAGCAGGGCGGGGGGGTGGGGGGGTGGGGGGGTGGGGGGGGCAGTCAAGCTGGGGATTGTCTTGGCCTTGGGCACAGAATTTTCACCTCCTGAACTGTGTAGGATGGAGAAATGGAGTGTCTGAGGAGGGGGAGAGAGGGAACCGTGTAATATTTCCAGACTCAGTTCTGCTGCTAAGATTTGGTCCTGAGCAAGAAGGAATTAGCATCCACTCAGTTGGCTATGGAGACTTACAGGAGAGCTGGTTCTTGGTCTTGGTTCCTGGTCAGAGAGGAGAACAGAAGGTTATAGCCATTGGAGAGTTCTCAGGGAGTAAGACCATTTCCAGCACAAAGTGTGGAGAGGCCCTAGTTGAGGCTTAGAGAGGGAAAGGAGTGCAGTAGCTCAGTCCAGGGCATCCTCCCACAACATAGGACTAGAGGTGAAAATAACTATAAATTGTTAAAAAAAATTTTTTTAAATGGGCAGGAAAAGGAGAAAGAATCCAAACATAGACAATTACTATGGGAGTAGAGAAGACCTGGGTTCATCTTCAGAGGAAGACAAGGACCAAGCGAAATATAAAGCAAACCACAAAGACTAATTTCAATAAGGATAAATTGTTTACTATCTATATATGAGAATGTAAACCATATGTCTAAGATTATTATTAGTAATTGGGTAGTTTGAAGGAAAGATTGGGGTAAAACTAAGTAGGATGAGATTCTTATGGAAAAGATAAAAAAAGTAATCATCTTAGATAAATGAGATGAGAAAGAATTGATACAGAGGAATTAGTTGGGGAAGTAAAGCAAATAGTTGTTGATACCTACTGAAGGAACTCGTGTGTGTGTGTGTGTGTGTGTGTGTGTGTAGAAGAAAGAAGAAGAAATAGGGAGAGTACTAAGTTAGAGAGTGAGAGAATAGGATAAGAGGATATAAAAAAGGGTTTGGAGGAGAGGTATAGATGGATGTATAATGCAAGGATTCTTTGAAAGGTGGTAGGTTAAGGAATTGGAGAGCAAAGTCATGAGTAGAAATAAAGCAGAGGAGTGAGGAGGGGTTGTTTTCAGGAAATGTTATAAAAATGAGAGATGCAAACAAACTAATATAGACATCTATGAATATGTATATATGTATATGTTTGGGTATGTATATATATATATATATATATATGTGACTGTGTATGATGTGTGTATGGAAATATGTATGGGTGCTTGTGTATGTATATATAGCTATCCATGCTTAGTTGTAGCCATCCTGGGCGGAGGGGAGAGTAAACAGAGCACAGAAGAAAACTACAAGGAGACATAGGGTAGTGCAATATGTAGTATTGATTACATAAGTTTTCTTGAAATGGAAAGTTATTTCTTTTTTTTGCAAGGCAGTGGGGTTAAGTAACTTGCTGAAGGTCACATGGCTAGGTAATTATTAAGTGTCTGAGGTTAGATTTGAACTCGGGTCCTCCTGACTCCAGGACCAGTGCTCTGTCCACTGCACCACCTAGCTACCTGAAATTATTGCTTTTAAAAAAAAATACTCATATACAAATATGCCATCTAGGCTTGGAGGTCACCTTTTTGGACTGGACTGAATAACTTGAGGTAAATAGATGTCTATCATTATGCTGGTTTTTTGGATGATTGGATTGTCTAAAGTTTACCTTTAGTAATATTTCTCTTTTGTTGGTGGTTTCTCAGTTGAAAGAGACTTTTAAGGGGCAGCTAGGTGGTGTAATGGATAGAGCACCGACCCTGGAATGAGGAGGACCTAAGTTCACATCTGGCCTCAGACACTTAATAATTGCCTAGCTGTGTGACCTTGGGCAAGTCACTTAACCCTGTTGCCTTAAATAAATAAAAAAATTTTAAATATACAAAAAGAAGAGACTTTCAGATTGCTAGGTTCTTGGTGGTTCTTTTGCAAAATTTTAATCCTTTTGTTTAGTTTTTCTCCTTGTTCTGTTCTGTTTGGGAGAAAGCCAAACAATTGGGGAAAAGTCATGAAACTATTACCACCAGCACAATTTTCCTTCCCTCAACTTTCCCATTCTTTGTTTTGACAAATCTGTACTCATTGTTCTGGTTGTGAACAGAATTTCCATCCGTATCCCTCTCCTTTTGGCAAACGTATTTGGTTCCCTTCCATATTCAAAATTTTTTCACAAGAATGAACAACTGCTTGTACCACCTAAATTAGGTATAAATTTAGTTAAAATACTACCTAAATTTTTTGTTGATGTTTTTGGATTTTTTGTGATCTTTTGAATTTAAATTAAAACAGAAAGTGGAGAAGTGCAAATGAGACTTTTCCCTGTCTGTTGTAAATCTTTTCTTTTGTTATCCATTCAAATCTGGTCAAAATTGGCTATTCCTCACTTAGGGGTTCAGAGAGGAAATGAATGCTAAATTATTGATGGTGAATCACAAAGATGGCATTTCAATAAAGAGAAGATAAAGCCATGAGAACATTGAGATATATCTCTTTAGATGAGTTAAGAGCATAAGATCATTTCTTAAGGAAATGGATTAAGGGTGGAAATTAATACAGATATGAGAAAATACCTCTCCCCTTTTGTAGAGATTGGAGATCCAAGGATGTGGAGCATTGCTTATATTTGCAGATTTTTTTTTATGTTGATTAGTTTTGTTAAAAAATTTTTATTCTTCTTTTTAAAAAAAGCACTTATATAGAATGACTCTCCAGGAGCAAGGAAGGGGAAGGATTCTGTGAGAAATTTAGGTGATGTAAAACCAAAGGTATCAATGCCATTAAAGTTTAAAAATATAGAGGATAAAATTAAATATTGCCTTCTTAATTTTCTAAAGTGAGGTATTTACTCATTTAAAGAAAGTCTTCTTTTTCCTCATTCTCTGAAGCCTCTGACCCAATCTTCTCCATTCAGAAAGGATATTGGTATTCACTTATGTGATTCTGTTTACAGAAAGTTTTCTTCCAACATTTGAGATCCAGTAAGAAATGGAATAGTGACAATTAGTAGACAACTATTCTGAAATGATAACCTAACCCCCCCCAAACTGTATTTTAACATTGTGATTTTTCTTCTATAAAATTTCTATTAAAATTGCTTCAGCCTCTCTTGTTAGGAGAAATTTTTACAAAAACAACTCTTTTTTTCCCCCTGAGCTAGAAATGCTTAGATATTAAAATATTGCTTAATTATACAGATCTGTTTCCTAACAAACTTGTGCCTAAAATGCACAGCATGATATCAATGTTTTCTTCTTTGACTATTAGGATGTCCAGATCTCTGGAAGGTGAGAGACTTGGAGACATTTAAGTGATGTTAAAAAAAAATTAGCATAAGCCAAGTTCATCCTTCTAACCTGTTGAGATACTTTTGGATACAAATTTGTTATCCCATGTGTTAGCTACCCTATTCATTCTCATGTTATTTACACATTTTATGAGCACATTTGTTCTTTCATTCAAATCATTAAACATATTGAGCAACACAGGTCCAGGAAGAGATGATTCAGGTACCTACCTAAAGCTAGGACTCTGGCTTAATATTGATCTATTAATCATTATTCTTTGGGTCTTGTCATTCCCATTAATTAGCAAGCAATTATTGAAAGCCCATTGTGGGGGCAGCTAGGTGACACAGTGGGTAGAGCACCAGCCCTGGAGTCAGGAGGACCTAAGTTCAAATGTGGTCTCAGACACTTACTAATTACCTAGCTATGTGACTTTTTTTTTTTTTAGGTTTTTGCAAGGCAAATGGGGTTAAGTGGCTTGCCCAAGGCCACACAGCTAAGTAATTAGTAAGTGTCTGAGACTGGATTTGAACCCAGGTACTACTGACTCCAGGGCTGGTGCTCTATCCACTGCGCCACCTAGCTGCCCCCCTAACTGTGTGACTTTGGGCAAGTCACTTAACCCCATTTGTCTTGCAAAAACCTAAAAAAAGAAAAAAGCCTATTGTGTACCAGGCATTATGCTAAGCAGCCTAGACATAAATATAAAAATGAAACAGAGGATTACAGTCTAGTGAAGAGAGACAAGAATAGGTATTTACAAAATAGATACCAAGTAATTTTGGAGTAATCAGCAAAAACTTAATGTAAAGGGTAGCATTTGAGTTAAGCCTTGAAGTTGAAACCTTGAAGGATAAACTGAGCTAGAGTCTAAGAGGTTCTGCATCTTCAGTGAATGGGGAGCTTTATAGGTATGAAGGGATAGCCAGTTTTGAGGGTAAAGAGGTGCAATAAAGTATCTTGTATGATGAAGGATAAAAATGTCAGTTTGGCTGGAAGATTGTGTGTGAAGGGAAATTTTGGGGAACAGGGCTGGGAAAATAGGATGGGCCAGCGTCTATAAGGGTTTAAATATCAAGAGAATAAGTTGATAATTGACCTTAAAGGTAATAGAAAATCATTTTGTAGGGGCAGCTAAGTGGCGCAGTGGATAGAGCACCAGCCCTGGAGTCAGGAGTACCTGAGTTCAAATCCGGCCTCAGACATTTAATAATTACCTAGCTGTGTGGCCTTGGCCAAGCCACTTAACCCCATCGCCTTACAAAAAAAAAATCATTTTGTGGTTTTTCTGTGGAGGATGGATCTGAAACTTGACTCAGAGAGACCTATTAGGAGGCTATTGTAAGAGCACAGATGAGAAGCAACATCTGAACTAGGGCCATGGCTATGTGAGCAGAAAGAAGTGAAGAGATAGAGAGATGTTCTGGAAGTACATAAGACAAGATTTGGAAACCCAGTGGTTATAGGAGTTGGATGATATGTGGTATCAATCTTAATGTCTGGACTTGGTGAGTTGGAATAACAATCATCCCTTCTATTTCTAAGTACTTATGAACCAGCCCTTTAATAATATATTCTAGAATTTTGCCAGGAACTTTGTGTCAAGTTCTTTCGATCTCAGTTCAAAGAATCTACCCTGCTATTTTTGAAAATTCAGGCACCAAGGAAATAGAACTTTTAAAATATCCATGTTGTGACTAATATGGAAATATGTTAAACATGATTGTATATAAGATTGTTTGCTACCATGAGGAAGGGGAGAGAAAGGAGAGTATAAAATGACATAAAAATGTGGAGCTCAAAAGGATGAATGTAGAAAAACTACCTTTGCTTGTAATTAGAAAAATAAATAAATAAAATTTAAAAAAGCTATAAGTTGGATTTCCATTGTCAAATTAACATAGTATATACTTTTTTTTTTTATTTAGGTTTGTTTGGTTTTTTGCAAGGCAAATGGGGTTAAGTGACTTGCCCAAGGCCACACAGCTAGGCAATTACCAAGTGTCTGAGACCGGACCTGAACCCAGGTACTCCTGACTCCAGGGCCGATGATTCATCCACTGTGCCACCTAGCCGCCCCCATAATATATACTTTCTTTTTTTTTTAAAACTTATTTTTATTAAAGATGTTATTTGAGTTTTACAATTTTCCCCCATCTTACTTCCCTCCCCCCACCCCCCAAACAGAAAGCAATCTGTCAGTCTTTACTTTGTTTCCATGTTGTACCTTGATCCAAATTGGGTGTGATGAGAGAGAAATCATATCCTTGAAGAAGAGACAAGAAGTCTAGGAGATAACAAGATCAGACAATAAGATATCCGTTTTTTTCTAAATTAAAGGGAATAGTCCTTGAACTTTGTTCAAACTCCACAGCTCCTTATCTGGATACAGATGGCACTCTCCTTTGCAGACAGCCCCAAATTGTTCCTGATTGTTGCACTGATGGGATGAGCAAGTCCTTCAAGGTTGAACATCACTCCCATGTTGCTGTTAGGGTGTACAGTGTTTTTCTGGTTCTGCTCATTTCACTCAGCATCAGTTCATGCAAATCCCTCCAGGCTTTCCTGAAATCCCGTCCCTCCTGGTTTCTAATAGAACAATAGTGTTCCATGACATACATATACCACAGTTTACTAAGCCATTCCCCAATTGAAGGACATTTACTTGATTTCCAATTCTTTGCCACCACAAACAGGGCTGCTATAAATATTTTTGTACAAGTGATGTTTTTACCCTTTTTCATCATCTCTTCAGGATATAGACCCAGTAGTTTTATTGCTGGGTCAAAGGGTATGCACATTTTCGTTGCCCTTTGGGTGTAATTCCAAATTTCTCTCCAGAAGGGTTGGATGAGTTCACAGCTCCACCAATAGTGTAATAGTGTCCCAGATTTCCCACAACTCTTCCAACAATGATCATTATCCTTTCTGGTCATATTGGCCAATCTGAGAGCTGTGAGGTGGTACCTCAGAAAAGCTTTAATTTGCATTTCTCTAATAATTAATGATTTAGAGCATTTTTTCATATGGCTATGGATTGCTTTGATCTCCTCATCTATAAATTGCCTTTGCATATCCTTTGACCATTTGTCAATTGGGGAATGGCTTTTTGTTTTAAAAATATGATTCAGTTTTCTATATATTTTAGAAATGAGTCCTTTGTCAGAATCATTAGTTGTAAAGATTGTTTCCCAATTTACTACATTTCTTTTGATTTTGGTTACATTGGTTTTTATCTGTGCAAAAGCTTTTTAATTTAATGTAATCGAAATCATCTAATTGGTTTTTGGTGATGTTCTCCAATTCTTTCCTAATCATAAACTGCTCCTCTTTCCATAGATCTGACAGGTAAACTAGTCCTTGATCTTCTAATTTGCTTATAGTATTGTTTTTTATGTCTAAGTCCTGTAATCATTTGGATCTTATCTTGGTAAAGGGTGTTAGGTGTTGGTCTAATCTAAGTTTCTTCCATACTAACTTCCAATTATCCCAGAAGTTTTTATCAAAGAGGGAGTTTTTATCCCAATAGCTGGACTCTTTGGGTTTATCAAGCAGCAGATTACTATAATCATTTCCTGCTAATGCACCTAGTCTATTCCACTGGTCCACCACTCTGTTTCTTAGCCAGTACCAAAGAGTTTTGATAACTGATGCTTTATAATATAATTTTAGATCAGGTAGGGTTAAGCCACCTTCTTTTGCTCTGTACAGGATAGTTTAAGATACATCATGTTATGAATTCTAAATTATATATCTAGTATATTAAAAAAGAGAGTGGAGGGGGCTAGACTTTGAATAAGGAGAGACATAAATTCAGATCTGATTTCTTAGGATTACCATTTGTGATTATGAGCATATCACCTAACTTCTCTAAACATTCATCTCTTTGTCATAAAATGGGGGTGCTGATATTTTCACATGATTGCTAAAAAGAAATATATAGGGGCGGCTAGGTGGCGTAGTGGATAAAGCACCGGCCTTGGAGTCAGGAGTACCTGGGTTCAAATCCGGTCTCAGACACTTAATAATTACCTAGCTGTGTGGCTTTGGGCAAGCCACTTAACCCCATTCCCTTGCAAAAACTAAAAAAAAAAAAAAAACAAAAAAAAACCCAATATTGTTTTAAAAAAGTATTTCCATTAGATTATTTTATGATTCGGCATACAACTAATTACAAAAATTGTCTATGTTTCAGTCAAATCTGTCAGTAAGCATTCAATAAACACTTACTATGTGCCAAATACTGGAAATCCAAATAAAAGCAAAAAAGATGAGTTATGCCCTTTAGAGACCTATATTCCAATGGGGAAATTTTATTTATTTATTTATTATAGTGTTATTGGTATTAGGGGGTTACATTTTCTCAGAACTAAAATAAGAGCTCACCATGTGAGAAGAGGGAAAAGTTCCACTACAGTGAAATAGCTTTGGTATTGAAGCTCTCCGTTTGGCTGTATTTCTTTTTTTGATCCCAGTGGGCATCTACTTTTGTCTTTTCGTTCAAATTATACTTACAGTGGAGTCTAAGGTGATGTCATATGTCCTCCGTTAAACAGAGCTGTTGAGAATTTTTTCCCTTAGGAGTCTAAAATGTAACATGAAGCTTTTAATTTATGAGTCTAAGTTTTTGTACTTTGAAAACTTTGCCAGACCTTTTGACGAAATTGATATGTTTTGGTTTGTTTGGGAGTAGATTCTGCCGTTCCTGTATTTCTACAAGCCTAAGGAACAGTAAGTGGACGTGTCCTTATTGCCGGACATATCTTCCTTCAGAAGGAGTTCCAGCAACTGATATAATGAAGAAAATGAAAGCAATCTACCAAAACTGCACAGAGTGTAACACTCAGGTATGTATCACTGAGTAACACCTTAGGCCCTTGTATAACTCATTATGGTTCCCCAGATCTCACTAACCTCCTTGGTTCTGTTGAAGACATGACCATTCTTCCAGTTTTCCAAGCATATCTTACCTCTTCCTCCTAACCTAGGTCCAGTAATCTCCAGGTCTTCTTAATTCTACCTCTATAATCCACCTGTATCTCTGTCACATAGCCGCAATTTCAGTTCCCACCCTCATTGTCTCTTGCTTGGACTATTGCCATTGTCTAATGATGGCTCTACTTTTGATCTCTCCTATCCCTAATCCATCCTTTGTACAACTGGAAATCATAGTATCACTCCCCTCATCAAAAAACGTCAATAGCTTCTTTTTTGTCTTTAAGAAATAAGACACACTCCTCTGTGTGACAGTGTCACACTTTTCTAGCTTGATCTTATCTTTCCAGGCTGTTTGCCCATTACTCCCCTTCATTCACTCTAACCTTTTAGTCAAATCAACCCCAAAATGAATTCAGTCTCCCGCATTTACATCGACTGTTCCCAGGCTGGGAATGAATGTTTTACTTACTTCTGATGATTAGCCTTCCTTCAAAGTTTAACTCATGTCACCTTCTACCATAGACCTTTCCTGAGTCTCTCATTAGTTAGAGCTTTCCCCCATCTTTCCCCCAACACCATTTTTGCTAAAAACATAAACACATGCATAAGTATATGTATATGTGTTACACACACAGACACAGACACATATTTGCCTTTATCAATCTATGTGTTATTTATTCAAGTTGAATGTAAACTCATTGAGATTATGGACTATTTGACTTTGTGTCACAGTGCTAGACACATAATATTTGTTTGATGAGTATAAATTGAATTGAATCCTCAGTGCCATGTGAATTAAAAATGAAATCCCCTAGGTCAGATGAACTACCTTCTTAGGTACTGATGTGATTGCCAAGCTAATGCCAGGGATAAAAGATCTCAGAAAATGAGAAAAAATTGTAAGAAAGAGCAAATGCCCCCCCCCCAAAAAAAGATAGAGGAGTGTGCAGTCTATAAATCGGTAACTCTGACTGATAGTTTGGGGTACAATTAGAAAAAGAAACAATGACATAAAAAAACAAGCATGGCTTTGTCAAGAACAGATCATGCCAGACAAACCTTATTTCCGTTTTTGAAAGGCTTATTAATTTGGTAGATCAGGAGTATACTGTAGATACTGTTTATCTTGATTTTAGCAAAGCATTTGGTTAAGTATCCTTTTTTTTCTTATGGAAAAGATGGAATGATATGGGCTAGACCACAGATACCAAGCTTGTGGTCCTTCTGTACCCAGGACCAGATTAAAGTGCTACTGGGAAATTTTTAGTAAAATAAATAAAAATACAATATGTTAATTTGTGGTTTTCTAAATCAATATGCAACCCCTCAGATGGTTGTATCTGTTTGAGTTTGGCAACACCAGGCTAGATAATTGTGATATCAGATAGATTTGGTATTGATTGAATAGATAGATTCAAAAAGTAGATATTAATGAGGGTAAGTAGGTCTTCAAAGGAGAGCTTTACCCTTTAGTATTTAACATTTTTATCAATAGTTTGGATAAAGACTCAAATGGCATACTTAAAAAATTTACAGATGACATAAAGTTGGGAGGAATAGTTAACATACTAGAAAATAGCCAAGATTCAAAAAGATATTGTCAAGCTAGAGCACTGAGCTGAATCTATTAAGATGAAATTCAATAAGATGAATTGAAAACCTTATGCTTGGGTTCAAAACATAAACTTTACAAGTATAAAATAGAAGAAGCATAATTAGGCCACAGTTTGAAAACATCCAGGATTTTTTAATGGATTGTAAGTTGCTATGAGTCAGTAGTGTGATATCCTCACCAAAAAAAAAATTTAATGAGATCTTTTAGGCTACCTTTTGAAAGACATAGCCTCCAGAAATAAGAAGGTGCTGGTCCTGCTATTTCTGCCTTAGTAGACATATAGTGTCTGGTATTGTGCCCAGATTTGGACACCATATTTAGGAAGGCCACTGATAAGCTGGAGAACATCTGGAGACTAGATGCCAAAGACCCTTGAGTCCTTAGTTGAAGGAGTTAAAATTAATTGTATGTTTCCTCTAGAATCAAATACAAATCCTTCATTTTGACTTTTTTACACCCATTACAACCTAATCTCATCCTTATGTGTGTCTTCATTCTATAATACAGCCTAACTTGTTCGTCACAAAAAGCACATCTCCAGCTTCCATATCTTTGCCCTGGCTGTCCCCCATTTTTGAAATGCACTCCTTTGTAAGCCTGACTCCTTGGAATATATTATTTAGTTCATGCACCATGTTTTTCATGAAGCCTTTCCTGATTCCCCTTTCTTCCCAGGAGTGTGCTGAAGCCAACTTGAATGGACTTAAATTCAACCAATTATTAAATTATCAACATGAGCATTTGTACTTTTTAAATCAGAAAAATATTACAAATCAGTGGTTGATTTTGTTGATTGTCTAGACTTAAGTAAATGTTGGGGATGATGGTACTAATGCACAACAAATTTAGATATGTGTCATGAGCACATTTTCCCCAAAAGAATCAGTTGTTAAACATTTATTAAAATGCCCATGCTTTCCTCCTAAGAAATGGCTTTTTCTGTATTTTGTATATATTCTGCATCTATTTATTTAGGCCTAAATTTTCTCCCAGATTAGCCTGTAAATTCCTTAAGGTCTCGCTTTTGTCTTTATGACCCTAGCATGTAACACAGTGCCTAACATGTAATATGTGGTTAATAAATTCTTTAATTGATAAAATATTTGGTGTTTGTCTCTATTTTTATTTCTTGTCTTACCAGATAGAATGTAGGTTTTTTGAGGGCAGGGATGGTTTCATTTATTTTTCTTTGTATCCCCAGCACCTTAGCAGAGTGCCTTGTGTACAGTAGTTGCTTAATAAATGCTTGCTGATTGATAACATTTAGAGCTGTCCCAAATTGGAGTGCTTCTGGAGACAATGGGTTTGCCTTCATTGAATGTCTTTAAGCTATAGCTGAATAACTACTTTGGGGTATATTGTAATTGAAATTCCCTTTCATGAATAACATGGACTAGATAACCAATGTCTTTGAAATTCTGTGGTTCTGTGAGCTTACTTTTTCTTTCTCCTCTGTTTTCCAACTATTTAAAGGTTTCTGAAGAACAAACCTTTACTTGACTGTGTTGTCTCTGAATTTTTCTTCTTTTCATTCAAACTTAAGAAATTGTTATAGGCTTAAAATTTTAATATGAAGCAGTTAAGCCCATCCCTATACTATAAGATAGGACCAAATGAATTAAAAAATAAGCAAGCCAAAAAACCCAATAAAAGTTTGAGTTTTCAGATTTTCTCCCTCCATCTTTGCCCCTTCCCATTTTCTGAGAAAGCAAATTATTTGATAATGATTATATAGGTGAGGTCATGTAAAACATTTCCATATTAGTTATATTGCAAAAGAAAGTACAGTTAAAAAAAAAGGGAGAGTGGCACAGTGGATAGAGTCCTGGAATCAGGAGGACCTAAGTTCAAAGCCAGCCTCAGACACTTAATGATTACCTAGCTGTGTGATCTTAGGCAAGTCACTTAACCCCATTGCCTTGCAAAAAAAAAAGGAGAAAAATAAAAGTTTAAAAAGTATGCATCAGTCTGCACTCGAGTTCATTGCCTCTCTCTCTGGAGATGGATAGCATTTTTTCATCATGGGTGCTTTGAAATTGTCTTGGAGCATAGATTTAGAAGTTGAAGGAATGTTAGAAGCCATTTAGTTCACTCTCAAAGAGATTAAGTGATTTGCCTAAGCTGACATAGTAGGTATCAGAACTGGAATTTAAACCCCAAATTCTCTAATATTACATCCAACATGCTTTCTACTGAATACCAACTGAAATGTCCTTTTTCCTTTCTCCCCATCACCATCTCTTCCTATTCCTATTTTTCTATGTCTCTCTTTTTTTTTCTATTGTTCCTTGAAGCTATAATACCATCCATCACCCTTCCCTTGGCCTTTCTTCCTGATGTCTCTACCCATAACTGAATATATTTACCATTCCTGGCCATAACTATGCCTTCCCTTCCCTTCTCAGACTATTCAAACTCTAGCTATCCTTCAAAGCCTAACTCAAGTCACTCCTGCTCCAGGAAATCTTCCATGACTATTCCAGGCCTCTTTAGATTCTTGCACCTTTCTTTTCTTTGAATGGTGGTATACCACTTATAGTATGTATATCACATAATGTAGCTGTAAATTCATGACACCTATTGGAGACAATCATCTCAGACTGCTTTGTCAATCTTATGTCCCCAACTAGACCGTCAGCCCTTTAGGCATTATACTTATTAGCTAACACAGTACAGAGTACAGAATAGATGCTTAATAAATATTGATTATTCAGTGTGTGAGCCCTTATTTTAAGCTCAAGAGTGAGGGCTTTTTTATTTATTTCATTAAATATTTCCCAGTTGAATATAGGAAAATATTTTCACATTGATTTCAAAAAAATTTGAGTTTCAAATCTTCTCCCTCTCTGCCACTTTCCATTTTCTGAGAAAGCAAATTTTTTGATAATTATATAGGTGAAGTCAGGTAAAACATTTCCATATTAATCATGTTGTAAAAGAAACACAGTCAAAAAAGTTTATCTTGGTGATATAGAGTTTAAATTTAAAAGTGAGTTCTAATTTTATAACAAAAGAATTATAGAGTATTGAAGTATATGTTTGGGTGTTGAATGTTCTAAAATACATCTGTTTTAACACAGGCAGATTCTCCCCTACCTAACTCCCCAGTTTTTGTAACTGTCTCTAAGAAGGATATTAGGAAAGCATGAATCTATTTTATCTTTATTGTCTCTCTCTTTAGTTCAACCTTGTCAGGAAACTGCAACTTCCTTTGACATCATGGATTTGGGGTTTGAGGTTTAACTTCTGTAGCTTTGACAAAAGAAAAGCACAGAATCAGCCCATCCCTATACCACATCTTTCTGTACAAAGCTTCCTTTGACACAAGATGTTATCAGTATCTAATGAGACATTTATCCAAATTTGTGTTATGTAACAAGAAGTCCCTTAAAGTTAGGATTGCTAAATGGAGAGCCATAATAAAGAATATTCCTTATTGGTAGCTAGTGCAAATGTAATGCACTATTGAACATAATCTTAATGGAGTTATTAGGGTATGTGTTGTGAAATCATATAATGATATTGAGGATCTTATGAACCCATCATATTTTTGTCTTGCCCAGGAGTACATGTATAAGATTTCTATTCATTTATTATGACTCATTCCAAAATGTCCTTATTTTTAAAAATCCATTGTTGGATAATGAAATCATAAAAAGTATAAAATGACTACATAATTTATTAAATTTCAAGAGATGTGAATAGGTCAAAGTTATATATTGAGCATTATGTCATTCTAATTTTTAGGCAAAGTTTTCAAAATTTTGATAGTAGATTAAGTCAAATCACACTGTTTCTTTGAATGCATTCTTTTAAAGACCTGGTCTCAGAATAATTCAGAGAGTCCTGTTAATTCGTGGAGCTCAAAAAAGCCATGGGATAATTTAGTGCAGTCTCTCATTTTGCAAAGGAAACTGAGGTTCACTTAAGTTAATAACTCAGCTAAAGTTATATAGCCAGTTAGCAGCAGAACTGAGACTCAAACCCAGATTTCCTGATGCCAAAAGCATTGTGCTTTCCACTCTATTGTTTGGCTTCTTATGAGACAAAATGAACAAAGTCACAAACTGGACAGAAAAAAAGTAACTTGTAGGAAATTTCTTGCAACAATGGACTTATTTAAAATCTATTTCTTTTTTTTTATATATATGAAGGTATGTCTCAGTGAAATGAGAGCTCATATAAAGACTTGTCAGAAATATATAGAGAAATATGGACCTCTTCAAGAACTTGGAGAAGTAACAAGGTAAAATATTTCAATAGCATGAAGCTTTTTAATGAATGTTATAGCCATAAAGATTTTTTCTGTTTTTTACTGACCTTTATTTTGAGTTTTACAATTTTTCTCCTAATCTTCCTTTCCTCCCCCATCCCCCACAGAAGTTAGTCTTTACATTGTTTCCATGGTATACATTGATCTAAGTTGAATGTGATGAGAGAAAAATCATATGCCTACGGAAGAAAAATTAAGTATAAGAGATAGCAAAATTACATAATAAGATAGCAGGCTTTTTTTCCTAAATTGAAGGTAATAATCTTTGGTCTTTGTTTAAACTCCACAGTTCTTTCTCTGGATACAGATGATATTCTCCATTCTCAAAATTGCCCCTGATTGTTGCACTGATGGAATGAGCAAGTCCATCAAGTTTGATCATTATCCCCATGTTGCTGTTAGGGTGTATAATGTTTTTCTGGTTCTGCTCATCTCAGTCAGCATCAGTTCATGCAAATCCCTCCAGGCTTCCCTGAATTCCCATCCCTCCTGATTCCTAATAGAACAATAGTGTTCCATGACATACATACATATACCACAGTTTGCTAAGCCATTCCCCAACTGAAGGACATTTATTTAATTTCCAATTCTTTGCCACCACAAACAGAGCTGATATGAATATTTTTGTATAAGTGATGTTTTTACCCATTTTCATAATCTCTTCAAGGGTATAGACCCAGTAGTGACATTGCTGGATCAAAGGGTATGCACATTTTTATTGCCCTTTGGTCATAATTCCAAATTGCTCTCCAGAAAGATTGGATGAGTTCACAGCTCCACCAACAATGTATTATTCTCCCAGATTTCCCACATCCCTTCCAGCATTGATCATTATCCTTTCTGGTCATGTTGGCCAATCTGAGGTGGTACCTCAGAGATGCTTTAATTTTCATTTCTCTAATAAGTAGTGATTTAGAACAATTTTTCATATGACTGGATCGGTTTGATTTCCTCAGCTGAAAATTGCCCTTGCATATCCTTTGACCATTTGTCAATTGGGGAATGGCTTGGTTTTTTTTGAAAATTTCACTCAGTTCTCTGTATATTTTAGAAATGAGTCCTTTGTCAGAAATACTGGGCAAAAATTGTTTCCCAGTTTACTACATTTCTTTTCATCTTGGTTACAGTGATTTTGTCTGTGCAAAAGCTTTTTTTTAATTTAATGTAATCAAAATTATCTAGTTTGTTTTTAATGATGTTCTCTATCTCTTCCTTAATCATAAAACTGCTTCCCTTTCCTTAGATCTGACAGGGAAACTACTCCTTAATCTTCTAGTTTGCTTATAATATTGCTTTTTATGTATAGATCCTGTATCCATTTGGATCTTATCTTGGTATAGGGTGTGAGGTGTTGGTCTAATTGAAGTTTCTTCCATACTAACTTCCAATTTTCCCAACAGTTTTTGTTGCAGAGAGAGTTTTTATCCCAATAGTTGGACTCTTTGGGTTTATCAAACAGCAGATTACTATAATCATTTCCTGCTATTGCACCTAGTCTATTCCATTGGTCCACCACTCTATTTCAGACAGTTTTGATGACTGATGATTTACAATATAATTTTATATATTTTATATATATATTATATATAATATATATATTATAATGTAATTTTAGATCTGGTAAGGCTAAGCCACATTCTTTTGTATTTTTTTTCATTGAATCCCTGGAAATTCTTGACTTTTTATTTCTCCATATACTCATAAAGATTTTAATAATTTAATTTATTGAATTTCAAATCTTCACTTCTAAAATGTTATGTCAAGGGGCAGCTAAGTGGCACAGTGGATAGAGCACTGGCCCTGGAGTCAGGGGGACCTGAGTTCAAATTCAGCCTCAGACAATTATCTAGCTGTGTGATTTTGGACAAGTCACTTAACCCCATTGCCTTGCAAAAACTAAATAAAATGTTATGTCAATTTTTATTTTTAAGTAAGGCTCATTTTCCTCATCCATAAAATAAAGATAGTGATTCTGTAGTATCTTCTTTATTGGATAGCCAGGTGGCACAGTGGATAGTGTGCCAGGCTTAGGGTCAGGAAACATGAGTTCACATGTGCCCTTGGACACCTTACTAGCTATGTAAGCCAGAGCAAGTCTCAGAAAAAGAGAAGGAAATGGCAAACCACTCAAGTATCTGTCAAAAACAAAACAAAACAGACAAATCCAAAAAAGGGATAATGAGTCAGACATGACTCAAATCATCTGAACAACAACAAAATCTTCATGGGGTTGTTGAGAAGTTCAGTGAAATGATGCAGAACATTTTTACTAATGCAGGGCATTTTTACTAGCAAGTAATTATAACATTTGCTATTAGTAATCATTTGGCAAATTTGGTGGGGAAGAGAAAGGAATAGCAATTTATATAGCACTTACTATGTGAAGTACATTATAAATATTTCTTCCTTGGATCCTTACAAGACAAGTGTTGTTATTATCCCCATTTTACAATTGAGAAAACTGATGCAAACCAAAGTATCTAGAGTCACTCAGTAAATATGTAAGGTCATATCTGAACTTGAGTCTTCTTGACCCCTGGGTCTAGGGCTCTATTTTCTATGCTACCTAGCTGCTCGTGTCCAACATCTAACAGATTTTATAAACTCCCTTTTAGGAGTGCAGAAATTGGATCTATTTCCCCCCTTAGTTTACACAAGAGGAAGATGACAAGAACCAGAAATAGAATGCAGAACTGAACCTTCTGGCCAAACATGTGTTTTGACCCAGAGTTTCATCTTGCAAATCATGGTTTAAAAATTCTTCTCTTCTCCTAAAGTCCCCTTTTCCCCTAGTCACTTCTCTTACATTTTTGCTTCCTTTTCATAGAAAAGGCTGGGAAGTGGTTATTATCCTAGATGCCATATAGTAACTCTTAATATTAGGTGAGTATTCATTCCTATTGGAGCTTTTTCCCTTCAAGTAGGTTGGAATTTGAGATATAATTAGCATTAGTACAGTTTTCAAAGAAAATCCATCTCTTCACTCTGTTGATTAGAAGAGTGGTTTAGATCTGCCAGAATAAATGAAAAGACCCAGATTCTTTCACCATCAAGGAAGTGGCCCTGCATACTGTGCTCTGTTGAGAAGTCAATGCTTGTGGTCAGGAAGCAATGAAGTCAGAATATTAACTCAGCTACTTTTTTGATCACATTCACACCACCTAGAAAATTCAGCTGAATCCTGGTTTAAAAAAAACAAAACCTATGTTGGAGAATACTGAGAAATTTAAGAATGATTATTTGCAATACAATGGATATTTCCCTTTACAAAATGACTCCCCTCTTGGGTTTATTTAAGCAACAAAAGCCTTTACTCTATTCACAAAAATTTACTTCATCTTTTCAGCAATATAACACAATGTTGTAAAAGAATGAATTTTTTGTGGGGCAGAGCATTTTAGCTGCCAGTTTTAGCATTCAGAAACCGAACTAAATTAGATTTCTCTTCTTAATGAATTAATAATAAGCTAAATGAGCTTCTAGATCAAAAATACCTTTTGTCTGAATATTACCCTTGAAATTCTATTAAATCAATAGGGATAGATTGCTAAAAATGGACATGTTCTGAAAATAATGTACTTTTTTTTAAAATAGAGAATCCCTTTCTTGGGATTGGTGTCTAACTTTGTGCCTTGCTACCATCTTGATCCATATATATTATATATTTAAATAATGATGATATGATTTTAGTTTTTCCATGTGAAACAATAATTCAGAAATCAACAAGGGGGGAAATATTTGGATCAGGGAAAGATAATTCAGTTAAAAAGTATGGGTTGGGTGAGGTGCATTGATGAGTTTTAGAGAGATAATCCATACACAAAAAGTACTTATTTTCTTAGAAGATTAAAATATTTTTGACTGTATGTCATTATATTCTGTTCAATATGTCTATGGAAAATTTAGGAAAGAGATTGTATTATGTTCAATTGAATAAAACTGAAGTACATTAAAGTTTTAAGTAACTACTCAATGGTAACATCAAATCAATGATATGGTTAGGATAAGATCCCAAACTGACTGACTATGCCAGTATACTTTGCTGTTTCTAACATTCTAATCAGGTTCTAATCATCACTACATTATAGTTGTATTTATATTTTATTTCCAGATGTGTGTGTCCATTTTGTGAGAAAGAGTTGGATGAAGAGAACTTGCTGAACCACTGTCTAACTTATCACAGATCAGAAAGGAGACCAGTGGTATGGTTTTTGTTTGTTTGTCATGCAGATGAATAGCTGCTATGTTATTTTAATCAGATATCTTTCTGAAGCATTGAAAATGTAGGTAACTTGCCTGTGTGCACAGAGCCAGGATATATCAAAAGCAAAACTTGAACTAAGGTCTTTTTTAACTCTTAGAGGCCCTTTGTTGCATTAAGTCCTGCTGATTGTCAGTTTTAATTAGTTTGATTAAATGAGATTCTGTGTGGACAATTACTACCTTCAGTCTGTTCTAGGTGAGTCTGGATCTCCATTAGGAAGAGTTTCATTTTTATCCTGACTATAGTAAACAGGGGCAGCTAGGTGGCTCAGTGAATAGAGCACCAGTCCTGGAGTCAGGAGGACCTGAGTTCAAATGTGGATTCAGAGGTTTAATAATTACCTAGCTGTGTGACCTTGGACAAGTCACTTAACCCCATTGCCTTGCCTAAAAAAAATTATAGTAAACACAGTGCGAGTAAATTATTTCAGTTGATAATTGATATATAAATATAACACTGATTAATTATTTATTATTAATTTATGCAATTGAAGACACAGTTCCTTTCAAGGAACAAGTTTCTTTTTGGTTGGAGATGTGGCTGTACAAAAGGAATATGATTATGTTCATAGATGTCATAGAATTGCTGTTTTAGGACCTGTCAGGTCTGTCAGTTTCTTCTCTCTCAGTAAATGCTACTTCTAGCCTCAAGCATACCTTCTCTTGGTTATTTAAGTAATCTAGCCCTGGGAGCAGCTCCATGGGGCAATGGATACAGCACCAGCCCTAGAGTCAGGGGGGGCCTGAGTTCAAGTCTGGCTGGCCTCAGACACTTATTTCCTAAAGACTTTTTAGTCTTCTTATACATTATTTCCCCTCCATGCTCTCTGTATTCTAGCCATATTGACCTCCCTGATGTTCCTTATCTACTACTTTCCATCTTCATCTACTTGCCTTTGTATTGCCTATGTCTCATGCCCAGAATCTGCCTTTTACTCACTTCTGCTTCTTGAAATCCTCAATTTCCTTTAAAACTTGGCTCATGCATCATCTTCTCCATGAAACTTTGGAGAATCCCTCCAGCTTCTCCTGCCCTCTTGTCCCAAACTACCTTGTATTTACTTTGCACATATCCTATAATATAGACAACTAGGTAACTCAGTGGATAGAGTGCTGGGCCTGGGGACAAGAAGACTGACCCTTCTGAGTTCAAATCCCTCCTCAACACTTCCTTAGATGTGTGACCCTAAATAGGTCACTTTACCCTATTTGCCTGAGTTCTTCACCTATAAAATGAGTTGAAGAAAGAAATGAAAAATGGCCCCAGAATCTTTGCCAAGAAAACCCTAAATAGGTTCACTGAGAGTCAGATATGACTAAAATAATTCAACAACAACATTCTGTAATATATATATATATATTATAAGTGCATACATACATACATACATGTTGTCTCCTCCATTAGGATGAACACTCTTTGAGAAAAGGGATAATTTTATTTTGCTTCAAATTCCCAGCAAATTAGCACACTGGCTGATTGATAGTAAGCACATAACATATGCTTTTTAATGATTAGTCATTTTACAAAGAGAGGTTTTGCTTCTTCCTAGAAACAAACCAAGCAAGAGGCCCCCTTCAGAACCATTCTGGTTCCCTTCAAGTCGCTAAACATGACATATTAAAATAACTCATCATCATCTTTGCCTGACCCAGGATGAGCATTTGTTTGAATGAAGCAATTCTACTGAAAGGTCATCTCACCATGTCATCAATAGTCAATCAATTATATCAAAGATTTTAGTTTCATAAATGTATTCAACATATAAGGGCATTTCTAGTTGCACAATTTATCTCAAAACTATAATTTGGGGAATTTCTTAAATGATATACTAAGAGGGGCAGCTAAGTGGCCGGGGAGGCTAGGTGGCGCAGTGCATAGAGCACTGGCCCTGGAGTCAGGAGTACCTGAGTTCAAATCCAGCCTCAGACACTTAATAATTACCTAGCTGTGTGGCCTTGGACAAGCCACTTAACCTCATTTGCCTTGAAAAAACCTAAAAAAAAAAAAAGAATAAGAAAAGGAAAAAAATGATATACTAAGAGATCACCTTACATGATGTTCTTGAGAAAGCCCTTTAAGTAAGGCTTCTTCAGGTAATAAAATTTTACATAAATAATGGCCAAAGACTTAGTCCTAGTCAATGAAATGACATCATATCACACAGAAACTAAGGGAGCAACTTCTCATTTGACCCTCTGTCAAATGCAGCTTCTCATTTGACAAAAAGTTTCAAGAAGTTTGAGAAAATCCATACTTTTCAACATCCAGTGATCAATCTATCAATAAGAATTTATTACCTATGTTCCAGGCCCTGGGAATACAGAAACAGAAAAATAAAATAGTCCTTGTCTTCAAGAAACTTAATTTTTATTGAAATCTATCAATTTTTTTTAAAAATGATAAAAAAAACTATCAATTTTATTGAAAGAAAATAAAATTTACACATTCGATTTGGTTTAATTCATTAAACATTTATTAAGGCACTGTGCTAAGTACTGGGGATATATAAAGAGACAAAAGACAGCCCAGCTCCTTTCCTTAATTACAATCTAATGCAGAAACAACACGCAAACTAATATATTCAAGGCAAGCTATATTCAGGATGAATAGGAATAATTAACAGAGGTAAGGCACTAGAATTATGAGGAGTCAGAGAAAGCTTTCTGTAGGAAGTGAAATTTTTGATGGGTTTTAAAGGAAGAGAAAGCATTCCAGACAATACAGTTGGAGATATTACCCAGAGCCAAAAAATGGAGTTTTTTGGTTTGGAACAATTAGGAGGCCAGTATCATTGCAGTGAAGAGTACCTGTTGGGAAGGGGAGTTAGGTGTGAGAAGCCTAGAAAGGTAGAAGGGAGCTAGGTTATGAAGAGCTTTGAATGTCAAACAAAGCACTTTGTATTTGATTCTAGGAAACAATGGGGAGCCACTGTAGTTTATTGAATGATATGATTGTATATGTGTATGTGTATGTGTATATATATATATATATATATATATATATATGAATGATATGTATGTATGTATGTATGTGTATATGTATATATGTATATATATTACAAGCTGGCTCAAATAGCTGCCTGAAAGCTGAAAGGAAGGCAGATTGCCCAGTCTTTATCTTCCTCTGCTAACAACATCCTAAAGTTTACATCAGATCAAATAATGTTCAAGAAATCTAATGAAGGGGGGCTAGGTGGCACAGTGGATAGAGCACTGGTCCTGAGTTCAAAACTGGCCTCAGACACTTAATAATTACCTAGCTGTGTGACCTTGAGCATGTCACTTAACTCCATTGCCTTGTCAAAAAAAAAATAAAAATCAATCAGTCAATCTAATAAGAAATGATTTTTTCCACCCTAGAACTGAAGAAGAGGTCAGTTAGAATTTCTGAGGACAATAGGAAAAGGGGCCTTCCCAGCAAAGCCAGTGCAAGAAGCTTCTCAGCGCAACTGAATACAGACCAGGGGTACACGTAGCCTGCGAGGCTTTGGGTCTAGAGACAGCAAGAGAGGAATTCTTTCTTGAGGAAACACCAAGGTAATCAGAAGTCCTAGGGTATGGGATTTTGGAAACCCTAAAGAAGCATAGCTCAGTGTATAGCAACCAGCATGGTACAGAAATGCTTAGACCAGGACATCCTGGGCCCAAGAAGTCTCAAGTTTCTTAACACTGTTTTCTGAATTGCCAAAGAGGACTTTGAAAATCTAGCACCATAGAATCTAAAAGATTCAGGAAAACTGACTCTGGGAGGTAGATGTCAGAGTAGGAATGGGTGGTCTAAGATGAGTCCAAGTGGGGCTGGCCACTCAGCCCAGAAGGGAAAACGGGAATCAGAGCCTGACCCAGCACAAAAGCCTGGGTTAGGAACTAAAGCTATAAAGATGATGAGGTAAACCAAAGAGGAAACTGACCAGTATAAAAATTGTTATGGATCTAGAGATCTCTAGAGAAAAAAAAAACCCAAGAAATCCCATAACTGCAAGAAGATATTCAAAGGGGAAAAATGAATTTTACACAGACCTATGAATCCTTAGAAAGAATGAAGTAGTTCAAATCCGGTCTCAGACACTTAATTACCTAGCTGTGTGGCCTTGGGCAAGCCACTTAACCCCATTTGCCTTGCAAAAAAACCTTAAAAAAAATGAAGTAAGAAAAAACCTTTAATGAAATGAAAGCTCTGGAGAAAAGTATTGCAAGAATAAATAACTTTTTAAAAAGTGGTAAATTTTTAAATAAATTTTTAAATAAAAAAAATTCTTATTATATGAATCATACAAATGTAGATGATGGGATGAATTTGATCCACAAGATATGGACTCCCTGAAGAACAAAATAAATCAAGCACAAATCAATTACTCTATGAGACCACAAGAAATAGTAAAACAAAATCAAAACATTTTTAAAATAGAAGAAAATATAAGATGCACAATATCCAAAACAACTGAACTGGAAAGTAGGTCAAGGAGAAATAATTTAAGAATCATTCGATTTGTTTGTGGGAAGATGATATCATGTTAGGATGTAAAAGATCACCTGAAAACACCCCAATGGAGCTTAGAAAAAAATAAGAATAATCACTTTATTTATTTGTTTGTTTGTTTATTTATTTATTTAGATTTTTCAAGGCAATAGGGTTAAGTGGCTTGCCCAAGGCCACATGGCTAGGGGTCAGATCCAAGGCTGGTGCTCTATCCACTGCACCACCTAGCCACCCCAAATAATCACTTTAAACTCTTCTATTCAGCCCATAGATCCACAGAAGACCCTGAAGATTTCAACTAGACCTTAAAATTGAAAACTGAGGTAGGTAGGAATAAACCTGGAAAGGGGGAAACAGGGAGAGCTACTTAAGCTTAAAAAACTTGAACAACAATAAAGAAACAACCTCCCAAAACTAAATAGCAAAATGAAAAATAAAAAATTATAGGAGAGATGACAAAAATTGAAAGCAAAAAAACTTGATTGATAAGTAGAAGTAAACACTAGTTCTTTGAAAAAAAACTAATATATAGGATTCTGTTAGAAACCAGGAGAGATGGGAATTCAGAGAAGCCTGGAGGCATTTGCATGAACTGATGCTGAGCGAGATGAGCAAACCAAAAGAACCATTGTACACCCTAACAGCAACATGGGGTTGATGATCAATTTTAATGGACTTGCTCATTTCATAAGTGCAACAATCAGGGGCAATTTTGCAGTATCTGTGTTGGAGAATACCATCTGTATCAAGAGAAAGAATTGTGGAGTTTGAACAAAGACCAAAGACTATTACCTTTAATTCAAAAAAAAAAAATGTTACCATGTAATCTTGCTACCTCTTTTTTTTTTTTCTTAAGGATATGATTTCTCTCTCAAAACATTCAATTTAGATCAATGTATAGCATGGAAACAATATAAAGACTAACAAACTGCCTTTATGGGGTGGGGGAGGGAAGTGATATTTAGGGAAAAATTGTAAAATTCAAAAATAAATTTTAAAAAGGAAAAGAAAAACTAATACAGGTAAATATTTAGTTATTGAAATTTTTTTAAAGAGAGAGGAACTAAATTTTTCTATAAAAATGAAAAACAGAACTCACTATAAATAAAAATGAATAAAGGAAATATTTTTTAAAAAACTAATTCTACCCATTTATATATTAGCAAAATCAAATCAGTAACTGAGAGGAAATGGATGAATACTCACAAGTACCTAGAATATTCAGACGAAAAAAAAGAAACAAACCATTTCGATAACCCAACATCAGAAAAAGAAATAGAACAAAATGAAAATGAACTCCCAAGGTGGGGAGGAATGGGAATCCAGGATCAGATGGATTTCAAGTGAATTATACTATTCTGAGAACAATGAATTCTTCAATTTAAATTGTTTGCAGTGATTGGGGGGAAAGATATTCTTCCAGTCCCTTTCTAATATGCAAATATATTGATATTTAAACCTGGAAGAGACAAAACAGAGAAAGAAAATCAACAAATCAATATCATTCATGAAAATAGATACCAAAATTTTAAATATTAGCATATAGATTATATCAGGGATTGGAAAACTGGGGGGCCAGATCCAGCCTTCTGCCTGATTTTGTATAGCTAAGAATGGTTTTTATAATTAAAAAATTCTTATTATATGAATCATGCAAATATAGATGGTGGGATTAATTTGATCCACAAGCTATGGTTTGCCAGTCCCTGGGATTACAGCATATTAGAAATATGCCCTGACAGGATTGTGGAATCCTGGGCTTAATTCAATAAATGGAAAATAAAACCATATGATTGTATCTATAGATATTGAAAGACATTTGACAAATTCTTTTTTTTTTTTTGCAAACCAATGGAGTTAAGTGACTTACTGACTTGCCCAAGGTAACACAGCTAAAAGTTTTTTCTATTTTTTTTTATTTTTTGCAAGGGAATACGGTTAAATGACTTGCCCAAGGTCATTATTGAAAGTGTCTCAGGCCAGATTTTAACTCACTAAGACTTCCTGACTTCAGGCTGGTGGTACTTTTTCTAATGTATCACTTAACTGCCCCTAACTAATATAGTATATTATTGCTTATGAGAAGCATGTAAGAAAATGTTGGAATAAATTGATCATTTTTTAATATATTATAGTACATTCATTATAGTGTGTATGTGTGTGTGTGTGTGTGTGTGTGTGTGTGTGTGTGTGGAGAAAGATCTACAGATATATTTATATAATGTATTACTTAAGTACATTATACTATTTTATGACATAATACAATTACATTTATTAAGTGTCTACTCTGTGCTAGACCCTGTGGTAAGCACTGGTAATATAAATAAGAAAAAGTCTAGATATGATATTCCAAGAAACTGCAAATGAAAAAATGCCCAGATGTTTTAAAACCAAAGTACAAGCAAAGCTAGAAATAATTGACTGATGGAGTCTCTTAAAAGAACTCCAAAATTAAAAATTCCTGAAATACCAGCAAAATGTAGACAGGCTGCATGAGAGAATATCTAGAAAGAAGCAGTTCAATTAATGGAACTTTCTACAATAAGTGAGAAGAAAGGATGGAATATAATATTTCAAAAAAGCAAAAGATGTGGACTTATAACCACTAATATCTTTTTCTCCAAAACTGAATATAATACTATAGAGGAAAAAGAAAAATAGATTTTTACTGAAATAGAGGCCTTGCACTTATTTATGATGAAATATACAGAATGGAAAAGAAATTTAATGTAGTTTGTTTCATTTTTGCAAGGCAATGGTATACATGACTTGCCCAAGGTCACACAGCTAGGTAATTATTGTGTCTGTGGCTGGATTTGAACTCAGGGCCCCCTACTCCAGGACCATGCTCAATCTACTACACCACCTAACTGTCCTGAAAAAGAAATTTTAAATATCAACACAAGAGTCACCAGGAACCAGAAAATCAGATTTGTTTAATCAGTTAGGAGATTTATGATGATGTATATGCAGAAGAAACAAATGTCCCTTGAGAAATTTGATGTTTTCAAATAATAATTGAGAAAATTAAATCAGAAAAAACAGAGGCCCTGGGATAGATTGGTTCTGTTTTGAGGACTTGAAAAGGAGAAAGAGAAAGAATGCTAAAAGAATACATTACTTTAGAAAGGAAGAAGGGAGTGGAATTTTCTATTTCTTATGTGAGTGAGGAAGAATAGATAAATAGTAGGCATTATTTAAAACTCAATTTTATCTGAAATGGACAAAGGAGAATTTAACACATACAGAGGTGTAGAAATATTTTTAAATCAGTAGGAAAACAAAGGGGATAGGGGAAGGTTAAGAGGAAGGATAATACTGGGGATGGAATAGTCACAAGCAAAACGGAATTCTCTATTCTTAAGGGATTAAAAGGGAAAAAGAAAACAGGAAGGCAAAGAATTATAATTTAAGAGGGTGTTTCTTGGTGAAATGAGAGAACGAATTGTGGTATATGAAATATAATGGAGAATCCTGGTTAACTGACACAAAATAAAGTGAACAGAACTCAATCAAGATAATTTATACTAGCACAACATTGTAAACAAAAACAACTATGGGAGGGGCGACTAGGTGGTGCAGTGGATAGAGCACAGGCCCTGGAGTCAGCAAATCTGGCCTCAGACAATAATTACCTAGCTGTGTGGCCTTGGGCAAGCCACTTAACCCCATTGCATTGCAAAAAACCCTAAAAACAAACAACAACAACAAAAACAACTACTATGGAAGATTTAAGATCTCTGATCAAAACAGTAACCAACTATGTTTCTAGAGGACCTGTGCTGAAGTATGTTGCCTGCTTCCTGAAAAGGAAGTGATAAACACTGGGTTAGAAAGACATCTTTGGACATGGAAAAAAAAATATAAGGAATATAAGATGATTTTGGAGGGTAGAATGGTGTAAAGAAGAAGGACTGGATACAGAACCACTTGCAGCTAGATGAATCAGGAAAACCTTTCTGTGGGAGGTAATTCTTCTAAGAATTCTAAGAGGAGAAAGTGAAGATGGAATGGATTGAAGTCAAAGCATAGGGGCACAAAGAGGACTACTTAGTGATGAGTCTGGATAGTTGGTTGGAACTAGATTTGTATAGAGTGCTAAATGCCAAACAGAAAAATCATGGGATTGGAATGATGAGCTTGACTGTATAGTTGTTAGGAAGAGAGTATATTTAGCCTTCTTTCTCAAAGAAGTCCATGACATCAGGGAGGAGATGCCATGACAAGAACTTGAATTTGAGTGAGGGGATGCCATGCTAAGTCCCCAGACACACTTTCTCCTCCAGAGTCATCTGAGTCCAAATGGCCAGATATGAATCAGGACAACTGGAGATGACCCTGGATGTGAGGCAGTCAGGGTTAAGTGACTTGCCCAAGGTCACACAGCTAGTAAGAATCAAGGGTCTGAGGTGGGATTCAAACTCTCATCCTATTAATTCCAAACTTGGTGCCCTATCCATTGCATCAACTAGCTGCCCCTTGGTAGGGGGATGGGAAGTGAGATGGGTTTTTAGAGGGAAAGATTGATTTCTATTTCAGATATGTTGAAAACCTCTGAGACATCAATTTCAAAATGGCCAATGGCCAATATATTTTGGTGGATCTAAAACTTGGAGCAGATGTATTGATCTGGAGGATCTCTACTTAGAAATGTTAATTGAATACTTGGACTTATGAGATCCTCCCCAGAGAGGGAGAAAAAAAGGGTAGAGAGGTTAGAAAGAGAGTAGGACGATCTTGGGGTATGGGCAAAATTCCGTTGTACTCATCATAAATCACTTCAAATTTGGAGTTACATCAACATTCTGTTTGCAGCATCAAAGATAGAGCTTTGGGTTCTCCTGTGAAAGGCTATTTTGAGAAAGTTTACTGATCAGAATCTTTCAGAGCAAAGGTGATCTTTACTGGTCACATGACAGTAAAATTCATCTATTTTATGGTATGAAAAAAGTCAAAAGCCAGATAGATTCTCACACAACTCTAGCATTTTCAGTAGTATTCATAAATGGTTCCAAGTTAAAGATAAAATTCATCTCCCTATGTGGTCAATAATCTGAAACATAGGCTCCCCAAGATTTTTTTTTAAGGAGGACTGCTATTAAGGTGATTGAGTATATAATAAATTCTTTTTTTTTTTTTGAGATTTTTTTTCAAGGTAGTGGGGTTAAATGACTTGCCCAAGGCCACAAGGCTAGGTAATTATTAAGTGTCTGAGGTTGGCTTTGAACCCAGGTACTCCTGACTCCAAGGTCAGTGCTGTATCCACTGCACCACCTAGCCACCCCATAATACATTCTTTTTTTTTTTTTGTTTTTGGTTTTGGTTTTTTTAGGTTTTTGCAAGGCAAATGGGGTTAAGTGGCTTGCCCAAGGCCACACAGCTAGATAATTATTAAGTGTCTGAGACCAGATTCAAACCCAGGTACTCCTGACTCCAGGGCTGGTGCTTTATCCACTATGCCACCTAGCCGCCCTCATAATACATTCTTAATATTAAAACTAACTCATCCAATGTTTCTTCACGAATTTTGCATGTCATCCTTGTGCAGGGACCATGCTAATCTTCTGTATCGTTCCAATTTTAGTATATGTGCTGCTGAAGCCAGCACCCATCCAATGTTTCTTGATAGTGCTTTAAATTTAAATTAAGTTAATATGTTCAATATTGGGGTTTTTTTAAGGTTTTTGCAAGGCAAACAGGGTTAAGTGGCTTGCCCAAGGCCTCACAGCTAGGCAATTATTAAGTGTCTGAGACCGGATTTGAACCCAGGTACTCCTGACTCCAGGGCTGGTGCTTTATCCACTATGCCACCTAGCCACCCCTCAATATTGTTCTTAAAGATGTGATCCATTGTTAATATCACTAGTAAAAGTCATCTTGCTCCCTAAAATCCTTTAATGGAAGATTCCCTTTATTCATATATAGCTGATTCACATAGTGATTTTTGGATACACCATATGGATCAGTAGTTTTTTATATTAGTAAAGGTAGTAATAATGGGTTTTTTGGGTTCCTTCTGAATCATCCCTTCCTCAGGTAACTTGTGTATCACTCCCTCAGGGCCTTCCTTATTGGGTAGGAAAGATTACTTGCCCCATAGGAACTCGGTGGAGCCAAAAAGTCAAGAGCAAATGGAAACCTCAGAATAATAAATCTGAATTCACCAGAGCCTAAGTCAAGGTTCTTAAACCTTTTTTTTGTGCCAAGGACCCCTCTGTCAGGTTTGACGAAGCTTATGTATCCCTAAACCTATTACTATTTTTAAAGACACCAAATACATAAGATTACCAAAAAAAACCCAGTTATGTTGGAGTGTAACTTGTGTAGGAAAAGAAAACAAAAATAATTATTATTTTATACAAATGAGATGTGAGAGGAAGAATTGATACAGAAGTATTAGTTGGTGAGGAAGAGCTGATAGCTCTGGAAAACTGCCCTCATGGGGAATGGGTCAAAGAGGCAACAATGTGTGTGTGTGTGTGTGTGTGTGTGTGTGTGTGTGTGTGTGTGTGTGTGTGTTGTGTGTGTTGATTGGTTGGTCCTTGTCCTTCATTATCAAAGAAGACCAAAATGACATCACTATGTTTGAGACAAATGACAGGGTGTCAGACTGTGACTGATCAGACCAATACGAGCTTGGGATGCTCTCACACAAGTCAGGCACAAATAGTCCATGTGAACACCTGGGATGAATATTCTAAACTTAGGGAGGTCACGTTTCCTTTGAGCTGCTTCAAATCTGCCTTCCTCATAGAGCACAATGCCCTCACTGATGAGGACACACCGTGCTGGGGGTGGCAGTGTCTCCCATGCTGCACAATAAATTCTAAAGTTTTTTTTTGTAATGCAGTTGGATTAAGTGACTTGTCCAAGGTCACACAGCTAAGTAAGTATTATGTTTCTGAGGTTGGATTTGAACCTGGATCCTCCTAACTCCAGAGCCAGTATTCTATCCACTGTGCCACCTAGCTGCCCCCAATTCTGAAATTCTTCAGAGAGACTTCAGGGTAGTCTCAGTATCACTTCTTCTGACTCCCTTGTGAGTGCTTGCCCTGTGTGAGTTCTCCATGAAAGATTTTTTTGGCAAGCGTATGTCTGGCATTCTAACATGTCCAGTTGTGTGGGATAAAAATTCACTTTAAAAAAATTTAGCGACTCCTCTGAGCAAAAAAAAAAAATAGTTTATTTTGACTTTTCTCGAGAAAAAGGCACACTCCAAGTCTCACAAAGGTAGTGAAGAACTAGTAGCTTCCCCAAATTGACAGTGAAGCAAGATTACATGGCCTAATGCAATCCCCTCCTCTTCCCTATAGCATCCCTGTCTGGCAACTCATTGGTTAGTCTTCAGAGTTACGTTCTACTTGTGAGAATCTACCCCAACAATAAAGAAAAGAATGAAGGGGCAGCTAGGTGGCACAGTGGATAAAGCACCGGCCCTGGAGTCAGGAGTACCTGGGTTCAAATCCGGTCTCATACACTTAATAATTACCTAGCTGTGTGGCCTTGGGCAAGCCACTTAACCCCATTTGCCTTGCAAAAACCTAAGAAAAAAAAGAATGAAAGGTTTTCATAAAATATTACCTCACCATCCAGATGGTGAGAGTAATCTTCAGTTTTATTGAAGTAATGTAACTTGTCTTGGAATGCAAGGTCTAGGAACACTCTACTTATCATCAAACAAAAGGAGTCTTATGAGCTTCTTTGGAATGCAAGGTTTTTCTCATGGGGAAAAAGTCTACTATCCTTCTAGTAGTCAGTAAAAGCAGTCTCATCAAAAGTTATGAGAGTGAGGGGCTGCTAGGTGGTGTAGTGGATAAAACACTGGCCTTGCAGTCAGGAGTACCTGGGTTCAAATCTGGTCTCAGACACTTAATAATTACCTAGCTGTGTGGATTTGGGCAAGCCACTTAACCCCATTTGCCTTGCAAAAACCTAAAAACAAACAAAAAAAAAAGTCAGGAGAGTGAGCCACCTGTTTGGAATACAAAGGGGATTTCTTCTAGAAATAGTTTGAGAATAATAGTTTATTCTTTAATATTTCTTAACCCCGAGAGGACTTCACTAGGAATATTAACTCTGAAATGGTTTTATTGGGAATATTCCACTTCCAGTCCATTGTAGTTCTATTCTCTGTAGTAGTGTTGGAATACTCCGCAATTTAGTTCAAGAAAGGACCTCAGTGTCTGGTATCTTCTCCTGACAAGTGATCTTCAGAATCTTCCTAAGATAATTTAAATGGAAGTGATTCAGTTTCCTGATATGGCACTGGTAAACTGTCCAGGTTTCACAGTCATATAGCAACGAGATCAGCACAACAGCTTGTTTGTAGTCGGTCTAATACCTCTTCTCTCCTACACTTTCTTTTGGAGCCTCCCAAATACTGAGCTAGCTCTGGCAATGCAGATGTCAACTTCACTGTCAATGTGAACACAGTTTCATGTTTCTCTAGTCCAGCATAAATGACTATCTGATTTCTAAATATTGCTTTCTATGTTTATTTACAGTTCTGTCCACTTTGTCATTTTATACCTAATGAAGATTCAAGCCATTCCAATGACAGTTTGATTAGGCACCTGCAAATCAGACACACAATGTTTTATGATGAATTCATTGTAAGTAAACAACCTCATCTTTTTTTCTTAAATTGTTATGGTAATTAAGTCTTTTTCTTTTCAAGTCAGACAAAATTCTGAAATGAAAATGGTCTGATGTCTTAGAAGTTAGTATTTATGAGGACTTAAATTACTTCATCCATTTCAAATATCCCCAAATAGTTTTCCCTTCCCCCCCTTTTAAAAGGTGTGCAAATTAGGTTTACTTGTCTTCATCTGACAAGTCCTGTGAGTTAGGTACTCCAAGTACCTAAGCAACAAGATGGCACAGTGGATCAGGTCAGGTAAGTCTTCAACAAGTTTCGCTGAATTCTTCTTATTTTTAATTGTAAGATAATATTTCATTAAATTAATGGTTAGTTTGTTCAGCAAATTTCCAATCAGTGTGCACCAGCTTTATTTCCAGTCCTTTACTTATGAAAAATGCTGCTATAAATACTTTTGTATATCAAGACAATTTTTATGAGGTGCAATGACATAATTTATTACTGTTGATGAATATTTTGGCTCTAAGAAGATAGAAGATGCACATTCCATCAGCAAGCTAGAAAATTAAGCCTCTATGGTAGGAATACCCAGAAGTTGTACTGTTCTGGAAAACCCTGGAATAAATAAATGTCAAGATTAGGCATGAACAGGACTTTTATGGAGGTATAGAAATATAATGTTAAACAAATTTCATTTAAAATAATTAACTACTTTGGACAATGGTTCTTCCCAAAAGCAGGAAGAAAAAAATACCTTTCTAATCTAGATAAAATTAGAGATGAAAATAATTTACTATATAAGACAAAAATATTTTAAAAAGAAAAATATCTTTAGTGTTCTAACCCCTCAATTGGAAACAGGTGGGTAGTGTGGTGGCTAAATTGCTGGACCTAAAGTTAGGAAGACCTAAGTTCAAATGCTGCTTCAGACACAAAGCTATGTGACCCTGAGCAAATCACTTAACCCTATTTGCCTCAGCTTCCTCATCTGTAAAATGAGCTGGATAAGGAAATGGAAAACACTCTAGTTATCTTTGCCAAGAAAACTCCATGTAACTCCAAAGTAGGCTCGTCTTTTTTTTTAATGATAAAATAATTCTATTTCCTGCTCAAATTGAAGCTAGAGTAGTAGTTAGCAAGTCTAATGAGGTAGCTTTTTGTTGTTCTAATCACCTAATATAATATATAAGTATAACTCTATCTGCTATCACTAGTCACGAGTTTTGTCCTTTACCTTAATGACACTCAAAATTAGTTTTGTTTCATCTTTTATAGTTGCAAGCATCCAAAATACTAGGATTTGAGGTGATAGAACCAAAATTAGTTATAAGTACAATTAGGCAGGTAAATATATAGTTTTCTTCTCTTTTTTTTTGCAAGGTAATGGGGTTAAGTGACTTGCCCAAGGTCACACAGCTAGGTAATTATTAAGTGTCTGAGGCCACATTTGAACTCAGGTCCTCCTGACTCCGGGGCCAGTGCTCTATCCACTATGTCACCTAGCCACCCCCAATATAGAGTTTTCTTCATCATTAATGGAAAAAAGAAGTATAAAATAAGTTAAGTCTCTCTAATGCTAAGGCTTCGTAAATATTAACTGATTTGGTTCTCTACAGCAGTCCAGGAAGGTAGTCACTATTATAATCCTCCCTATTTTACAGTTGAGGTAACTGAATCAAAAAGAGGTTAAGTGATTTGTCCAATGTCACACAACTAGTAATTGTCTGAGATTTTAATTCAGGTTTTCCTGATTCTAAACCAAGATTCCTATCACTGTACCACATAGTGGTTTAAAGAGAACTAAAAGTAGATTTGCATATAATTTTTCAAAAGAAAATATCAAAGCAAAATCTATCCTTATATAATCTCTAAGTGAAAAATTTGATTATTGTTTCCTTAACATTTGTCATTTTATAATTTTATCTTTTTCTAGGCTTTCAACTATATTTATTACAATTACCCTTGTATTTTACAAAAGAGAATGGACAAATGGAAGTATAGTATAACCAAATCTTAGGAAAGGATTAAATGGAAAGTCCCAGGATTACTGAAAGAAGTGTGAAATATTAATTTGTCTCTATGGAATTACTGGGTAAAGCAAAGGATAATTTCATTTTGGAACAGACAACCTGGAGCTCACCCACATTCCAGTCTTGTAGCATTCTGTGCTCAGTTCCGTGCAAGTGAATGTTCAAGGTTCAGAATGGGTGTTTATGTGTGTACACAGGTGTGTCTATATGTGTACATTCATACATGCATATTTATTTACGCACACATATATTTCTTTTGTCTTTTAACTAGAGAAGTAGCAGTGGTATAGTGTCTTGAGGACCAGACTTGGGGTCAGGAAAGCTTGGGTTCAAAACTCTGCTCTGATAAATACCAGATGGTGATGAGTAAACTGTCTAAAACGATGAACTATAGAGAAGTAGTTGTTTTACAAGAGTGGGAGGAGTTAATAGACTAGTGAAGCCAGAGATTTGAGACCCAAAGCATTCTTTGGAGTTTTCTCTTGTGAATTCGATTAAGGTCTTTTGGCAGCTAATGTACCTTAGGCTTCAATTTAGAGATGACTGACTTAATAGGATTCACTTCCAGCTCTGACTCATAATGAGGCATATGCAGAATTTGGGAGATTATTTTCTCTTGAAAGTGTTGACATTAAGTCAACTCAGAATAGCATTCAGTAGTCCAACTAAGAGACAGCAAGTCATGCTCCAGTTTCTTTCTGATCCCATTGATTTGACTTAGAGCATGTTTGTATGTGGAATCTAGTAAGGCCTTTCAGGCTGCTAATTGACTTGATTGTCACTCTGAAATGACAGTACTCATAGAACAGATTGGATGAATTTAGAATTCAAAGAGAAAGCTATTTTTAAAAAAACTACCTATCATTTTGCTATCTAAAAGTATTTTTCCCTCTTTTTCAGGACTTTAATATATTAGAGGAAGCTTTGATCCGAAGAGTCCTAGACCGGTCACTTTTAGAATATATGAATCATTCAAGCAGCACCTAATTCTGCCAGTTGGAGGAAAGGTGTTCCATGGATTCCTTTGCACAGTACATTAATTTTCTGCTTTGACAAAGGGGAATCTTCAGCATTGAAAAAAAAAAAAGCACAGATGTAACAAACTTTTAATGTTTGTATGTGTCTGTTACTGTTTATCTGGAAATTTAAAAACCACTATCCCTTTGGTGATTTATATCCATATTCTCCTGTTGAGATTTTTCTGATACTTAGTAGTAATAATTATCTATATCAACCAGGAGGTTTAGGGTGAATAAATAGTAGAGGGCATGCTTGAGGGAGGAGTTCTTGTTGGGAAATCAGACAGATATCTAGCTTCCAAAATACTATTAAGAATACATAATTTTGATGGAAATGAGGAAAAGAATGTGGTAGTTGATAATATTCCTTTAAGTTGTATGCTGTTACTTAGTATTTTTAATTAATAATTTAATAGGAATGCATTCTTAATGCTTTCATTTAAAAAATATATCTACCACAAGCAGAATATTTTTTCAAATATTGGCAGTTAGTTTTAATTATTATTAAGAGATGTCTATAATGTAAGTAAGTTTCAAAGTATTATACCCTAACATTTTACATGTAAAAAATGTCCTGTTTGACCACAGAAATTTTTGATGCAACCCTAAACAGTTGATTTTCAACTAAAATGACATATTGAACTAGGAAGATAATCATTCAGTTCCTATGGGTAAGATTTTATTCAGCTGTTTTAGTTCAGTGATTGTAACTAGGAATGTACTTTTCTGTTTATTCATTCTTTGCAAGGGTTATTTATAGTGTGGAAACTTAAAGAAAGAAGAAAGGACTAAGATTTCTTTAGAGTTCTGGTTACTATTCTCCCTTCACCTTTAATACATATTTTAAAATATCGGAAGAGTATATTGGAACTGAGAAGAGAACAGAGAAATGAAATCTGTGAAAACTAAAATCTTCATTTTTAGAAACTAAATTTTTACTGAAGAGCTTAGTTGAGTTTTACAATCTCTGTCTTTCCTTTTAGGTAGAAGTCTTATTAAGATAGATTGTAGATGGAAAAGAAAGGATTCTGAATCATCCAACCTGGATAATTAAATTTAGATATAATTAGCATAGAAGACAACTTGAAGATGATCTAGTTAAACCCCCATTTTTTGTACAACAAGAAACAGACACAGAAAAGTGACATATGACCTGCCTATGGGTATGCAGCTCTGAACTCCTTACCTTTTTATTATACCACTCTAAGAAAGAAAAGACAGTATTATCTAGTATTTGTATTGAATATCTATGCAGCAAGTAGAGTGGTGTCATTAAAAAAGCATCTCCAGGAGTGTGTAAGAAGATAGGCTGGAGTACCAGTCCTGTGTGCCTTTGGACTAGATTACTCTCTAAACCAGGGCTGTCCAACCTTACTTTTAAAAGTTTTTATTGAAACAATAAACAATATTTTTTGATTTGCCATTTTAGTGAGAGTTCTGTGGTATCTCAGCTTCCTTTACTAAAGTATTTGGTAAACCCACAGGGGGCCACATCAAATCTCACTGCCAAGTGCATTTTGGACAGCCCTGTTCTAAGCTTATAGTTTCCACAGCTGTGAAATCAGGGTAAACAATACCTGCCCTGCCTACCTCATAAATTGTTGGGAGGATACATGTGAAGGCACTATAATCTATAAAGCACTATACTAGTGCAAACTGTCATTAATTCAGACTAGTGGTGAAATCATCTTCAGATGTAACAAAAAATAGTTAACCTTTTTTTTTCAAGGCAGCAGGTTAAGTGACTTGCCTAAGGTCACACAGCTAAATAGGTATTAAGTGTCTGAGGCTACATTTGAACTCAGGCCCTCCTGACTCCAGGGTCAGTGCTTTATCCACTGTACCACCTAACTTCCCCAAAAAAGCTAAAATTTTTAATAACATGAAAGTTTAAAAGAAAGATAAACATAATATAAACAAAATATTTGTTTAAATATATTGTTTTAAAACCTCCTATATCTAAATTCTGTCTCAGATCCCCTAACATAATGTTTTTGCCACTCTGATAACAGATTAGAAATTATTTATCAAAGAACTTTGTGTTAATGTGAATTCTGATTTAGCAGAATCCAAACTTCTAGAATTTTATACCATATTAAATACAAATAGGCAATTTGTTAAATCAGTATTAAAGTGACTTAAAAGATGAAGACAACAATAACAGCAAATGACATTTACCTCTAAAAAATGTTCACCTGTTAATTTAATACTCTTTCAGCTGCTCAATATATAACTCAGAAGAGAAAATTTTATGTTTTTTTCAAGATCAAATTAAACCACCCCTATGTAGAAGCTTGGATGGGATAAATGCTCTGAGATTATGTCAACCCAGATTATGGGTTGGAGATATAGATTGAGTATGAATGAATGATAGAGACAGTTTTAGAATTTTAGCTTCCCAGTCCTTGTCCAGGTCTATAAATCACATGTGACATCATGATGCTGTGACATCAGTGAAGCTTATCAACATAGATTCATGTGGTAAGTAAGCTTGTTGTTATTGAAGCTAATTAAATGTGGTTTGTATCCATAAAGATAGAGGTGCTAAAATGTCTTAAGAGACACTCTCTTGTTTCATTCCTCCCCCAAAAAATCTGTAATTGTTAGAATTTAAAAGTTAACAGTTATAAATTTCTTTTGTAAAGATGTCTTATTATGAGATACAAAGGATGGCAGGACCATTGCTTTTGTTTAAAATGTCTGTTCATAAATGCTGACCTTCAATAAACGGTATTCCTAAACATAAGCTGATTTTGTGTTCTCATTCAGAATCCTCTGCAACAGAAATCCTATAACCCAAGGTGAGCAAACATGATCAGAAACCTTACAAACTTAAGCTGACTGCACTTCTTTTTGATGGTGGGGAATTGGGTGATGCTGCCAGAGAAAGAGCCCCAGCATCAGAATTCTTGGAAGTGAAAAACTCAAGATTGGCCTGGAGGTGCAAGTTCTCATATATTTATTTACAGGCCTGCAAAGTTCATCCCTGGTCTGCAATGCACAAGCAGTTCACAGACTAAACTTCATCTGGAGAGTCTTCAAGTTCCCTGAGGACAGACTGAATAACAAAGGTTGAGGAAAGAATGAGGGAGAAAGGAAAGGGAAGTAGCCAAAGCAGATGGCTGGGTTTGACCCAAGCAAGGCTGGCCTGGAGAAGAATGGGGCTGTGCAGGGAAGTCAGGAAAAGGGGTTATCAGGAAGCCTAGAGGCAGGAAGCTGGAGGAGGGGTAGAGAATGGACTGAGGTTGCTCTTATCTTGGTGAATTTACATTTAATGATGGAGTGACTTTGAACAATTGGAAGAAACTTGAATTTGAGGGGCAGACTGAACAATCTGGGTCAGAGGAAGGTCTCAGAAAATACCAGATGCAAATAATATTTTCTTAATATTAAAAACTAGGCAGGTATTTCTCCCTCAACACTTTTAGCTGGCAAATCCCCATCAGAACCTCCCTCAACACTGTTTGATAAGCAGGATTGGGAACTAATGGTAACTGAGTCAACATAGCTTTCAATAAAGATAATTTTTTTTTTTTTTCGGTTTTTGCAAGGCAGTAGGGTTAAGTGGCTTGCCCCACAGCTAGGTAATTATTATTAAGTGTCTGAGGCAGATTTGAACTCAGGTACTCTTGGCTCCAGGGCTGGTGCTCTATCCACTGTGTGACCTAGCAGCCCCCAAAGATGATTTTTCTAAGATTATTTTTTAACAAGATTCTCTTTCTTAACTACTAATCATGGAACTAAGTTTATACTAGTTGTTTAATAAATGATGTTTGTCTTTCATTCTCAAAGAAGTCCATGACATCAGGGAGGTATGATAAGCACATGAATTAGAATTGAGTGAGAGGATGCTATGCTAAGTTACCTGTCTAACTTTGTCCTCCAGAGATATATGGGTCTGGTGGCCAGATATGAATCAGGTTGATTGGAGATGGTCCTGGATGTGAGGGAATCAGGGTTAAAGTGACTTGCCCAAGATCACACAGCTAGTTTGTGGCAAGTGTATGAGAGTGGATTCAAACTCCCAGCCTCCTGTCTCCAAGGCCAGTGCACTATCCACTTTTGCCACCTGACTGCCCCTGTTTAATATTTAATAAATATTGCATTGATGAACTTGAAATAAGGAAAACAGAGAGAATGCTCGATTGGCCTATCTCATAAAAGTGATATGTAGCAGAGCCAGATATTGAACCGAAGGCTTCTGATTCCAAAGCTAGTAGTTTCTCCATTCTTAGCAAGCAAACATTCATTTTCTTCCCTTCAAAACAAAATAACAATCTTTTGTCTGTTCCCAAATCTTGCAAAGCACTAAGGCTTAGAAGCAAAAGCAAAAAATGAAACCATTCTAATTACCAACACTGATTTGTAGTTCTACTGGGCCTGATGCCCAGAAAGGAAGAATTTAGCAATGGTCATTTTCATACTCTAAAAATGCTCATTTGGTTTCTTTCTCAGAGTCCTAGAAAAGTACCTTTCCTGAAATTTTTCTTTTTTAGAATCTTTCTTTCTAAAGCACATAATTATTATTTTCTAGCCAATATAGGAGTATCTTAAAGAGGGAATGCAAACTACTATCAGATAATATTGTATATGTGAGCTAGTGTAGAGTAACTAAATTGGTCTTGAAGATGAGAGATTTAGATATTATTTCCAACTGCATTTAAAGTTTACTGAGTGATTTTGATTAAGTCAAGGAATGTATCTATACTTCCAAGAAATGAGATGATGGTTGTAACTGAGCACATCCATGCTAAAAACACAGTGGGGACAGGCAAGACAATAAGCATTTATTAAGTCCTCATTTCAGATACAAAAAAAGACACACCCTGTCCTCAAGGAGTTTACATTCTATTCTAATAGGAAAAGACTACAAGAAAAAGGGAGTTGAAAAGAGGGTGGGAAATGAGCCAAGAAGCTTGGCTATTTTTCTGCTCCCTCTACAAAATAGAACCCCAGGAAGAACTTGAAAGGAGAAGGGAGTCAGCCTAAATATATTTGTTCTTCATTGTCAAAGAACACTACATCAGGAAGGGGAGCCATGACAAGCCCATGAATTGGATTTGTGTTAGGGCTTGCTGTGCTAAGTCACCAGCCTCACTTTCTCCTCCAGAGGCATCTGGATCCAGTGTCCAGACAGGAATCAAGATGATTGGAGATGGCCCTGGTTGTGAGGTAGCCAGGGTTAAGTAACTGCAGCCAGCCTAATAGAGGGATGGATACTTCAGAAAAAGGAGTGCATAGAGAGGAGTTCCAGGATGAGACAGCAGCTGAGGGATGGATTTGAAGTCCAGAAAAGTTTGGGGGGACGGATATTATTGTTCAGTTGTTTTTGATTCTTTGTAATCCCTGAAGTAGAGAAAATATTAAAAGAAATATGTTCTATAATTAATGTTTCCTCTGCACTGACCATATACCTTCCATTAACACTGATCCTCCCTCCCTTCTCCCCACCCCACTTATTATCCAAGTTATCTAAGGTGAAGACAACAAACTTTTAGTAAAATACCATACTCCTCCCTGGTCTGATCGGGACTGTAAATTCCTGCCTCTAGAAGCCCCATCTGCAAAATAAAAGATCCCTGCCCAAGCCTGAAAGGATTATCTGCCAGCTACTGTCCCTCATCCACAAGTCCTTAATTACCTCTTCTTTGCTCCTCCAGATACACCCTAGTCTATATATCCCCATGAATTCGATAAAGTTTGAGATTTCTTCAGTAGAATATTATAGATAGAAATAGTTAAGCTATGTGTTATGTCTCTTCTACCCCTCCTCCCCGACAAGCAATTTAATGTTACTTTGACTGAAATGTAAAGAGTAAACTGACGCTGCCTTATCTGGATTTAGGTCCAGATATTTCAATATTCCCTGTCCTGCAAGGGGAGAACCTGTCTCTATTTGAATTATATGCTTTTTCTTTAGAGTAATTTACAGGTCTGGATTGTGAAGAGCACATTCCTCACTAAAGAGGATGGGTCAGTGGGGGGGGGGGGCGGAGGTTGAATCTCTTTAGGAGGTCTGATTCTCCAGAATTGAATAAAACTTTTCTCTTCAAACCTTGAGAAATCTCCAAATTTTGTGGGTGGACTCATCCCACACACCTACTTACCTTCCTGCCCCCTTTAAAATCTCACCCTCTGGGGCGGCTAGGTTGCGCAATGCATAGAGCACCTTGCAGTCAGGAGTACCTGGGTTCAAATCCGACCTCAGACACTTAATAATTACCTAACTGTGTGGCCTTGGGCAAGCCACTTAACCCCATTGCCTTGAAAATAATCTTAAAAAAAAAAAGCTCACCCTCTCAGTTGAGTTGCCATCTCCCTTTACTTTCCTTCTTTACCACTTATCTTTTGCTGCTCCTGCTGTCTTTACTTTCTTTCTTGCTCATCCCTTAGGAGATCAGCCCACTGTCTTTATTTTCTCTCTCCTTTGCTTCTGCTAACCACAGTAATAAGCAATAAACCTTTTTTTAATGATATTCCTAAATTCTTCTGGGTCAGTAGTCAGTAAGTGAATGGATTCACCTTTACTGGAACCCCTGAAGTGTTAATGAGGTCACATGTTCAGTTACAATAATGAATCGAATGTTAATACAAATAGGGCAGACTGGATGTCATAATTGTTAGAGAGTAGTGTGATACAGGGAAAGTATACTCAAGGATTCTAGCTTCAAATCCTAGCTCTGCCTCTTAGCTCTTTGGCCAAAACCCCTAACATCTCCAAACCTCAGTTTCCTTATATATAAAATGAGAGCTTTTCATCCAACTCCAAAGCTATGATTTTGCTATAGATTCATTCTACAAAAATGGACTTCTGAAGCCTGTGTGCCCTTCTCTTGAAGCAGGGCCCAAGGAAATGATCATACTAGACTTGAAGGTCATACAATTTGGGACAGGAAAGACTAGTGCTTAGAATATAACCCAAGCAAAATGAGCACTGCCTTAGCCACCCCTTGGGGGGCTATGTGACACAAGTACTGGAGAATACCTGAAGCCAGGTGCTAAACCACACCCCAAGCACCACTCTTGTCCCATCCACATGGAAATGCACAGTCCTCTAGGGTGGAGATCTTTTTTGTTCTCTCTTTTCTCCTTTGCATTTCCCTAGCAGTATGGTCACTTTTTCTCTCTCTAAGCTAGAACCATGTGCTCTGGCCTATGTCACTGGAGCAATAAGACCCTAGCTCCATGTGGCCGCATTTATTTTTTTTTTAGAAAGATTTTATTTATTTTGAGTTTCACAATTTTTCCCCCCATTCTTGCTTCCCTCCCCCATGCCTCACAGAAGGTATTCTGTTAGTCTTTACATTGTTTCCCTGGTATACTTTGATCTCAGTTGAATGTGATGAGAGAGAAATCATATCCTTAAGGAAGAAAAATAAAGTATAAGGGATAGCAAAATTACATAATAAGATAATGGGTATTTTCCCCTAAATAGTCTTTGGTCTTTGCTTCTTCTCTCCTCTCCTGAGCTCCCTGCCATTTCCTTCTCTCTTCTTTCCTCCAAGTTCCTTCTGATGCTGTTTCCAGGCTTGTAACTAAATTTTTTCCTAGGTCTAGTTGTTTATATGAACTATTTACACTTTGAGATCTGTGACAAACTTTACAAGACTGTGAATAAAGATCTGAGTTTTTTTACAATTCTAGGGCCAGACAAGATCTTTCTTCACCATCGCTATGATGAGGCATATAGCACATGTGTAAATATTTTTCATATTATATGAATAGAGCAACAGGGTCATTTGACCCTGGTTACTGGGTCCTTATGAAGAGAATTGTTTAGAGAAATATGTTCTATAATTAATCAATTCCTCATTCATTGACACCTACCCAGCCCATTCCATTGTCCAAGCAAAGAGATGGGGTCAATAACCTGGAGAACTACTAAAAATTCTGGACCTCTCCCAGGCAAGGACTCTTAAATCCCTGGCCCCAGGTACAAAATAAACCCCCCTCAACAAAACAATTGATTCCCCAAGTCTAGGTTCTTCTTTCCTCTAACTTCCTTCTCTGCTTAGGAATCAGTGTTTCCTGTCTCTTATTCTCTCCCTTTAACTCATAGCAATACTTAAAATGTTTTGGGGTCAGAGTTGGGTCTTTTTACATGAATTCTTTCATATTCTGCCTGAACCTTTAGTCAGACATTTTCCCCGGTGTCACTTGTAAATTTTGCTTTGTGATATTCATTAATGGAACTATCTTGTATTAAGTTTCTAAAACTTGAAAAAAAACCACTTAACCACTTGTGACCTTATTCAAATCATTTAACCTCCCTGGGTTTCAGTCATCTAGAAGTAAGGGAGTGTGACAAAATGGCCTTGGAGTTCCTTTTTATCTATTAGAAATAAATATATTCTACAAAAACTAGGAGATTTTATTTGTGCACTGTATTTTATCATATGCATTGTTTGATGTGTTCCTCACAAAAGTTTAACATCCTCAATCATTTTAAAAATGCTTCAAACCTTTTTTATTTTTTTAGGTTTTTTGCAAGGCAAACGGGGTTAAGTGGCTTGCCCAAGGCCACACAGGTAAGTAATTAGTGTCTGAGACTGGAATTGAACCCAGGTACTCCTAACTCCAGGGCTGGTGCTTTATCCACTACGCCACCTAGCCCCCCCAACTTCAAACCTCTTGAGACAAGATAACAAGAACTGACCTTCCTGCTTTGGTAGAAAGGTAGGGAAACAATGAATGCTAGATGTTGAACAGACTTCTAACAGTCCCTGTGTGGGTTGGTGGTAGTCTGGGCCAAGCATTATTCAGTCCCTCAGGCTGTAACAATGAACACAATGAGACATTTGTGGACTATAATACATTTTAAAAAGAAAAATTCACTCAACCACAAAAAAGAATTATTATGGTTACAGCCTGGATTCTTGTGGATGAGACTCCCCTTTACCTCCACAGCAACAGCCTGGGGTCAGAAAGATTGCCTCACCTGAGATACCTACTCCTCATAGGCTGGGCTTTCTCAGGAGACATGGAACCCACCAATGGTTTTAAGTCTTTTCTATCAACTAAATCCTAAAAACAAACTCCTTACCTCTCACAGTGAAACCAGCCTTGCCTACATAAAATTCTTGTAGTTTCTTCCATAGTTGGTTTTTGTTTTTTGCAAGGCAATGGGATTAAGTGACTTGCCCAAGGTCACACAGCTAGGTAATGATTAAGCTTCTGAGGTTAGATTTGAATTTAGGCCCTCCTGACTCCAGGGCCAGGGTGCTCTATCCACTGCACCACCTAGGTACCCCTATAGTTGGTTTTGACATTTTTTTCTCTTTTTCTACAAAGGTGGAATGATGAGGAGGAATATATTAGGAAAATACTCTACATAAAAATATATTAGGAAATACTCTACATAAAAACAAAACTCTTCGATATCATTTAAAAAAATCAAACCAGTATGGTTTTATATATATTACTTCATTCACATATAGGACAAAACTGAGAGATCAATTATGCAAATATTATCTCAAATTTGTAGATAAAAAATATTGACCATTGGAAAGGTCAAATGATTTGCCTAAGGTCATAGAGGTAGTTTAGTGGTTTATTTGAGATTCAAGACCAGATTTTCACACTTAAGGTCCAGAGCCTTTTTATCTGTACTACCATTGCCCCATAACATTCAAGTCATACAAGATATATGGTATTATCTAAAAAATTTACAAGACCAGCTTAGGTAATATAGGTAGACAAAGTCTTATTAATGAAAAGAGAACCAAATGAAGAAATTTAAATATAAAATTTAAAACTGTTTTTGAAAAACTGTTTTTTGGATGGTCTAGTTTGAATTCAAATGCAAAGAATTCATGAAAATACTAACTCTGACCCTAATGTATTAGGGACAAAAAGATTTATTTAAATATTGCTGTGGATAAGAAGAGTGAAAGCAGTTGGAAGTCATTAATCCACTAAAGAGATTAGCTGTAGCAGTTTTGTTAGCAGTATCAGCTGCCATGAGCGGATAAGTAGTAAGGAAAGGTGTAGGAGCCTGAGAGTTTAATTGGGGGATCACAGCCAAAAGCAGGCAACTCTACTGAATAGAGGGTGAGTAAAAGTAGGGATGTGTAGATAGGTAGGCTGATAACTCAGAGAGCAAAGGTGGAGGCAATGAGATATATGTTGATGAAAAGGCTTTAGCTCAAACCCTTAATCTTTTCAAACTAGGGTAGGGATCCATTGCTTTCTTGATAGGGGCTGGTTTTGTGCCTGGGTCAGGGCTTTACCAAGATTCCTTGCCAATAGTATGGGAGAAGGGTCACATATTGCCTTGAGCAATGCTAAATGTAAGCTATGAGGTCAGTGTAGAGGGAACAGAGTGAGTAGAATATTCCTTCTTAAGAATTAATATTCCTGGTGAAGTCCTCTCAGGGTTAAAATTCATTAAAACAAAGACAGACCATTGCTCATAGACTATTCTTAGAAGAAAGAGGGAGAGAGGTCTTGCATTCCCAGTCAGACACCCTCCCAATTCTGTTAGGGAAGGAAATAGTGGAATACTTCCAGAAAAGAGACCTTGCATTTTTAGTTAAGCCACCTATTTGATGATAGACTGAGAGAACAGTAGACTGCCTTCTCTTATTTGATCATAAGTACTAAGAAGACCTTTCATACTCAGACATTAATTCATTTAGATAGACAACAAAAGGTCATTAGAAATCTTCTGATACCCTCACCATCTGGATGATGGTGAGGTAATATTCTATGAAAACATTTTATTCTTCTCTTTGTTACTGGGTAGATTTTTTGAGTTAAGATTGTAACTCTGAAAACCTTAACCAATCAGGCTGGAAGAGAGGGGGTCTAGGGGAATTGCACTAGGCCATATAATCTTGCTAGACTGTCACCTCAGTGCAGCTCCTTGATCTTCACTACCTTTGTGAAACTTAAGAGTATGCCCTTTTCTCTAGAAAAGCCAAAATAAACTTTTTTTTTTCTCAGAGGAGTCTCTACATTTTTTAAGTGGATTTTTATCCCATACAAGAGTAATTATAAAACATATTCTCTATCCACTACTTCTTCTACTTCATTATCTCATTGCAGGAACGCTGGGCTTTAGAAAAATCATCCAACCAAACAAGGAAAAAAAGTCAACAATAGAGCTTGAAACACATCCCCCATCCTGTGACCATCATTCTCACTTACCAGTCTCTTAAAAGAACAAAATTAATGTTTGTGGAGCTCCTGTTGAGTTTTAAGTGCACAATGTTGCCTTTAACTACATTTGCAGTAAAGTAACAACTATCTAGTGTTTACAAAGTTTATAAGCATTCATCTGAGACTGGTGGGTGTGAATTGATTTTAATCTGCATAATTCAGGGAATAGTCACATTGATGAGATACAAGAGCTTCTGAGTTTAGGAGTATTTTTTTTTTGTCTTAAGTATAATACTTGTGATTCTAAGCTATGGAACAGGTACATTTATATGGTTATTTGTCTGACTACTTAGATATACAGTTTTTTGGATCTGGTGCAGGCACAGTATGCTTTTGTAAAGGTCTCTCCATGAGGATATGCTGGGAACTGTCCTTCTGGGACATTAATGATGACAAACATATAAGGAAAATAAATCTTGGAAAGACTTGTTTTATCTGATAAATATGTTGTGAATGGGAAGTTCTTTGATTGACCTCAGAGGCATTTCAAGTCTTGTTTGGTTTTGCCATTTTTCTTGATTCAGCAATCCTTGTAGCTTTTTTGTTCATGGTCACATTTCTTTTGCTCACAGTTATCTGGGGAGAGACCATATAGTTATGAGGGTAGAGGACTTGCCATCTTCACCCTGTTAAGGACTGACAGATAGACTTTTATCCTTCACTTCTGTGTTTGTTCTTTTCCCTTTAGGTGAAGGAAATGGAGCCTTCATTGAAGACAGGGGGAAATGGGCTTCATGAAAGGGGGCTTAAAGATCAGGTTCATTTGGGGGGTTAAAAAACTCACCATTCTGACTCAGGGAGGTAAAAAAGACTAAATTTTAATTCACAGATTACCACAAATGTCCACAGATTATTACAGAGAATTCATGGGTTACAATATAAAGTTCACAGGTTAATTCTTTGGAGAAGCAGCAAACTTGTGAGTTTCTTAAAGGTCAAGTTGATTAGCCGAGGTTGAGGTTAAAATGCTAAAGTACTTAAGAAGGAAAAAAATTGAAAGAAAAGAAGCATAGATCGATATAGATCCAGCAGCATGAGCCAGACCACCTGGGTCCAGCTTAGAGAGAGAGAGCAGCAGTCTGACTAGGAGTGGAGGAGGAAGAGAAGGAGACTTCTACTCCTAACAGATTTTTGTTTAAATGCATTCTCATGGAAGATGGGACAAGAAGTGGTTTAACACCTGGCTTCAGGTATTCTCCAGTGTGAATGCCACAGGGGTAGTCTCCAGGGAATGGCCAAAATATCACTCTTTGTTGTATGAGTGGTGTTCTACACACTTCACCTTCTCCTGCCCCAAAGGACATGATGAATAGTTCAACATATCTTGGGAAGTGGAGATTGCATACAGAATGAAGAATGCCTTCCACAGTATAGAAAAGTTTCAAAAAGATTACAACATTTTCTCTGTGCCCATAATTCCACTGCTTTATTATGAGTTGTAAAAGGTCAGGAGAGGCTGCCACCAGAATCTGGGAATCCTACCCATTTGCAGCATTAATGCCCTGCTATGACCTTTGGAATTAATGCCAATAGAAATTAGAGGACTCATAAGGCAGTCAGGTCCCAGTGAGTCAAGAATTTGTTGGGATCAATGTTATATAGAAACATATATAGAAATATATAAAATATATTTCTATATAGAAACATAGAGCTTAGATTATATCCCTAGGTGTTTAGGGGAAGGCAAATGTTTACATATTTATTTTTACTATATTTTCAAATTAAATACCCATTTGTAAAAGCTAATAAATGATAAATGGTCAAAAGAAACTGAGGCACTAGTCAACAGTCAGTGGAGCCAAATATATTTGGTCTGGGCACCAACAAATTGCAGTAGAGAAGAAATACACCCAAGCTTCTTAAGATCCCCTAACAAAGGGTGATTTTTATGAGACCACCTTTAGTAAACAAAGCCAAACTACCACAGAGCTCTTATTAAAATGGCAAATCAAAATATATTGTCTATTGTTTCAATAAAAACTTTTAAGACTAAAGTTGGGCATTCCTGCCCTAAAACACTGAGGGGGGGGGGGAATGTGTGTTTTCCCAGTTCATTTGACACTTTATAAAACTTAGCTAAAGAACTTAAATTAAGAGAATTATAGCCTTATTAAAAAGGTAATCAAACTTTTAGACATAGACTTGCGGTTATGAAAAATAATTTGGAAAGGCCTAGTTATGGCTTTTGAGAAAATAATGGAAAATCCATTAATTATTCATAGATTAATTTGTATTCCAAAATTAAAAACAGTTCATTAGTCGTCTGAAAATTTCTATAGAGAAGACAGGCAGTCAGTCATATGTGGGATATTCTTTTTTCTTTTTAGACAAATAAGTTGTATTTATTAAGAATAGTGCCAAGAAACAATAATATTCCTTTTTTTCTTTTAGATAATAAACAACTAACATCTGTAGATATTTCACGTACTTTGAAATAGACAAGGCAAAATTTTAACTATCTGCTACATACATACATACATACTTCAGTCCAAGTGGCATGAAGTGAAATTTCTGACACTCTATGAAAAGAAGCTATAAACCCCATGCAAGTAGCAGGAAGTATTTGTGGTCTTTTATTTAAGATATTAAATAAACTGAAAACATTTCACTGAAAGCAGTTTTACTCTTTTGCTAAATTCTCCTTTACAAAATGACATGCAAATACCCTGATTAAAGGTGTCTTTCTGATTAACAGTGATAGCTGGAGTATGCTTAACATTTAAAATTTTAATAAGAATCTTTATGAAGCAGCTACTTTTCTACTTGAAACAACAAATCAGACGAAGACAATGCAAAAGACTCAAGGAATGGAAAAATAAATTTTAATGCTCCAAGGTTCTAGGTTGATATAGTTTCTCTCTGCATTAGAAGAGGCTTATTTTTATGCAGCTATTTTCATGAAATAGCCACTGGACTAAGAGTCTCTAAATCAGAGCAAATCCATAATTTAAGAAATATCATCCCTCTGTTCTCAGGAACTTTTTAGAAGCCAAGCATTTACATCATTCAGTAAACCTATAAATCCATGGTTTTTTCCTCATATAACTTAATAGAAAACAAATCAAAAAAGGAACAGCAAGAAAGTTGGTGGCTTAGTAAAGCTGAAATCTCTGCATCATTTCCATAATGTTAGATTTTTTTTGTCTCACCCCCTTGCATTTATTTTATTTTGCTTTGAAAAACTACTTTGAAAAAATAGATGACATTTAACAGACCTCCTTAAATAACTTACATAGTTAAAAAGAGACTTTTCCCTAAAAATTAGCAGGTTCTATGAACAAAGACTTTGTTATTTCAACCAAATATTTAAATATTATACCTGGAATTTAGATTCTTATTTTTAAAAAAGTCACCCCAGGAATTCACATGCATTTTTATTTAGAACTTAGAATGTAAAATGTTTCAAAACTAAAACTTAAAAAACAAGATATCCTTGGTGAAATAGGAGTTTTCCAAAATGGTTTGAATATGGTTTGGAACTCTTGCATGTAATACAGGAGAATTTACTAAAAATACATAAGGTAGTAATATTCCAATGAATTGGATGGAATTCAATGAATTAATCTTAGTGACATTCTTTTTTTTTCCTGGGTGAGGGCTTAAAAAATTCTAATATAGAAGCTTGTAGTGGGGTCTTACACTGGAGATTTCCTTCCAACATATCCTGAGAGGCATATATCATTTTTTTTATCTACTAAGAAAATAGATATTGAAACCTGCTATGTCCATTCACAATAGGAAGTATTGTATATATACAGTAATACTATAGAAATAGCATTCAGCTGTAGAAAAATTTTAATTATTTTGATTAGCTCATTCATGTTAACAAGATAAAATTGCTTCTCACCCAAGTAACTTTGTTATGTATATTGGTAGGATGTTGCTCAAAAATAAGTCTCACATCTTCTCTTTGAAAGTTAGGTATGAGGGGCGGCTAGGTGGCGTAGTGGATAAAGCACCAGCCTTGGAGTCAGGAGTACCTGGGTTCAAATCTGGTCTCAGGCACTTAATAATTACCTAGCTGTGTGGCCTTGGGCAAGCCACTTAACCTCATTTGCCTTACCAAAAAAAAAAAACTAAAAAAAAAAAAGAAAGTTAGGTATGGGGGGGGCAGCTAGGTGGTGCAGTGGATAGAGCACTGACCCTGGAGTCAGGAGTACCTGAGTTCAAATCTGACCTCAGACACTTAATTCCCTAGCCTTGTGGCCTTGGGCAAGCCACTTAACCCCACTGCCTTGCAAAAACTAAAAAAAAAAAAAAGTTAGGTACTAAGTTCCTCTCTCCCACCATGAGAGAGGTGTGCCATTTTGTTAAGATATCTTAATAAAAAACCATTTTAACCATTCTGGAAAAAAAAGAAAGGTACTACTTGCAGGTCTTCTCCAAAGACGTTTTACTGGAAAGGGGGGTCAGGGATGGAAGATGTATACTTCAAAAAGTCTGACAGGTTGGAGATTGCTGAATCTCTAGCAGTGGCTGAGACAAAGGAGAGGGTGTATTTTGTTGGGCTTTGTTTTTTTTTTGGGGGGGGGTTGTAAGGCAATGATATTAAGTAATTTATCCAAGGTTACACAACTAGGTAATTATTTTTGTCTGAGGCAAATTTGAACTCAGATCCTCCTGACTCCAGGGCCAGTGCTCTATTTACTGTGCCAACTAGCTGCCCTTAGGATATGCTTTTAGAGAAAAGTTGACAAAAACAATTATTTCCTACCAGCTGCCTAACTCATGAAAGGCTTCCATTAAATATTATTTCTTTGAGGTATGGCATTATTATTCTAATGGATCCCATAATCAACATATGTCTTGGAAGAAGAAATTAGTATTACTCTCCAATTACTGCCATACTAATTCTAGTTCTATACTGCTTGTTCAAGACCTAGATGATTGTATTGTGGTTCAGTCCTTTGTGGTTTTCATGCATATAAGTCCTTCCCCTACCCATTAAGTCAAGCCCTCCTCCTTCTCAGGAAAGTGAAATTTTATCTGCAAGAATTTTTCTCCCTTACTTTGAAATTTGAAATTTCTGCTTGATTCCTATTTCTCCTATCTCTAACCTGCTTTGTATGCCTCCAGTCACCCAGGGGACTGGCTCCAGTTAAGATGACAGAGGGAACTGGCTAAAGAAATGTCATAGGAGTTACTGCTTGAGAGGGCAGATATTAGGTACCTGGGGCAGAGGTCCAGCGGAAAAAAACAAGGCTTATTGAAGTACTGACTGAAAATATTACATAAAGGCCCTAAGGACAAACTATGCCCATTTCATAACTCTGGCTCAGAATGGAACTGTGCTAAGCTCTTGAGATACAAAGAAAGACCCATCCTTTAACCCTTCCAAAAAAAAAAAGGAAAAAAATAAAGTCTTTCCTCTCTAAAATCTCATAGTCTAATGGGGACACAAAATACAATTATGTATAAGCAAGATGTTTATGGGAAGTAGAGGGAAGAAGGCTCAAGTATTGAGGCAGATTTAGAAAGGCTTCTTATGGATGGTGGGGCTTTAGTTGGGACTTTTTTGGTTTTTGCAAGATAATGGGGTTAAGTGACTTGCCCAAGGTCACACAGCTAGATTATTAAGTGTCTGAGGTCAGATTTGAACTCAGGTCCTCCTGACTCCAGGGCAGCCAAGAGGTGGGGCTGAGCAGGAAATTCCAGGCATGAGGGTCAGCTAGTAAAGCTACAAGGAGTCTGGATATGGAGTATCTTATGAAAAAACAGCAAGCAGAACAAAACCACTGAATTCATACAATATTTGATGGGGGTGTAAGGTGTAAGAAGGTGGCAGCTAGGTGGCACAGTGGAAAGAGAGCTGGACCTGGAGTCACAAAGGCTCATCTTCCTGAGTTCAAATCTGACCTCAGACACTTATTAACTGTGTGACCCTGGGCAAGTCACTTCACCCTCTTTACTTCAGTTTCTTCATCTGTATAATAAGCCAGAGAAGGAAATAGCAAACAACTCCAGTATCTTGACAAGAAAACCCAAAATAGGGTCACAATGAGTATGAAATAACTCAAAAAAAAATCAACATGATATAACAAGGTTGGAAAAGTTTCAGGAAGTCAGACTATGAAGTCTTTTGAATACTAAACAAAGGATTTTATATTTGATCCTGGAGATGACTGGGAGTCATTGGAGTTTATTGAATAGAGAGGTGATAATGGTCAGACCTCATAGTATTTATAATATTTTATAGTAGAAAAATATTTATAATATTTTATAGTAGTATACTATAGTAGTATAGTAGTAGGAAGATGACTTTGACAGCTATGTGGAATATAGACTGGAATGGGGAAAAACTTGAGTCAGGGATATCAAACAACTTTCCAATATATTATTCTAGACATGAATTGATAAAGGCCTATAGTAGCATGCTGGCAATGTTAAAGGAGGAAGGGACTGTGTATATAAGAAATGTTATATGGGGCGGCTAGGTGGTACAGTGGATAAAGCACCAGCCCTGGAGTCAGGAGTACCTGGGTTCAAATCCTGTCTTAGACACTTAATAATTACCTAGCTGTGTAGCCTTGGGCAAGCCACTTAACCCCATTTGCCTTGCAAAAAAAAAAAAAACCTAAAAAAAAAAACGAAGTGCTATGAAGGTAGAATCTATAGGATTTGGAAATAAATTGAATGGGATTGTGTGAGAGACAGTGAAGAGCTGAAGATGATATCTAGTTGTGAGCTTGAGTGACTTGGAAGATGGTGGTACCCCTAACAGTAATAGGAATGAATTCAATTTTTTATATGTTCATTTCAAGCTGTCCAAAGGACATGTTACTAGATGTCCAATAAGCAGTTGGAATGAGATTGGAACTAAGTATAGAGGTTATAATTCATACATAGAACTAATAATACTCATCATAGAGATGATTATTGGATCAATAAGAGCAGGTAAAATTTCACCAAGTGAAATAATAGAGAAGGAAAAAAGAAGAGAGCAAGGACAGAGCCAAACCCCAAATTAGTAGGCATCACCTGAATGAAGATCTAGTAAAGGAGACTGGGAATGGTTAGACAGGTAGTTAGAATGTGTGTGTGTGTGTGTGTGTGTGTGTGTGTGTGTGTGTGTATATACACATGCATATATATATGTATATATAATATTTGTGTTTAAATATTACTAAATTATTTAAATTTAAACTAATTTAATTTAAATTAATTTATATTAAATTATGCTTAAATATTAAGTAATATTTAAACATAATATAGATAGGCACACATCACATTATGTGTGTATATATATATATGAATTTATATTAGTGTTAGTGTACTTAATTATAAGTGTGTACATATACCATATATGCCATAGATTATGTGCCATTACCATAAATCAGCATATGTATATGTGTGTGTGTGTGTGTGTGTGTGTGTATACTTCATTTTATCCTTCAGAAAACTTATTATACTATTAATCTACAAAGAGTTGTTTAAACCTATAATGTTATCTTTACCGCAATAACTCTCCAGAAATGCCAGAGATGGTACATGGAATTTTGAGCTCCTCTGCTTATCAATGAAAGGTTAAATGGTAAAAAAGGAAGATGGTGCTGTAAATGGAAGTGAATTCAAAGATGTTTATTGAAGGAAGGAACTGACTAGTGGGATCTGAGCAGTCTCCTGCAGTGAGTAGTGGGGAGAACAAGTCTTTTTATAGGGTATTGGCTATAGGCGAGGCAAGGTGGTGTGGTTTCTCTAAGACTAGGAACCGTTAGAATCTTCATAAAGAATGTGTTTTGTTCAGGGGTCACCAAGATGAGATTGGGCCTTGTTCGGAGTTTCTATTGGGGTTAGAATTTGTATCTTTAGGAAGGGATAATAAATGGGACTCTACTATGCAAGAATGAAACTCAGACCTGAATCCAACAATTCAGTCCACCCCCCAAAAAATATTCCACTCAGGTCTACCTTCTGGATTTTGTTTGTGTTTTTGCTGAACCTAAATTTTATTGAATAATTAGATTTACTGATTTCCATCTCAATCTACCTAACTTTTAAGTTACCCATATGTAACTATGTTCATGTGGTGTTTGTGTGTGTGTGTATGTGTGTGTGTGTGTGTGTGTGTGTGTTTGACAATATGGTGCCAAAAAGTTTCTCTGAGACCACAGAAGCTGAGTAAGCCTCTTTGACTTTAGCATTGAGCAGGATCAGGATATGATCAACATAGAATTACGTAAAACATAGAAAGATTCTGATAAGTCCCTTTACTAGGTTCAGGTTGGACACAGCCCTGGTCTGGACTCCAAGTGCTCAGAAAATTAAAGTGTTATGTTTAGCCCTGGGGAAAGAACAGACTGGAGTTAGAATTAGCCTAGACTATCCTAATTATCCAAATGAGTAGTCCCTTTGACTTGATCATTCAAGGACTTCCTAAGTAGTTACTGATTTTTTTTTTTGGTTAAAAATTAGATTGTTTTGGTCCTTTGGTAGAGATTTGACCTTTGCTTTTACTTTTTCCTTCTCTTTCTGTCTTTCTCTTCAAATAAGTCTAGATACTTGATCTATCTCTAGTTGGTAGCTGCCCATCTATCCTGGTGAACATGGGCATTGAGTCTATATCATTCACTTAGGATAATCTTAGATTAGTGAGGAAACTTGTATTTGTCAGGTAGTGAAGTGGTCTTTGACTGGGGCTTCCATTTTAGAAATTTTCTTGTTATCAAAGCTCCTGGGGAGCTTTGAAGAGGAAGGCCTAATTATTCATAAAGACTGCTTGTAAGAAAGCACTGAAACAGGGGTGGCTAGGTGGTGCTGTGGAAAAAGCACCGACCCTGGAGTCAGGAGTACCTGGGTTCAAATCTAGTCTTAGACACTTAATTACCTAGCTGTGTGGCTTTGGGCAAGCCACTTAACCCCATTTGCCTTGCAAAAAACCTAAAAAAAAAGCACCGAGAAGGGTGTGGAAGAGTAATGAAGCCTCCTATAAAACAGCTTTCTGAGCTATCTGTAATATTAAGTTAGGACATCCAATCACTTTTTGTGTAGATTTTCAATGGGAGATAAGTAAGAAAACTTGGAGGTTCTTTCTTTTTCTCTCTGCTTTCACAACCCTAGCCAAATTTGACATTGTAGAGACAAAGACCTATAAGAAAGGGGAGGCATTTTTTTTTCAGATTTGAGGAAACTTATGTCATACACTAATCAGAAACTAAAATTTATAACTGAAATGTAATATTTCCATAGAATGGTTTTTGTAACTCTTAAAATATCTTAGTGGATTTTTTGGAGTTTTACAACTAGGATTAAGATTAAGGGTAAACAACTCAGATTCCTTCCCCTTCCCAGGTGCTGGATGTATTGTAGTAGATGATTTTACTTAACTAGAGAACAATCAGAACTGGAGATAGTTTGAAATGATTCAGCAGAATTTAATTGTTTGGGCAAACTAATTGCTAAATCAACTAAGTTGAAAGTCTTTACAACTCAAGAAACAAAAATTTAACATTTAATTGGAATTGCATAAGAAAAAAATGCAAGTAGAGATAAAAAGAGAATGGGTGGAACTTTAAAAGAATGGTAAAATTCTTTGAACTTAATTTTTGGTGTTCAAAACCCTTTATTATCTGCTCTCTTCCAAATTTCCCATCTACTTACACCTTAATCCTTCACAAATATAGTAACACTGGCTTCCTTGCTATTCTCCCAGAAGATATCTTTTCTAGCTCCCTTAATTCTAGTGCCTTTCTTTGCTGATTCTCTCCAGTTTATCCTATATAGTTGGTTCTGCTATCATGCTTGTTTTAAAAATGTGAATTTGTTCCAATATGATTAATACATAAAGAAATAACAAGGTTATGTTTTACTATTTATTCTTTTACATTTGTTAAATCTTTGATATAAAAAAATTCAATATACCAAACATGTCCAAATACTATGATTCAAAAATGTCAAAACAGTATAGGCAAAAGGAAATCTTTAAATATGGACAAGTTTGAAATTATAAAACATTTTAAAGAAATGAGAGAACATGTGATATCTTCTAAGCAACTAGCATAAAAGAATCCATATCAAAAATATCACCTGGAAAATAAAAGAAACATTTATGGCAAAATTTTAATTGAATTTTTAAAATTTACATTTCCAGTGAACTTGACTTTCTTCTCTGACTCATTTTTAAAATACTTTGAAATCTGACTCCAATCCACTATTTTTAGACTTATTACACATTAATCTTCTTGATATGCTTGAGGTTCCAGTCAACCTCCTCCTTGTTATTTATTGAAAGAGGTATTCCCATCTCAGGCCTCCATGCCTTTGTACAGACTGCACCTCCCTCTTCACCTTGGCCTCCCTTAATCCCTGGCTTCCTTCAAAGGTCAACCCAAATGTTCCTCCTTGGAAGTAAGTTATCTTGATCCTTGACATTGCTGATGTTCTCTTCCAAGGAACTACTTGGTATGCATTTTGTATTTCTTTGGTATATATTCCCTTGTCCTTCCTCCCTTAGAGGATGTGAAGTCTTAAGGCAGGGGTTGTTTTTATTTTTGTTTTGTTTTTCAATCTCTAACAGCACACAATGCCTATAGTCACTTAATAAATGATTGTTGAACTATGGTATATGTATGTCATGGAACACTATTGTTCTATTAGAAACCAAGAGGGATGGGAATTCAGGGAAGCCTGGAGGGATTTGCATGAACTGATGCTGAGTGAGACAAGCAGAACCAGAAAAACACTGGACACCCTAACAGCAACATGGGGGCAATGATCAAATTTGATGGACTTGCTCATTCCATCAGGGCAACAATCAGGGACAGTCTGGGGCTGTCTACAGTGGAGAATACCATCTGTATCCAGAGAAAGAACTGTGGAATTTGAACAAAGACCAAGGATTATTACCTTTAATTTAGGAAAAAAAAAAACCCTGCTATCTTATTGTTTGATCTTGCTATCTCTTATACTTTATGTTTCTTCCTTAAGGAGATGATTTCTCTCTCATCACATTCAATTTGGATCAATGTATACCATGGAAACAATGTAAAGACTGGCAAATTGCCTTCTGTGGGGGCTGGGGGGAAGGAAGTAAGATTAGGGGAAAAATTGTAAAACTCAAAATAAATAAAATCTTAAAAAAAAAAGATTGCTAAATTAAGTTATCACAAAATGCCCTTTTCTTTGTTGACAAAGAAGAAACCATTTTGCTGTCTTCTCAAATGCCTTTCCTTCATGGAGACAAAGGGAAAAATTAGCTGGTTTCTCCTCACCTGTTTTTGGGTTGAATATCCTTAGTCTTAGTCAAGAGCTCCCCTGTATGTATATATTTAATGCCTACAGGGAAAGTTCTGCTTTGGCACTGGGAGGCCTACAATATGCTTGGAAGAATCCCATGGAGCATATTCTCTTGGCTCAACTCCCACTACAGTCGTTCCTACCTTTGGGACTCTGGGCCAGAGGTTTTACATAACTACTGGGATGCCAACCCTAGATCACATTTATAATCATCATTTGCATAACTATGGTTTCCATAGAGCCTTCAGATTTCAAGAATACCTGAAGCAAAAACTGATATCCAGAACAATTATCCTGGCAGTCCCCCAATATCACTGTCAGGACTAATGAACAGAAAGCTGTAGATATTTATGTTGAATTATCTGTTCCTCACACTTGAATAATAAGGTCAAATGGTCTTTGAATTCTCCTATTCATAGATTAAATCATTCTTTTGAGGGATACACTGCCAAGCTTTGTTAGATATCTAGAAATTCTATTTACACCATTGTACTAAGTATTTCCCCCATTTTCTACAACCTCCCATTGCCTACAGAAGAAAACTGGGAGTGGGGTAGAATTTTTTTAACATTAACATAGGACCAAGTTAATAGTTCTATGACATTTTATCACAGTGTATAACTTATGTATATGGGTGTATGTAGGTGATAATGATCTGGAATATTATGGATTCCATAAACTTAATTGGTGAATGCAACTTCCCCACATACAGAGATGTGGAGCCTTCTTCTAGGTAAATCGTGATGATGTATAAGGGAAGAGTCTTGGAGAGATTGTGTTTCATGCTTGTACATTCTTTAATTCCTTCCAATTGGCTAACCAAATGTTAGGAGGAGATCCCCCCCCCCCATTGGTTTTCTACTTAGAACTGTTGCCATTTTCAAAAAAGAGCCCAAGTCAGCTTTAGCTAATGACTTCATTCAAGGGGGTCTGTTCATGGGAATCTGATGAGATCATCTGCTAAGGGTAAAACCTTTTTCCCTGCTCTGAAGGTATTTGACCCCCAAGAAACAATCCAGATTCTTGTGCTTTTCTTTTGTTGGTTCTTTTCTCTTTTAGGTACAGGGAGTGGAACCTTGATTGGGAGACTTGAGTCACGTAGTCTGAGAGTTAATCCAAGCTGAGTTTTACAGAGAGTCCAGTATAAATGTCCTGAAAAGGAAGAGCAGCCAAGGTGAGGATCATTCTAGACTCATCCAAGCAAAAAATAAAATGAGAATTCATTTAGCAGTAGTGCTGCCTTTGAATATGAACTTTATGGGACTAAACTATCTATGTAGAAATTAAGACAAATTTTGACCCTGCTGTCCCAGAGATTGAGGTAATATAGGGAAGAGTAAGAGTATGCTCTGGATGTATTTGGAGAGAGGCGACAGAGATGTATATATTCTTACTATATCTTTTATTTTTTTTATTTTTTTGGTAAATTTTTGTTTTGTACAAATGTTTTTTTATACATTACTAAAATATACTTGTTTCAGAATAAACATAGCACCTCTTCCCCCAAAAAAATATAGACCCTCATGAGCAATAAAGTAAAGAAAAAAATTAAAATTAAAATTAAAAAATAGTAATAATAGGAGTAGCTAGGTGGCACAGTGGACAGAGCACCAACCCTGGGGCCAAGAGACCCTGAGCCCACATACTAAGGCTCAGCAACCACCCAGCCCTGTGATCCCGGACAGGTCATCCAATCCCAGTCCCTTGCAAGAAGTAAAAAAGAAAATGTGTTATATCTGACCACTCTCCCCCATGGTCCACCCTCTCTTCCATCACTGACATCCCCTGACTTCCCCCTGTCCCCCTTCACTCCTTCTTACTCTACATGTCTATACCCCATTAAGTATATATGCTGTTTCTTCTCCAAGCCATCTCTGATGAGAGCGAAGGTTCCCTCATTGCCCCTCACCTTCCCCGCTCCATATCATTGCAATAGCTCATTGTAATAAAAAAAAATCTTATTATTTGAAATATCTTAGCCTATTCCACCTCTCCTTTCTCTTATTCCCATTACATTTCCTTATTTCCCTTTTAGCCATTGACTCCATTTTTACAATATATTATATCTTTAAATTCAGCTCTCTCCTATGCTTCATCTTATTCCTTTTTTTCCTATGCTTCATCTATAAAAGCTCCTTCTACCTGCTCTATTAAATAAGAAGTTTCTTATGAGTGTTATCAGTATCATTTTTCTATGCAGGAATACATGTAGTTCATCATCATTAAGTCCCTTATATTTTACCCTTCTCTTCCACTCTCTATGCTTCACCTGAGTCTTGTATTTGAACATCAAACTTTCTGTTCAGCTCTGGCCATTTTAACAGGAACATCTGAATTTCCCCTGGTTCATTGAAAGTCCATCTTTTTCCCCTGGAAGAGAACGTTCAGTTTTGCTGGGTAGTTGATAATATTCCTGGGGGTTGCTTTTGGATCTCTTTCTGGGGGAGATTGGTGGATTCTCTCAATTTTTATTTTGCCCTCTTCTTCTAGGATATCTGGGTAATTTTCCTGTAGAAATTCTTTAAAAATGATTTTCCTGATCATGACTTTCAGGTATCCCAATAATTTTTAAATTATCTTTCCTGAATCTGTTTTCCAGATCAGTTGTTTTTTCAATGAAATGTTTCACATTTTTTTCTAATTTTTCATTCTTTTGGTGTTGAACTTCTTGTAAAGTCAGCAGCTTCCTTTAGTTCCATTCTACTTCTGAAGGATTTGTTTTCCTCAGAGAGCTTTCTTATCTCTTTTTCCATCTGGCCAATTCTGCTTTTTAAAGCATTCTTCTCCTCAATAACTTTTTGAACTGTTTTATCCATTTGACTTAAGCTGGTTTTTAACATGTTATTTTCTTCAGCATTCTTTTGGGTCTCCTTGACCAAGTTGCTGACATTTCTTTCATGTTTTTCCTGCATCTCTCTCATTTCTTTTCCCAATTTTTCTTTTATCTCCCTCACTTGATTTTCAAAATCTTTTTTGGGCTCTGTCATAGCCTGAGCCCAATTTCCATTTTTCCTGAAGTCTTTAGATGTAGGAGCTTGTATTTCCTCATCTTCAGATTGCGTATTTTAATCATAGACAATGAATTTCTCAGTGGTGTTCCTCTTTTTTCTCTGTTTACTCATTTCCCCAGCCTGTGCCTAGTTTTGGGGTGCTTCTTGAGCTTTTGAGTATTATTGGGACACTCCCCCCACAAGGGTCTCAGTGTGTGAGGCTCTGTCTTCCTTCCTGGTCTGTGAATGACCACAAGAGCACCCCTCTGCCACAGGGCTGAGATGAGGGGCCCTGCTGTTCTGGGCGGGACTAGACTGCCATCAGCATCTGAATGTAGTCAGAGCCCCAGAGTCCTGTTGCAGGCATAGAGGACCAATCTAGGAAGTCTCTTTCCACTCCCTTTCCTTTGGTAAACTGAGCACTTAAGGCTCAGTTGCCTGGGGGCTCCTGCTTACTGGCTCTGACTGCTTCTAGTTCCTGGATCTGGGCTGCCATGACCACCACTGCCTGCTGAGTGCCCTGAGGGCTGGGTTTCATATGCTCTTTCTGGTAGAGGGCCCCCCTCCCCATCTTCCAAGTTGTGCTCAGTGCTCCCTATGTGTAGGTCAGGAAACTGCCCCAGCTGCCATGAGCTGTGGCTCCTAGGCGCCCTGGGGCTGCCTCCAGGAGGCTGAAGTTCCTTCACTCTGGCAGTCGACCCTCTAACCCCTTGGAGCAGAGCCTTTCTTTTATTTTCCAGGTTATCTTGGGCTGGAGAATTGCCTCACTGGATTCCTCTGTGGGTTCTGTCTCTCGAAAATTTAGAGTCCTTATTTTATGAGTTTTGAAATATTATTGAAAGAGAGCACCTAAGAGAGGCTCTTCTCCTGTTGCCATCTTCTTACTATGTCTTTTAAATGAAAAATTCCTTTGTAAAAATCAATTGATGTCAAGTGGTTAAATAGAATTGCAGTGCTAACCATTGGTCTCTAATAAAGGAGGAAACAAGGCCAATGGGAGCTTGATCTTATGGCAGCAGAGAAAGAGATTCCCTAACCCCGAGGCTTCTTTTAGGAAATCTGAAAGGAACTTACTTGATTCTGGGTTAAAGAGCTAGAGCAAATCTATATCTATATCTATAATTTATATACATATATATATATATATATAAATATATAATTATATACATTTGTTAACTAAAAAAAATCAATCTTGTCCAGGAATTTTTTTAAATTTTTATTAAAGATATTATTTGAGTTTTACAATTTCTCCCCCCATCTTACTTCCCTCCCCCTACTCCCCCCACTGAAAGCAATCTGTCAGTCTTTACTTTATTTCCATGTTGTACCATTGATCCAAATTGAGTGTGATGAGAGAGAAATCATATCCTTAAGGAAGAGACAAAAAGTCTAAGAGAAAACAAGATCAGACAATAAGATTTTTTTTCCCCTAAATTAAAGGGAACAGTCCTTGAACTTTGTTCAAACTCCATGGCTCTTAATCTGTATGCAGATGGCACTCTCCTTTGCAGACAGCCCAAAATTGTCCCTCAAGGTTGAACATCACCCTCATATTGCTGCCAGGGTATACAGTGTTTCTCTGGTTCTGCTCATCTTACTCAGCTTCAGTATAACACAGTTTGCTAAGTCATTCCTCAATTGAAGGACATTTACTTGATTTCCAATTCTTTGCCACCACAAACGGGTGCCATCTAACTTTTGATGTATTATTTTGGGAGAAGGACCCCTCCAAGGCTTGACTTCTTTCCCACCAATAGAAGTTCCAAAATGAAGATACATAATAAATAGCAGAGAATCTCACTTATCCAAATTATAACAAAATAGAAATTAAGAGAATATATATATATACATAAGAGAATATATATCAGACAACTTAGAAAAACAGAGCTCTCCCATTGAGATCAAGATAACTCAGTCCAAAGAAAAAGTACTTGATCTCACCCAAGGAGAATTTCCCCCAAATCTTTCCAGCGGCAAGTTGGATACAGACAAAATGGGGACTACCAGTTCCTCTTACCTCTTCTCAGTCTTCTCCTTAAACAACCCCAAATGGGGTTGGCCTTTTCCATTTTCTCTTGAAGCTGGAAGCCAAGTTGAGGCTGTGTTTGAAGAACTCTCACTTAGAGAGTCCCAAAGAGGTATAGCAGGGAAACTCTGGACCCAGAACTGTTGTTCTCCATTGCCCTTTGGGACAGGAGAAGGCCTAGCTCATAGTGAGTGGAATGCCACTCTGCACAATGAGTGCAGTCTTAGCCACTTCTTTGGGACTGCCCCTATAGTGTGCTCATTGGAGAATATCTGCAATCAGGTAATAAACCACTCCTCAAGCACCAACCTTGTCCCACCCACTGGAAAGACTTTTGAGTGGCTGCTGGCCCAGGGAAATTTCTCTCTTTTTCTTCTGGTTCCCTGACCTGGTCTCTTCCCTCTTCTCATAATCTAATCATGCTGCTGAAACAATATGGCCCCAGTTCCATGCTGCTGAATGTACATAGATCTAAGCTACTTTTCTTTTCCCTTTTCCCTTGACTACTCCTTTCCCAGCTTATAACTACCAACATGGCCCCAGCTCCATGGGGTTGGATGTGTATTGATCTGAATTTCTTTTCTTTCCTTTTTAAGCATTTTAGCCTTTTTAACTCAACTTTTGCTAATCAGACTGACCTTTAAGAAACTCACTCTCTTGCTGCTTCTCCAAAGAATTTAACATGTGAACTTTTTGTAGTCATCTCTGAACTTTATGTAGTAACTTACACATTTTCAAGCAACCTGTGATTTAATGTCTATGCCCTTTTTTTAATTCTCCAGAGTCAGAGATTGACAGTTCTTCACAAAAACAAACCCCCAAAGAGTAGTCTTTAAGCTCCCCTCTCCTCCAGTCCCATTTCCTCCCAGCTTCAGGGGGACTCCCTCTTGAAGAATCCTCAAAGTGGGGGATAGATGAGATGCAAAGATCTTGCCACTCTTAAGAACTCTTCCCCATCATTTATATCATTCATATCCATCAAAAAGGAGAGAGCTCCATAAGAATGAGCCTTGGAACAGGATTTTATTTTATTTATATGAATATATTTGCAGTTGAAACTGTCACCAGCTAACCCGTTTAAGTTAAGAATGAAATCTCAATTTTCTGGATGCAGATTTCTAAAGTATAAACTTTAATTAGTTGCTGTGATTTAATTGCTATTCTTACTTCTAATAATATGGTTGTATTGTCATGTAAGTTTTGAAAAAAAATGAAAAAAGCTGACATTTTGTCTTTAAAAATGATTTAGTGAAGTCTTTTGTCTGTGGGATCAAAAGTCTTAAATATAAAATACAAGAATGAGAAGCTTTAGATTAATATTGAGAAAGTGAAAAATACCATATCTTAGTATAAATTCTTCTTTCACTTTTAGATGTATGGAATGTAACATTTGCATTAGAGTTAGATGTTTTTGAAATCTGGCTTCATCATTTATTAGTTTATCATGTTATTAATATCAGGTAATTTATTTATCTTCTCTGAACTCCTTTCTCCTTATCTGTTAAATGAGTCTCATAATAACTTGCATGACTTTCCTTGTGTATTCTTGAGAGGATAATAGCATTTGGAGGTAAATTAAATAAGATCCTGAAAAAAAATACAGGATCCAATCTTTTAAGCCTTTGTTATCAAAATCAGGACAGCTAAGTGATAAGTAAAGTTGAGTGCAGAATAAGCCCTTTCAAATTGAGGTACTTGAGAGTCTTTTGGAAAACAAGGAGATCAAATTAGTCAATACTTAAATAACTAATTCAGAGGGTGAAATCCTGTTATAATCTGCACACCAAATAGAGATGATCATAATTAATTGTAGGTTGGTTAGTTGGTTCTTCTTCTTTCTTGGAGAGCTTCAAAATGATATCACTCTGTTGGAGTCAAGGTACAGTGTGTCCAACTGTGGTTGATTAGACCAATATGAGTTCAGAAGACTCCACCAGAGGTCAGGCACAAAATAATTCATATGAATATTTGGAGAGATGTCTCTAAATTTGTACATCTCACATTTTTTTAAAGTTTTTTTGTTTTTTGCAAGGCAATGGGGTTAAGTGGCTTGCCCAAGGCCACACAACTAGGTAATTATTAAGTGTCTGAGGTCAGATTTGAACTCAGGTACTCCTGACTCCAGGGCTGGTGCTCTATCCACTGTGCTACCTAGCCACCCCACATCTCACATTTCTTTTGAGCTACTACAATTCTGCTTTGCTCAAAGAGCACAGTTCCTTCTTTGATATGTGTTATCTATAAATTAAAGAAATCTGCTGGAGTGAGAGAAAACTGAACACTTTATTCATGAATCCTGCAGGATATAGGTACCTCACCTAGAGTGAGACACAAGGCGGGGGTAATTTCATCAGGTATTATATAGTCTTTACAAACTCTTTCCCCTCCCACCAGGATTTTCATAGGCTCTCAGAATTTGAGTTACAGTCTAAGAGGTCTACCTATCTCATGACATGCCCCTAATATGATCCTCCCCCCCATCATAAGAAGCATGATATGCTGATGTGTGTGGGATAATATTCAATTACCTAATTGGGCACATTCAGTTGCATTAAGTCAAGACCTCTAGGTCACTCTTGACCAGTTAAGGACTAGATTCTTCTAATCTTGGGTTTTTCATTTTTGGAATGGGATTAGGAGAACTCTCCCAGTTTTGTGATTGGCTGGGGCCATTTCCCCTTTGTAATGAATTTCAAAGGGACCCCTCCCTTCACCCTGTGAAGACCAACAACACTCTACATTCCTCACAATATGGAAATGACATGCTGGGCAATCTTTTTCCAGTGTGTCTCATGTGGAAAAAATTGATCCCAAAGTTCTTCAGTGAAAGTCTGACAATGTTCAAGGTAAAATGGTTATGGGTGCTATCTTTTGGTTCAAGCATAAATTAAAATGAGACAATATATTGATATTATTTTTTTTTTTTAGATTTTTCATAGCAATGGGGTTAAGCGGCTTGCCCAAGGCCACATGGCTAGGTAATTATTAAGTGTCTGAGGTCGGATTTGAACCCAGGTACTCCTGACTGCAAGGCTGGTGCTCTATTCACTGCGCCACCTCCAAGACAATATATTGAGAAAGTCATCCTAAGACCAGCAAAAGCTAGACAACTGGTGATGGCTTGGGATGCAGTGCATGACCTTGCTATTGTCAATATCTAAAAAAAATTCTAAGTGCTCCACAGTGCCTATTTCAGTAACTTTCATGGCCATTGGAACAAATTGCTCTCATTCACCCATTCTACCATGGAAAGTCTTTGAGTGGATGCTCCCATAACTCACTGAAAATTACCCTCTACCTGGTTTAGCCTGACTGCTGAAATGTTTACTGAGGTATGACTGCTGATAGCTCACATAAGACAAGCACTAAAAGTCAGAAGGGGGGATATGAGGTCCTTCTGGGGAGAGTTAATATTGATTCTACAGGACCACACAGCATGGTGTGCTTGCATCAAAGAAGATGCTGTGTTCTAGGTGTAAAGCAGAATAACAGTGGCTCAAAAGAAATGTAAGCTGTGCAAATTTAAATTTACATCTTCTTCACTCAAAGTGTTCATATAAACTATTTGTGCCTGACCTGTGGTCTCATATTGGTCTGATCAGTCACAAGGTGCAAGATATAGTCACTATATCTACACCCTAATTTAGTGATATCATTTTGGTCCTCTGAGAACTAAGGACAACAACCAATCAATCACCCATGTGCCAGGCACTGTGCTGCTCAATGTTGGAGTTACAAATAGAAGAAAAGAAGAAATAATCATTTTTCCCAAGATGGTGACCTTTGAGTCAAGAGGATCTGAGTTCTATTATTGTATAGACTTGTGTAGATTCTGTCAGAGATTTTTTTCCTACTGCAATCTAAACACCTCTGTGACCCTAGGCAAGTCATTTAATTCCTTCAGTTTCCTCATGTGTAAAATGGGAATGAAAAAAATCAACCTGGTAGGGTTGTTTGAGAGTGAATTGATTTAATACATGTAAAACACTTTGCAAACCTTATACTTGAGAGGAAGAAAAGCTGAGAGACAATTTCTGGGTAATTAATAATTAATTTATTAATTAGACTATTATTAATTAGACTAGCAAGTAATAAATTGATTGTCAATGGCTCTCTCTGTAACCAAAGACAAAGACCATGGAGTTCATTGAATGCTTAAGGTGCCCTAAAAGGCAGAGATTGACCCTATTATGAATAATCAGTGAGGGGGTGAACATAAAAATGAGGAGGTGGGTCAAGTCTTCAGTTCTTTCTGCTAAGGACTTGACCCTAAGACTTAGCAGCACTCAGGCAAAAGAATCTATCTCTACCTCAGGCAATCTAGACAAAGGATTATTTGTAGGAGATGGAGGAGTGGATAGAGCACTTGCCCCTTAAGTGAGGATGATCGGAATCCAAATCTAGCCTCAGACACTTACTAGGTATGTGACCTTCAATAAGTCACTTAACCCTGATTGCCTCAAATCCAGGGTCACCTCCAGTTGTCCGGATTCACATTTGGGCCACTGGATGCAGATGGCTCTGGAAGAGAAAGTGAGACTGGTGACTTAGCCTAGTATCCTCCTCACTCAAATCCAATTCCTTGCCTGGTGTAGCATCATCTTTTTCTTTTTTAGGTTTTTTTTTTTTTGCAAGGCAATGGGGTTAAGTGGCTTGCCCAAGGCCACACAGCTAATTAATTATTAAGTGTCTGAGGTCACATTTGAACTCAGGTCCTCTTGACTCCAGGGTCGGTGCTCTATCCACTACTCCACCTAGCTGCTGCTGGCGTCATCTTGATGTCATGGTCTTCTTGGAGAAGAACAAACATCATCATCAGAAGAGCCCAGAAAAGTGAGTTTGAAGATGTGAATGAAGATGAAAAAAGAATGAGTAATCTGCTGGAAAAAGACTAGATTGAATGGGATCAAATATGCATGGTGAGGAGTTTGCTTTGGCAAAGAGAAGGACTTTCCCTTTCTGTGAGACAGGGATGAAGAAGGAGAAAATGAGGGAAGATACATGACCAATGTGAGATGAAGGGAAAAAAAGAGACTTTCTGGAAATGGTGAATTTTCCTTTTATTGGGTGAAGAATAAAGCAAGGGCTTTAGCTGAAAGGTAAGAGGGAGAGAGTATTGGGTGAGACCGAAGAAGAGAGAAGAATGTTTGAAACAGCCTCTGATAAGGGAGGTGAAAAAAATTACTTTGCTGTAGTGAGGGTCCAGTTAAGATCATGTAACATAAATTTATAGTGGATTCAATCACCACAGTTTTATTTTTTCCATTCTCATTGAGCAGCATGGGTATATAATACAAAGATGAATTCCTGAATTCCTCGTGGAAGAAAGGGTAATTTCTTGAGAAATGAGAGCTAAATGATCGCCAGGATCTGAATTGGGTGATAAATTTGAATAGTGTTGACCTCAAAGAGGATAGTTATTGAAAGGGAGATTCTGGAAGTGGCAATGGAGAAAGGTCCAGTTCCTCTACCATGACCAGTGAGGGGTGAGGGGAATGAGGGAATGTACTTGTACTAGAAAGGACAGCCCAGGAGGTGTCAGAAAGAGAACTGAGTCTCAGGGAACATATCAGGATGAAGTTGATAGCAAGCTCATCAATTATGAAGCAGACATTCCAGCAAACTCATTGGAACAAGAGGGCAGGGGTCAGGTTGAGGGAGGACTTGATAAAATCTGAATGAATTCTGTACATTGGCAACTGGGTGTTCAAAATCACAGGGTTGGGAAGAGTGTGAGGGCAGGGGAACATGCTAACCACTGAGGACAAGCAAAAGTATTTATGGCAGAAGAGATGTCAATTTAGTCCATTACCCTGTTTAAGGTGTCATCTGAGCTCTGGCAGGAGCAGATGAAATTATGACCTGAAGGACAGTGTTTGGGACAGAGTAAATGCTTAATAAATGCTTTTTTATTATTTTATTGAAAAGTGATTTCCTTCTTACCAAATTCACTGGCCCTGTTTTTTCTTGAGTCTGTTCTTTGTAAACAAAAAAAATTCAATTTTTATATTTTTATTTTTGCAAGGCAATGGGGTTTTGACTTGCCTATGGTCATATATCTAGGTAGTTAAGTGTCTAAAGTCTGATTTGAACTTGGGCCCCTCTCTCCAGGGCTGGTACTCTAAGGGAAGAGCTGCTATGATTATTTTGGACCATGTAGGATTTTTCCCATTTTTAATTTCTTCTGGATATAGGCCTAGTATTGGAATTGCTGGGTCAAAGGGTATATCATCAATTTAACTGCTCTTTTGGGCATGGTTGAATATTGCTCTCCAGAAAGGTTGGCTGAGCTCACAACTCCACCAGCACAATGCATTAATGTCCCAGTTCTCTCGCAACCTTTCCAACATTGACTGTTTTGACACCGCTATTTTAAGGACATCTAATTTCCCTATTTTTTCTCTTTTAGTTATTTCCTATTTACCCTGTGTGTAGCTTGCTTTGTATGTATGTTTGAAGTTGTCTCCCTCCTTAGCCTATAAGCTTCTTTATGGCAGGGATCATCTGTTGCCTCTTTTGTTTCTCCTTCTTAGAACAGTGCCGGGTCTATTGATTGAGTCTAAACCTTTCTTACTTGCACAAAACAACAGGTTCAAATCAGCTTTCTGATTGTATCCTTCTCTCTGCCCCCCCCCCCCCCCGCCCCGTTTCTTTTCATGTCCTAACAGAGGCACAGAAAAATCCAGTGGTTTTTCTTAGTCACACTGTGGGACAGAGTCGAATCTGGATGAGAATTCCAAGAGCTGCTTCGGCATCAGCGGTCAAGTTCTTTCGTTGCGGCTAGGTGGTGCACAAGTTCAGCTCGGGCGAAGGGCTTTGGAGTGTTTGGGTCTAGCCCTCCTCCTGGCTCCGCCACTTCTGGGCACCTAGGAGAAAGGGGCTGAGGCGCTCATCCTTAAAATGTGGGGGGGCCGGGCAGGGGTCTGCAGCTTCCCCCCTTCTGATTTAAAGTCTTCGTGCTCTTTGTGTGGCCTTCTTGGGAGGTGGAGGAGGAGCCGGCCGGCGTGCTTGGCTGCTGCTCGCTATGTCATAACCTGCTCCAAAGCCCAACAAGGTGGTTGCTATGGAAGCCCCGGCGGTTGTCTCCCACTCTCGCTCGCCCCCACCCCCACCCCACCCCTCCCCGCCTTCTTCCTCGTGCCCTTCGGAGAGCCCGCCCGAAGGCAAGCAGCAGGCGAGGGGCAGCGCCCCCGGGCAGCTGCAGGTGGGGGGCGGGGGACCGCGCGCATCATGAGCTCGGGGCCGTCCCTCCTGCAGGGTCGCTGAGCCGGGCTCCGCAGCCCCCCGGCTCGGCCGCGCTCCTCGCCTCCGCCGTCGCGGCACCGGAAGGAGCGGGAGCCGGGCCCGGGCCGCGTCTCCGCCGAGGAGCCGCGGGAAGGAAGCGCCTGCCGCGGCGCCCCCCCCCCGCTCCGGCCCGGCTAAGTCAGTGTCTGCGGCGGGGCGGGCGCGGCCGCGGGCCCCCGGGGGCCGGGGGCGGGCTCGGCGGGGAGGGAGAGCCGGAGCCGGAGCCGGGGCCGGAGCAGCGGGCCCGCCGCCCCGGGGGCTGGAGACGAGGGGGCGGGGGCCGGCGGCGCGGGGGGGGAGGGGCCGCGCCCCGCCCAGAGCGCCGCCCTTCCCCCCGCGCCTTCGCTCCTCGGGCCGGGCCCAGGCGGGCTGAAGCGCGCGGACCCAGCGGACCCCGCGGCCCAGGTAAAGCCCGGCCGCCCCTGCGGCTCCCCCCGGCCGGCCCCGCCCCCGCGCCCCGCCCCCGCCGGCGAGGGGCCGGGGGGGGGGGGGTCCTCATCCTCCTCCGCTCCAGCCGCGGACATGGGGGGAGCGGCGGGGATCGCTGCGCCCGCGCCCTCCCCCCGGCTCCTTCCTCCCGGGCCGCCTCCTCTTCCTCCGCCCCTCCCCCGCCCCCGCCCCCTCCCTGGCGCGAGCCTCTTCCTGACGCCGCCGCCGCCGCCGTTTCCCCGTCCCCTCCCCCTCCCCCGGTGCACGCAGGGAGCCAGGCTCGGGGCCGCCGCCGCCGCCATCGCCGCCTCCCGCCCGCCCCGCGCCATGGCCGAGACGCTGTCCACCGCCACGGCCTACACCGAGGACGACTTCTACTGCCCGGTCTGTCAGGAGGTGTTCAAGACCCCCGTGCGGACCGCGGCCTGCCAGCACGTGTGAGTAACTGCGCCCCGCGCCCGCAGCACGCCCCGCCCCGCCCCCCGCGCCCCCGGCCCGGGTGTCCCCCCCGCGGGCCGTGTCCCCCTCGGGGCCCGGGGCCCCCCCTCGGGGCCGTGTCCCCCCCGCGGGCCGTGTCCCCCTCGGGGCCCGGGTGTCCCCCTTGCGGCCCGGGGTGTCCCCTCCCGCGGGCCGTGTCCCCCTCGCGGCCCGCGTGTCCCCCTCGGGTCCCGGGGCGTCCCCCTCGCGGCCCGGGGTGTCCCCTCCCGCGGGCCCCCTCGCGGCCCGGGTGTCCCCCTCGCGGGCCGGGGTGTCTCCCCCCCGGGGGCCGGGTGCCCCCTCGCGGCCCGGGTGCCCCCTCGCGGGCCGGGGTGTCTCCCCCCGGGGGCCGGGTGCCCCCTAGCGGGCCGGAAGGCGGCGCCCGAGGCCCGGCCCGCTTGGATCGGGATCCCACCCCCGCGGCCCGGGCCCGACGCAGGCCCGACACAGGCCCGCGGCCCGGCCCGGCCCCGGCGGCGCATGCTGCGCCCAAAGCCCCCCGGGCCTGGATGCGGATGGGTTATTGGGGCAGCGCCGCGGCCCTGAGCCGGAGGGGGCGGGTCCCCGGGCACCCAGATGTTCCTGGGCCCTCTGGACGCATTATTTGGCTTCACCGGTTTTTCTTTAGCGGTTGCGGAGCAGGCTCTCGTTAAGTGCCCGACTTCGAGGTGTCTGTGGTGGAAGGATTTCACGGACTGAGTTGGCGGCCGGGGTGATTTTTTTCATTCTCGTCATCAAGAAAAGTGAATCCTGGGGTTGTGGCAGCATTTTTTCCCCTCGGAACCATCCCCTTGGGTTTCCATTTTGTTTTGTTTGTCAAGTGGGGGTGAGGAAAAAGAGCTGTTTCTGCTTGGGTTTGGGGAAATGGATGGTCGGAGACTGAAGTCCAGCGAGAAGCATCGCTTTTTGCGTTGGTGCCGGCGTGCCGCTGCGAGACTGCGCCCGCCCTCTGGGGGCTTTTATTCTACTTAATTTATTTACCCCAAAGCTATGAGGGAGGAATTAATCTTGATGCTGAGTGAAAAATTGAAAGAGATTAAATTTGAGATTTAGAGTTGGAAGGGATCTTGGAAAATAACTAATGTCTTCTCCATTTATAATGATAAACTAAGACCCAGGAAGGTTGTGACTTGTGATCACACAGATAAGGAACAGAGCATATATTCAAATCCAAGTTGATTCCAGATCCACAGTTCAAATCATAATCTTAAGCTTCCTGGGCCTCAGGTTTTCCTCATGTAGAAAATAAAAAGGTTATTCAAAAAAATTTGCAGGTTTCTTTTGCTATATTTCTATTTCACTTTCTACTCAATTTTGGTCATTAAGTCAGACAGTAAGTCCTCTGCCTTTTTTTTTTTAAGGTTTTTGCGGTCCATTCCAGTTCTACACTTATGAACCTATTTATATCCTTCATTTTTTTCTTTTGAGTAGAAACTCATTGGTCGTGAGGGATTACAATTAGCAATTCTTGTGAAATTCTAAAAAAGTTGTAAGAATGGAAATAGATTGTAAAGAAATTATTTCTACAGTTATTGCTTTGACATTACTAGACTCTTTCACTTTTCATAGTTTACTTCTGAGCACTGTATCCCTCTTTTACTAAGCTACTTTTTAACTTTTCTCTTGACCTGTGCTATAATTTTCTTGAAGGACATAAGATACAGTTATAGGATATAAAATCTAAATGTTTGTTTCCATGTTCTATTTAATTCAAAGTTTTACATTTTTTTCTATTTAATTTAATTCTATGTTCTATTTAATTCAAAGTTTTTAGATTTTTTTAACTCAGAACTTAAATACAACAAATGAACATTGTTATACATAGAACAGAAAGTATTGTACATAAAAATACAAATGTCTTATTATGTATGACTTTCTTTTTCTTTTAAATTTGTAATAAATTCAGCATGTAATTCTCAAAGCCGTCCCACCTGTTCATGATTCCTTTAGTTATCTTTTTTTTTTTGTGGCATAGACCTCTATTTCTAGCCTCATTTCTTCTCTCTTAGATTTAAAAAAACCTACTAGTGTATGTTTTGTTGTGCATTTTGAAACCTTTACTACCCCTTTGGGTAGCAAACTTCTTCATCACTCATAGAAAATTATAGCATTGTGTTTGATTGTTGTTCAAGTCTTTCAAAATTATTTCTTTAAATGTTATTGTTTAAATTCATCTGATTCTTCTCATTTTACTTAGCCTCAGTTCATGCAAATCTTCCTAAATGTGCCTGACATCATTTTTTCCCTCTTTATATAGAGCAATAATATTCCATTACATTCATGTACCAAAATTTGTTCACCCATTCCCCAGTTGATGGGTTCCCCTTTAGTTTTCAGTTACTTGCCACCATAAAAAAAAGCTTTTATAAATATTTTTGTATGGATGGATTCTTTTTTATCTTTCTTGGAAATTTTTCTTTGGTGTATGGGTCTAGTTTTAACCCTTGGGTCAAAGAAATAAGTGTACAATTTAGTGACTATGGGCAGAGTTCCAAATTGCTTTTCAGAATGAATTGGTTGGAACGATTCATAGTTCTACAACCTATTAATTGTGCCTATTTTCCCCTCAGTCTCTGACAATTTTTTTTTTTTGCCATCTTTACCAGTCTGATGGGTATGAGGAAAAAACCTCAGTTTTGATTTGCATCTTTATTTTTGATTTAGAGCTTTTTTTTCTTGTGGTTGCTGATAGCTTGGATTTCTTCCTTTCAAAAACCACTTTATTTGCTTTGGACTGATTGGGGAATGATTCTTGTTCTTGCAAGTTTGAATCAATTTCTTAGATAAGTCATTGAAACTTACTATAAATATTTTTCCCATTACCTGCATATTTTCTAATTTAAGTTGCATTGATTTTGTTTGTGTGAAATATTTAATTTTAATGTAATCCAAATTGTTCATTTTTTCTTTTATCATCATCTTTATCTGGTATTTTATCGAGAATCTTATTCTTTATTCATAGTCAATTGGCAAACATTTATTAATTGCTTACTATAAGCCCAGATACTGGGCTAAGTCCTATGGATACAAAGACAGTCCTTGCCATGAAGCTCATAGTTTAATGGGGGGAGTTGGGAAAGATATTTGAATTCTTCTTCAATTTATTTGAGATGTGTCAGATATCAATTTGGAGTTTATTTTGGTGCTGTTAGTGTGAGATTTTCTATCAGGGATTTCTAACCTGGTGTCATTTTTTTTTATTATTTTGATAACTATTTTATTATAATTAGTTTACTTTGTAATCAAATGCATTTTATTTTGTATATTTAAAAATATTCTGAGAAGCACTTTGCAAGTATTACCAGATTGATAGAGGTGACACAAAGTATCTTGGTTTATTATCAAGTTTTCTGCCAAATTGCAGTTTTTGTCAAACTCCAAGTCCTTATCCCAGTGTTAGGGGCTTTATCATACTTTTTTTTTTTTTTTTTTTTTGGTTTTTGCTAGGCAATGGGGTCAAGTGATTTGCCCAAGTGTCTTGAGATCTAATTTGAACTCAGGTCTTCCTGGCTCCAGGGTCTGTTCTCCATTTGTTTTGTATGTTATGTACAACAATAATATTTGTATCTCTTCATTAAACTGATATGAATGATTTGTTGCTTGTAGCAATTTGAGTATTGGGTATTGCTAGACCCCCACTTTTTTCCTTGAGATAGTTGACCTTTTTTCTTCTCCTAGTGAAGTTATTTTTTTTGTAGTGCTGTAAGAAAACAATCCTTTATTATTTTGATATGTCACTGTATGAGCATGAAGTAAAAATTGTCGTTTTTTAAATTATTGGCTCAGTTTAAAAATAAATAGAATTGCTCCAGAGTTTTGGATCTTAAACTTAAAATCATAAAAGCATTTCCATATCTACAGCAGAACATATATAAACTTTGAATTTTTCATATTTTAAGAAAAGTTTATAATAACCTTTAACATTACTTTCAAAATTATCTTGCTTTGTCTGCTTTCTTCTGAAGTATTCAGGGCATTTAAAAAATATTTCAGTGTTCATTTCCCCCTTCATTTTTACTAACTTGGAAATGTCTGGATCAAAAATTGTGGAAAAAATGGAAATAATCCTTGTAACAAATAAGCATAGTCAGTAAAACATTTGAAAATACATGCTTTTTTATATACTCTGAAATGTCCATTATCTCTACCAAGCGGTGTATGTAATATTTTTCATCAATGGTCCTCTGAAAATATATTTGGTCTTTGCATTTTTTAGACTTTTAAGTCTTTAAGTATTGATTTTTAATATGGTGTACTCTATATAAATTTTGTTCTGGTTCTGCTTGCTTCACTCCTCATCAGTTCATACTAAAAAAAAAGAATTTCTGAAATTGTTTCTATTACATTCCTATATTACAATTTGTTCAGCCATTCCCCATTTGATGGGTACCCCCTTAGAATCTTCTTCTCCTTTCTTCTCTCCTCCTCCACCCCCCCCCCCCCCAATCCATTTTCTGGATCAAGAAATTGGTTTTGGTTTCAGTTATTCCTTCAGCATTGTTGACTCTCTTGAACCCCCCCCCCCCCCATCATCACTGGTTCCTTGTTGATTCTGATTGGATCTTCATGGAAAATTGTCTGCTTTTGGTTCCCTTTTGTCTAAAGAGTGAGGTCCTTCTTATGTTCCTTCCTCCATGCTTTTGTGTACTTCTCTTTTCATGCATCTCATTAAGAAATAGTCTACACTTTTTCTTTTATGCGTTAGTGTATTCTCTTACTCTCCTTTCTCTTTTTCCTTTTCAAATTCAGGAGCAAAAGCAGTCCAACCTAGCTTATTCTTAATATTCTTTGAAGACATTAATGTTCTGAAGTGATACTTGTTTCTTCTCTCCTTATTAGAATGTTAGCACTACATCATTGTACATATGCTTTAAATTTGCAGGTTTCTTTTGCTGTATTTCTTTTCACTTTCTACTCAATTTTGGTCATTAAATCAGACAATAAGTCCTCTATACCTTTTAAAGAGTCCATTTATCCTTCTTTATAGTAGGATTGTACTTTCACTTCTGCTAGAGTGCCTTTGTTCCTAAAAATCATCCTGTAATAGAACCCACCAGAGGTGTTAGGGACAACAACATTCAAATCTTCATCAGTGACACCCCCCCCCCCCAGAAAAAGACAGTAATTAATCTAATAAAAGACAGTAGCAGTTTAACAGTTATTAAACAGTTCAGAAATATATAACACTGAAATAGTGGTGAAGTCTGTGACTTGGGATTCTGCTCTGCCTGTGAATGTGCTTCCTACCTTTTGGACTAGACTGCCGAAGTTGAAATCTATGGGGAAAGGGGGGCAGCCTCAGTGATTCTCAGATTCTCCACTTTAAAAAAACCTGAAGTTGTCTTGTGAAAAGTGGATCTTGGAAAGGATACAACTTGTGAGTTACTGTGAAGTAGTGAAAGGAGGGTTATCTGTAATTTGACAACATAATTTTAGATATGCATAGGTATGGCTCATTGTCCTTTTGTCTCTTCTGTGTTCATTTTGTATTTGAATGTGGTGCACTTGGGTTCTATTCTAGCTGTTTTCACTTGGAATTACTCCCCAATATTTGGAGAAAAGAGTCCCATTTTCAAGATGAATATTATAGCTGAAGTTACTGTAGTTCATTTTTCAAGGTAAGTAATTTTTTGCTTGTGTTTGTATCTTGGTTTTTAGAATTTTCCATTCTAAGACTTGATAGTTTGCAGTAGAAGGTATCTGGTTTTGTTTGATCCTGGCTATGGTTCCTTAGCCATTAGTTATCTACTCTTATCTAGTTCTTTGCAGATTTTTACTTTATTAATTTATTTTGCAAGGCAAATAAGGTTACCTGGGTCACCCAAGGCCACACAGCTTAGGTACTCCTGATTCCAGGGCCACTGCTCTATACACTGTGCCACCTAGCTGCCCTAGTCTTTTACTTTGAAGGAGAATGTATACATTTTATTTTTTTCAAGATGTAATTGGTGGATGCCTTATAGCTTTATTTTACATGCTGTTCAATAGATCTGGGCACTTTATTTATTATATCTTAAAATGTATCTAGTTGTTTTTTTAAATTTTGGTTTTCAGGGAGGGTCCAACATTTCCTAAATTAGATAGCTCTCCTTGACCCCTTACAGTTTTCTATTTTTTCAGTATTTTGGTTTTGTTAAGAATTCTCTTATAAGAATGTGAATTGTTTTCTTTGTTATATTCTAGCCTTGAGGGAGATCTTACAAAGTTGGCCATTTTCTCTCTAAGCTACTTAATCTCCCAATTCTCTCCTTCAGCTTTTATTTTATCTTTTATCTTTTGTTTCACTTCTTGTTATTGGACTCTAGGGATGTCTAGATTTTCGATAAACTAGATCCCTAAATACCTGCTGGTTGATGCCTTTTTTGGTGGTGCTCAAATTTACTTGATATTGTTCTATTTCCCTTGAGTTCTTTGTTGGCCTCAATCTCCTAGAGTTAGACCAGGCTACGTAGTATTGGTCTGGCATTGTCAAGGCGACTGCAGGTGGTACTCAAAATGTAATAAATCCACGAGTTTTTTTTAGTGGTGATTAAATGTTTGACCACATAAAGCTCAAGAATGATGTTATAAATATCCAAATTGCCTCTGGCAGAAAAAGATTCCCCACTCATGGATTAGACCATCCTGTTTACTTCAGTTTCAGGTGCTGGAATACCATGCCACACTCAATTGTAACTGCCATTCCCTCTTAGGAGTTATCACCCTGTTCTTTCTCTCATCTTGCTGTGGTTGGCCTGTCTTCCAGGTTTTACTTGTCTTTGACACCTATCCCTACCTAGGCTTGGAGACTGACCTTGCCTCCATTGTCTTTTCTTTGCTGGTAGGGTCCCTTTTCCTACTGTCCCTGGCTCTTGACTTTTTTTTTTTTTTTACATTTCTGAGGTTGAACTCAGTTCCTCTTCGGATATGTTGATCATTGGGAACCTGCTTTTTATTCAGGCAGCCATCTTAGCCACATTTCTTTGTTTCTTATGTAAGACTTTTTGAAAAGGCAGATCTGATGTTTATTCAGGAGTGTAATAGGTTATGAAAGGACTTAGATATTCCTTTCACAGATGCTGATCACCTTCGAATTGGAATGTGGTGCATTTGATAAAAGGCATGGATTTGACTGAGAGGACATCAGTTATATTAATTTGTTTGAGAGGACATCAGTTATATATGCTCCTTAGGGTCATAGGCTCAAAACTGGAATTTAAGAAATTGGTAATTCCAGCTCCCTGAAATTGACAGATAAGAAGATTGAACCTTACATTTTATTTGCTCTAGGGATCTCACAGATTAAGTAATTGATAAGAGTTAAAATTTGAATTTAAGTCCTTTGTTTCCCAATCAGTGCTTCTTCTGAATAATGTAATCTTGGTCAAGTTCTTGGTCAAGTTTTAGGGCTACCTCATTTTAAAGACCAGAGATGTAGCCTAGGTAACCTAAAATCTCTTCCAGTTACAATGGTGGTATCCTAAATCACTTCATCTCTATGGACACTGGTTTTCTTGCCTTTAGAATGAAATCCCTTCAATCTATAGATCCTGTGTAAGGTTCTTCATATTGAAAAATAGGATTTGAAGATCCTTTAACTTGTTTAGATGACTATATTTCTCCCTATCTCTCTAATTGGAAAGCATGAGGTTTGTAGTTGTCTTTATTTTCACTCTCACACACATCCCCTTTTTATTTTTTGTGGAAGTCAATAACTCAGCAGTGATGGAAGAGTATGATATAGTTCTAAAGTCAAGGAAAAAATTTTTTTGAAAGGAGAAGTGGGTGAGGGCAAACATTGTCAGAGGTCAAATAATGGAGAAATTTAGTTACTGCCCATAGCAAATGAGAAATATCTTATTTAGTTTAATTATCTCAGTACCAAGAAATTTAACTTCTATTTATGGTATTTTGGGATGTTTATAGTTCTAACTAGCATAGTGTCTTCACATAATGATGGATCAGTAAATATTTCATTGATTTTTGACTTGGTGTATGTCTTTTTAGAAGGTTAAGGTATTTATTAGTAGCAGTCAAATTAAGGTAGGATGCTGTACCAACTAATAATGCTGGAGACTTGTTTCTCTATAAAGATTTATTTTGTCCTAATACAAGTGGTTTCTTCGACTTAATTATTTAACAACCAGCAGAGTACCAGTATGGGTATCATCTGTGACTCCAGTGACCTGAAGGGAAACTTGTGGACAGTTGTCAGTAAGACTCTCAATGATAAATGGGAGAAGGGGGGATGAATTTATGCAGGTTATTATATTCAAGCATTTATGTATAGAAGGGAGTAGGAAGGAAAAATGTATAGGTAAATTTTTCATTTCCTCATCCTAGTTTAGAATTAATTATTTTTTAATTATTTAAGCTACTTATGTGTTAGGCCTTGCTGGGCCCAGGGAGATAGATACAAGTATGAAGAATGAAGCAATCCCTACTGAAAATAAGCTTGCATTTTAATGTGCAGTGTTACTACAACTATCTAGTTATTTGTGTTGGTGCCTTATCTTTATTATTATTATTATTATTATTTTAGATTTTTGTAAGGCAGTGGGGTTAAGTGGCTTGCCCAAGGCCACACAGCTAGGTAATTGTTAAGTGTCTGAGGCTGGATTTGAACTCAGGTACTCCTGACTCCAGGGCTGGTGCTCTATACACTGAGCCACCTAGCCACCCCTATCTTTATTAGATTATAAATTCTTTGAGTATGATCTCTGTCTTGGTAGGTATTAAGTCAGTAAGTGCTTGAATTGAAGCTAAAGAAAGCTGAAACAAAATATGAAATTGGAATTATATAGACTTTAAAATTTAATGTAAAACTTTATTTAGTTGGTTTATTAAAATGATTATACTTATTTTGGGACAGTTAACAGTAGGAGTAATCTAGGATTAAAAAGTGTCTTGAAGGTATGGTAGAACTAGATATTTTTGCTTATCCATGCCATGCATTTTTTTTTAGGTTTTTGCAAAGCACAGTGGGGTTAAGTGGCTTGCCCAAGGCCACACAACTAGGTAATTATTAATTGTTGAGGCTGGATTTGAACTTGGGTCCTCCTGACTCCAGGGCCAGTGCTCTATTCACTGCTCCACCTAACCGCCCTCCCTGCATTTTGAAGCTTAACATAACATTTGGGCTAGTCTGTAGGGAGTTACTGGGGATGCAATATTTTCTTTGATAACTCAGAATTTCAGGGCAACTAGGTGGTACAGTGGGTAAAGTGCCAGTTAGGGAATCAGGAAGAGGAATCTGAGTTCAAATGTGACCTTAGACATTTTTCTAGCTTTGTGAACTGGAGAAGGAATGACAAACTACTTCAATATCTTTTTTTTTTTTTTTTTTTTTTTTTAGGTTTTTGCAAGGCAAATGGGGGTTAAGTGGCTTGCCCAAGGCCACACAGCTAGGTAATTATTAAGTGTCTGAGACCGGATTTGAACCCAGGTACTCCTGACTCCAAGGCCGGTGCTTTATCCACTATGCCACCTAGCCGCCCCACCCACCACTCCAATATCTTTGCCAGAAAAACCCCATATATAACCAAGAGTCAGACACCACAGAAACGACTGAATAACAATTCTGAATTCATATCAGAGATAGCTTGGACCTTAAAAATATACTTTCATTTACCAGTTTAACCAGATTAGTCCCAGGTCATTTAAACCTGCCAGGCAACTTGAGCAGCTTAGAGAAGTTCTCTGACTCTTACTCGCAATATCCCACATCAGTCATTGTGCTACCAGTATAGTAGCTCCTAGTCTACTGAACAGACCTTTCTCAATTGACAGATTTCTTTCCCAGGCTACGTTTTCTTTCCGGATGTGGTAGGATTTTTGAGAAAGTAGGTGGAATATAATTCCTAAAGTGAGATAAAAGCTATATATGGAGAACAGAAACACTTAAAAGTTGCTAGGTAATTTGAAGTCTACTCTGGGCAGTTGGGTGTCACCCTGTAACTTCATTGTCTTGTCTCAATATTTGCAATGTCTTAGCTTGAATATAGAAGTGGCTACATCCTCTGTCATGAAGACTTGAAAATATTTATATCAGTAGCTTAGGAGAATTTTACCTAATTTTAACCACACAAATTTAAATTCCTTTTTGTTGTCATTGATAATATCACCCAATTAGAAAAATTGGCATCCAAGCAAAGGCCTTGGACTGTAGAATAATATTTCTGGAGCTCAGAAAATTCTTAACAAAGAACAATGGAAAAATGGTCCAACATCCAGCAGATGTTTTCAAGGCATGAACTTATATATTCCTGGGTGTTTTTTGTTTTGTTTTTAATCAGTGTCCTTTCTTAAATATGCCCCCCCAACTGGAAAATAATATAATATAAATATAGTCTGACTAGGGCAAAGTATTATGTGATTATCACTTCCCTACCCTAGATTCTGTTCTCTCAATATAATGTAAGATTGTATTAAATTGCTTGACTACCATATTAGACTGTTAGTTGCCATTAGATTGCAATCTACAACACTTTTTTTATCTACTCTCTATACAGTCCTTTCTTTTGAAGTTGATTTTAAAAAAACCCAAATATAAAATTTAAATTTAGTAGACATAAATGTAATTAAATATATTCAGTCTAATGATCATGATGATGATAATGATGAAGATAATAACTGTTACTTACCGTAGTGCTTATGGTTTGCAAATCACTTTACAAATATCTCATTTGATCTTCAAAATAACCCTGGGAGAATATTCCCATTTTAGAGATGAGGAAACTGAGGAAAACAAGTTAATTGATTTACTGAGGGACTGACTCACTCTCTCTCCTCTTCTCTTCTCTTCTCTTCTCTTCTCTTCTCTTCTCTTCTCTTCTCTTCTCTTCTCTTCTCTTCTCTTCTCTTCTCTTCTCTTCTCTTCTCTTCTCTTCTCTATAGAATTTGAATTGGGTTCTTCCTGACCTCAGATGTAGTATAGTTCTATCCTCTGTTCTACCTAGCTGTCTCAACAATTAACTCATCAACATCTTTTTGAATTATAAGTTTGTCATCCTATGTGTTAACTGTTCCTCCAAGCTTTCATCTATACATTTCATTAACCATTCTATCTCTTTTAAGTTGTCAGGGAGTTTTTAATGGCTATTCTTTTGCCCAACTAGTTCCAAATGTCTTTTTTCCTCTTCAAGTTTTCTAGTACTATAATCATTTGTATGTTTTATCCCTGTTATTAAACCATTAAATTTCGTAAGTTGAGAAATTATTTTATGTCTGTATACTTTTGCACAGTAGATTCTTTATAATGTCTATTGAATTGATACAGACCAATAGGAACACTTTGTTTTTTTGGAGGCACCAAAGATAAGACCAATTTAGTGCCAGGTAACATTCCCTCAGAGAAATGAAGCAACATGATTGTAGCTTTTTTGAGTTCTGTATGTCTCCAGCATGGACACATACTTTTTTTTTTTTTTTTTTTTAGGTTTTTGCAAGGCAAATGGGGTTAAGTGGCTTGCCCAAGGCCACACAGCTAGGTAGTTATTAAGTGTCTGAGATCGGATTCGAACCCAGGTACTCCTGACTGGCTGGTGCTTTATCCACTAGGCAACCTAGCCGCCCCTACTTTTTTTTTTTAAGAAAGGTTTTATTTATTTTCAGTTTTACAATTTTTTTCCCTATTTTTGCTTCCCTCCCCCCACCACATTGTTTCCATGGTATACATTGATCTCAGTTGAATGTGATGACAGAGAAATCATATCCTTAAGGAAGAAAAATAAAAGTATAAGAGATAGCAAAATTACATAATAATGTTTTTTTTCCCCCTAATTTGAAGATAATAGTTTTTGGTCTTTGTTCAAAGTACATAATTCTTTCTCTGGATACAGATGGCACTCTCCATTGCAGATAGCCCCAAATTGTTCCTGATTGTTGCACTGATGGAATGAGTGAGTCCATCAAAGTTGATCATCACTCCCATGTTGCTGTTAGGGTCTACATTGTTTTTCTGGTTCTGCTCCTCTCGCTCAACATCAGTTCATGCAAATCCCTCCAGGCTTCCCTGAAATCCTGTCCTTCCTGGTTTGTAATAGTTGGTTGAACAAATATTAATTGAATATCAACTTTGAGGGAGGTGGCTCCAGGGTTTCTGCCTGGCTTTATTCTATTCAGTAGTATTAAAAATTTCATTCCCTTGGATTGAAGACATGGCATGATTGGGAAACTTGTGGATGGTATGATGTTTGGATGACAATTGGATTGAAAAAGAGACAGACTGTGACGGTGGCTCAGACATGTGCTTTGTACAGAAGTGAGAAGATATGATTTATATTGGGAAAGAGTGTCGTAATAAAAAAAAAGGTTAGATTTACTGCTTTATTTGGTAGAAGTTTTAGAAAGGCATATTTGTGTTTAGTTAAGAGGTATGAATTGCCTAACAAAGCTGTAAGAATCAGAGTATGAATTTCCCTCATCACTGGAGGTCTGCAAGTATAGATTTTATATGTAGTGTAATGCATGATGAATGGTTATGGAGTGATTGATAAAGAGAAGGTAAGGTTCGTGAATAAATTTAAGATCTTATTTAGAACTAACTGTTCAACACATCTATGAGTCAAGTAGGAATGAGCTGACTCTATTTTCTAGTTTTAAAATTCTAAGGATTCCTTAACATTGAGGAATATTGGTTTTAATATGCTCAGCAACTGAGAAGGAAATGGGAAGTAAAGGATGACTGTTTAGATATAGCTATTGATACAGTTGCTGTTTTCTTGAATCCTGTGTCTTTCTGCAGAATCAATAACTGCGAAACTTTAAGGTAGATTAATAAGAGATTTGTAGCATCTAATCAGTGTGATGTTAACCATTTCTGTTCCGAATATACCCTTAATGTTTTCACTCTAAATACCTTTGGCTTTAAGGATAAGGTGAAAATGCACACTGGTCATTTGTTCTAATGGGGAAAAAAGGCCATTTCATTCGGAGTTAATGGGCATTTATTGTGTAGTATGTGGTAGGCATTGTGCTAAGTACTGGGGATGGAAGGAAAGGTAAAAAAAAAGTTAAGTTTAGAGTCATGAAAGCCATTGTATCTAAAACAAACTATTTTTCAGGATAAATTTGAGATAATCAAAAGAGGGGAAGGCACTAGATTAAGGGGAATAGGTAAAATTTCTTTTTTATTTTTAAGTTTTTTTTGGCAAGGCAATGGGGTTAAGTGACTTGCCCAAGGCCACACAGTTAGGTAATTATTAAGTGTCTGAGGCTGGATTTGAACTTAGGTACTCCTAACTCCAGGGCTGGTGCTCTATCCACTGAGTCACCTAGCCACCCCCAGTAAAGGTTTCTTGTAGAAGATGGTATTTTAGCTGAGGTTTGAAAGAAACCAGAAAAATTTGGAGATGAAAAAAGGAAGAGAGTTCCAGGCATGAGGACAAGTGAAAATGTTACTAGTTATGGAGGGACTTTAAAAGTTAATCACCCTTCATTATCTTGGATTGTACAATTTCACTTTAGAATCAATCAATAATAATGTTTTTCCTTTTATTTTCTTTTAAAAATTTTTTTAAAAATTTATTTAAAGCAATGAGATTAAGTGATTTGCCCAAGGTCACATAGCTAGGCAGTTATTAACTATTTGAGGCTTGAGTTGAACTCAGATCCTCCTGACTTCTGGGTCAGTGCTTTATCCACTCTGCCACCCAGCTGCCCCTTTGTCCTTCATTTTTGTAGAAGTCCACAACATCAGGGAGGTAATAGTATGATAAGCACATGAATTGATTAAGGGGGTGCTATACTGTCATCAGCCTCACTTTCTCCTCCAGAGCCATCTGGGTCCATTGAACAGATATTAATCAGATCAGCTTGAGATGGCCTTGGATGAAAGGCCATCATAGTATAAAGCATAAGTATTTAACTATATTCTAGGTTCCTGGAGATAAAAATAGTGTCCACGGTGGGGAAATGAACTTTTTTTGGAGGGGGGAACCACATACACATGTAAATATATATGAAATAAATAACAAGGTATTTTTGGGAAGAGGAGAGATTGATTTTCCCTTAGAGTTTGGAAGGGAGATTTAGAGGTCCATATATCAAAAAAATTAATCAGGAGGGCAAATTTGACTATAGCAGAAGAGGACGTGGTGAATATAACCATCCTGGAAAAACAGGTTGCATTCAGGTTGTGAAGGGCTTGCTTGATGCTTAAAGGACAGAGTTGTGGTTAGTGCTTTTGTTTGTTTTGTTGCTTTATAAAAGTATAATTTTATTCCAAATAGCTTAGGGAAAAAAATAAAACTTTGTGGGTCCCTACTCTTCAGAGGTTCTAAAGTGATTTGTCCTTTGGCAAAAGAAGGAATAATTCTTTACTTGGGAAGATAATTTATAAAAACATTTAAAGGGAACCAAGAAAGTAAGAAAAGTGAGCTTGTTTACCTATATGAAGACTGAGTTGGTAAATTAGTCTCAGTATTTTCTTAGTGATCATATTCTCAACTTGAACTCAATATTTCTTGTTTGGAAGTTTCCACTGGCTATCTTTCTTAATTTTGTCTAATATTCAACTGTCATATTGACTTCCAAACAAGTAACCGATGCTTTGGTTATTGTGACTACTACAACCATTATGCTACCACTACTTTTTTCCCTATTTATTCATTCATTCATTCATTCATCCATTCATTCATTCATTCATCCATTCATTCTTAGTTTGTACAAATTTTTTTTATATATTACTAAAATATTCTTGTTTAAGAGTAAACATAATACCCCCTCCCCACAAGAAAATACAGATTCGCATAAGCGATAAAGTAAAGGGGAGAGAAAAAAATTAAAATTAAAAAAAAATAATAATTGGGTTATGGCCAGGTGGTGCAGTGGATGGAGCACCGGCCCTGGAGCCGGGAGCACCCAAGCCCAAATCCGGCCCCAGACACCCAACAATCACTCAGCTGTGTGACCCTATGCAAGCCACCCCAACCCCATTGCCCTATAAAAACAAACAAAAAAAGATCCAAAATAAAATAAAATAGTAATAATAATAATAATAATAATAATACTAGTAGGGGTGGCTGGGTGCCAGACAGATCACTGGCCCTTTGAGCCAGGAGCACCCGGGTCCAAATCTGGCCTCAGACACCCAACAATCATCCAGCTGTGTGGCCCCAGGCAGGCCACCCAGTCCCATTTGCCCTGCAACACCCCCCAGAAAATAATAATAATAAAAAATGTGCTTCAGTCTGTGTTCCAACACCACCAGCTCTGTCGCGGGTGATCACATTCTTTAGGATAAGTCCATCACAAAAGTTACTTCCACATTTTTCCACAGTTGCCATTGCTGATCACAACTCCCTCCATTCATACTTCTCTACTACCATGAACTATATTTTCTCTCTCCTTTCACTTTGTCTCTGCTGTAGGGTAGCTAAGTGGCGCAGCAGACAGATCCCTGGTCTTGGGGCCAAGAGGCCCTGAGCCCCCCTACCACCCCTTAGGCCCAGCATCCACCTGGCCCTATGGGCCTGGACAGACCTTCCAATCCCAGCCCCTTGCACAAAGTAAAGTATCTGACCACTCTCCATGGTCCATCCTCTCCTCCATCACTCACATACTCCCCCCCCCATTCCCCTTCTCTCTTCTCTCCTTACTATAGATGTCTATACCCCATTGAGAGTGTGTGTGTGTGTGTGTGTGTGTGTGTGTGTGTGTGTGTGTGTGTATGTGTATGTGCTGTTTCCTCTTCTAGCCACCTCTGATGAAGGCAAAGATTCCCTCCTTCCCCCTTGCCTTCCCCCTTCCATATCATTGTAATAGCTCATTGTAATAAAGAAAAATCTTATTATATGAAATATCTTAGCCTATTCCTCCTCTCCTTTTTCTCCCATTACATTTCCCTTTTATCTATTGACTGCATTTTTATACCACAATATATCTTCAAATTCAGTTTTCTCCTGTGCTTCATCTATAAAAGCACCTTCTACCTCCTCTATTAACTGAGAAGGTTCATATGAGTATTATCAGTGTCATTTTTCTATGCAGGAATACATGCAGTTCATCATCGTTAAGTCCCTCATATTTTCCCCTTCTCCAATCTCCATACTTCACCTGAATCCTGTATCTGAAGATGAAACCTTCTTTTCAGCTCTGGCCATTCCAGCAGGAACATTTGAAATTTCCCTGGTTCATTGAAAGTCCATCTTTTTCCCTGGAAGAGGACATTCAGCCTTGCTGGGTAGTTGATTCTTGGCTGCATTCTAAGCTCTTTTGCCTTCCAGTATATTACATTCCATGCCCTACGAGCTTCCAATGTAGTTGCTGCTAAGTCCTGTGTGATCCTGACTGCAGCTCCATGATATTTGAACTGTGTCCTTCTGGCTTGGGAGTTCTGGAACTTGGCTATAATATTCCTGGGGGTTGTTTTTTATGGATCTTTTTCTTGGTGAGATTGGTGGATTCTCTCCATTTCTATTTTGCCCTCTGCTTCTAGGATATCAGGGCAATGTTCCTGTAGTAATTCTTTGAAAATGATGTCAAGGCTCTTTTCCTGATCATGACTTTCAGGTATTCCAATAATTTTTAAATGTTCTCTCCTAAATCTGTTTTCCATATCAGTTGTTTTTTTCAATGAGATGTTTCACATTTTCTTCTAATTTTTCATTTTTTTGGTTTGGAAGTAATGAATCCTGGTTTCTTGTAAATTCATCAGTCTCCCTGAATTCTATTTGTCTGAAGGATTTGTTCTCCTCAGAGAGTTTTCTTATCTCTTTTTTCCATCTGGCCAGTTTTGGTTTTTAAAGCATTCTTCTCTGCCATAACTTTTTGAACTGTTTTATCCATTTGACCTAAGCTGGTTTTTAGCATGCTATTTTCTTCAGCATTTTTTTGGGTTTTCTTGACTAGGCTGCTGACTTCATTTTCATGTTTTTCCTGCATCTCTATCTCCTTTCTTTTCCCAGTTTTTCTTCCAACTACCTCATTTGATTTTCAAAGTCTTTTTTGAGCTCTATCATAGCCTGAGCCCAATTTCTGTTTTTTCTTGGAGTCTTTAGATGCAGGAGCTTGTGCTTCCTTATCTTCAGACTGAGTATTTTGATCCTTGGACTCATATGCAAAATATTTTTCAATGGTGTTCCTCTCATTTCTCTGCTTGCTCATTTTCCCAGCCTGATCCTGTTTTTGGGGTGGTTCCTGAGCTTTTGGGACACTCCCACAAGGGTCTCAGTGTGCGGGGGCTCTGTCTTCCCCTCCTGGTCTGTGAATGACCATAAGCGCCCCCTCTGCCACGGGGCTGAGATGGGGGGGCCCTGCTGTTCTATGGTGGGGCCTAGACTGCAATCAGGAACTGAATGTGGTCAGAGCCCCAGAGTCCTGTTCCAGGGGCAGAGGACAGAGCTTGGCAGTCTCTCTCTCTCTCTCCCTCCCTCTCTCTCCCCACTCCCTACGTTCAATGGGCTCATACCCTGGCTCCCCCTGCTTCTGTTCCTGGATGTGGGCTGCAAAAAGACCAAGCTGCTTGCTGTGTGCCCTGAGGACTGGGCTTTATGTGTTTGCTCTGGCAGAGGTTCTCATCTGTTCCCCCAATTTGTGCCTGATACTCCCTGGGGCATAGCTGCTGTGAGCTGCTGCTCCCAGGGCCCCGGGGCTGCCTCCAGGAGGCTGAAGTTCTTCTGCCTCTGGAAAATTTAGTTAAGAGTCCTTAGTTTACAAGTTTTATGAGAGAGTTTCTAAGAGAAGTCCCTTTGTTGCCATCTTGGCTCCGTGCCCCCCCCCCCCCCCCAGCTCATGTTCTAATGGGGAAGACAACCCATGAAAAGTTACAGCTGAAAGTCATGGAAAGGTCCTTATAGTGAAGCTGCAAAGCAGATGGTAATGTTTCTTTTTGAATGCCATTTTCACTAATAAAACTTGTATAAATTTCTGATGTTGAACCATTTGAAGTACCAAAGAATTCAGTGATAATAACTTTCTTTTTTGTAATCCTCAAAAGATGGGCTGGAGCATTCCAAAGACACTTAGTACTATGCTAGCCATCCCCAGAGTTTGTTTCACAGAATTAGATTGCTGAGGGGAGACGGGGGGAACGAAGCTATTGGTGGTGTTGGTGGTTTGACTTGTTGGGCACATGCTGCTTCCTGTTTCCTCTGCAGCATGCCTGGCTGTTTAGTGAGACTTCTGTCTGCCCTCTTGGTTGCAGGTTTTTGGTAGAAATGACTGAACCCCTTTAATAGGAGCTTCTCCCCAGATAAAAATTAGTAGAGAGAGCTATGGAACTCTGGAACTTGGAGAGAGATGAGGGCTAGAAGTTATCTACATAGAGATGTCAGGTAAATCCATGGGAACTGATGGGATGATCAGGAAAGATGATTGTGATCTTCTTTTCATTCCTAGGGAATCTCATCTTTTTTATTCCACAGTATAGTTTTTGTCCTCAGCCATGCAGATCTATTTTTCTTTCTTTTTTTTTTCTTTTTGCAAGGCAATGGAGTTAAGTGGCTTGCCCAAGGCCACACAGCTAGGTAATTAATAAGTGTCTGAGACCAGATTTGAACTCAGGTACTCCTGACTCCAGGGCCCATGTTCTATCCACTTCACCATCTACTTAGGAATTAAAAACTAGAAAGAAAAAGCAAAAAAGTAAAAATATTATACTTCAATCTGCATTCAGATCCTGTAGTTCTTTCTTTGGATGAGGATAGTATTTTCCATATGAGTCTTTTGTAATTGTTTTGGATCATTGTATTGCTGAGAAGAGATAAGTCTTGATAAGAGATAAGTGTTGATAGTCACACAGTGTTGCTGTTACAATGATAATACAATGTTTTCCTGATTCCACTCATGTTACTGTGTCAGTTTATGTCTTCAGGTTTTTCTGAAATTCTCCTACTTTGATTTTTTTCTAGCACAATACTATCCCATTATATTCATATATCACAGCTTACTCAGCTATTCTCCATTTGATGAGAATCCCCTCAATTTTCAGTTCTTTGCCACCACAGAAAAACTTGTAAATATTTTGGTATGTGTGGGTCCTTTCCCCTCTTTGGGATATAGACTTAGTCATAGTATTGCTGGATCAAAAAGAAAGTAGTTTTATTGCCCTTTGGACATTATCCCATATTACTTTGCAGAATGGTTGGGTCATTTTACAACTTCATCAATGCCTTACTGTCCCAATTTTCCCATATCTAAAATTGGTCCATTTTCCTTATGTCATTTTAGCCAATCTGATAGATGTGAGGGGTGTTTTAGGATTTTCATATGGATTTCCTTTTAATCATTAATAATTTTTCATATGACTATAGATAGTTTAAATTTCTTCAGTTGAAAAAAATTATATTTAAAAACTTTGACCATTTATCCATTGAGGAGTGGCGTATTATAAATTTGATTCAGTTCTCCATATTTGAGATATGACAGACATGCCTATCTTTGCTTTTTGCTGCATACAGTTAATCCAGATAATTTAGAATGCCCTCTACCTGAACTAGTCCAGACAAATTATATTAAAAACTTTTCTTACTTTTCATAAAGAAATATAGTGAAAAGAGTTCTTGCTTGGGAGTTAGTTGTAAATAGTTTCTTGTTCATGGACCAGTTGTTTATTTTTTCCAGTGTAAAATGAAGGAATTAACTGTGGCCTTGGAAGGAAACTTTCATTTTGAATTGTTTTCTGGTACAATGCTCATGAAAATAGAAATACCTCAAGTGTGTATAATTTTTTTATATCTCTACAAAGATTTAAATTTTTTCTTCTGAGATTTATATATTTTTTTTTGGTAACTACATGATACTTTTTTTTTTTTTTAAGGTTTTTGCAAGGCAAATGGGGTTAAGTGGCTTGCCCAAGGCCACACAGCTAGGTAATTAAGTGTCTGAGGTCGGATTGGGCTCCAGGGCTGGTTCTTTATCCACTGTGCCATCTAACTGCCCTGATCCTTTTCTTTAAAATGTAAAATTTTTAAGCTTTTTAAAAAGTTGATACTATTTGTTTTTATATCTGAATAGATAATAAACATTTGTTTTTATTTCTGAATAGATCTTTCCCCTTCCCCTCCCCAGCCATAAGGTTATATAACATATTTTAAAGAGAAAAGGTAAAATTCATTAACTATTTCTTAATATATGAAATAAATTATCTTCACAGCTCACAGTTTTCTTAAAACTATCCTGGTCTAGGGGTGGCTAGGTGGCGCAGTGGATAGAGCACCGGCCCTGGAGATAGGAGAATCTGAGTTCAAATCCGGCCTCAGACACTTAATAATTACCTAGCTGTGTGGCCTTGGGTAAGCCACTTAACCCCGTTTGCCTTGTAAAAAAACCTAAGAAAACAAACAAACCCCAAAACAAAAACTATCCTGGTCTAGTGGAAGCATCTTTATTATTATTTTTATTTTTTTCCAAAACATTTTCCAAATGAGGAAGCAGGTTCAGAGAGGTTGTGTCATTCTACCTGAACTAGTCTTTTGCTTTTTGGCTAATAAATGGCAGAGGCATGATAGATTTTCTGTTTTTTTTGTTTTTATTGCTCTCTAGGTTTTTGCAAGGCAAACGGGGTTAAGTGGCTTGCCCAAGGCCACACAGCTAGATAATTATTAAGTGTCTGAGACTTTGATTTGAGCCCAGGAACAACTGACTCCAGGGCTGGTGCTTTATCCACCCTCCCACCCAGCTACTCCCTTTTATTTCTCTCTTAGCTGTTAATTATACCATTTTAGTTTGAATATGGTCTCTTTTGTCTCCTTTTCTTTTCTTTTCTTTTTTTAAAATGTTTTTGCAGGGCAATGGGGTTAAGTGGCTTGCCCAAGGCCACACAGCTAGGTAATTATTAAGTGTCTTAGGTTGCATTTGAACTCAGGTCTTCCTGACTCCAGGGCTGCTGCTCTATGCACTGGGCCACCTAGCCACCCCCTTTCCTTTTCTTTTTATAAAATTTGAGTGTGACTTCTGAGTTTTCAATATTATTGTTGTTCTCATATTTCTTTCCACTAGAAATGAAAATTACTATATTTAATCAAATAGTATTTAATAAAGAAAAAGATATATAAAACTTTCATTCATTTGAAAGTTTTATTCTTTTTCATAATTTATCTGTGAAATATTTACATAAATATGTGTTTATTCTTAAAGATATTCAATAGGGATTCAATCTATATTTGGTACCTCTTTTGGTATTTTGATATTTTGCAGAAGTTCTTACCAGGGCCATATTAAGCTTAAATTAAAGAATATTTCTTTAGCCAGAAATAATTTATTTCTTTAATTAAATTTTTTTTGACTTCAAAAACTTAAGTTATGAGATTAATTGATATTCTTGTTTCAGTAATCATTTTCTACTGATTTAAACAACAGAAAGCGAGGGTAATTATTCCATAGGCTAAGTTTCCTTGGATTTAATTATTCCTATGGCTCCAATTCTAGTTAAGCTCCAGTGGTCATCTGTCTTTCTAGTTCAAACTCATTGGTACTACAAAATTGAATTCGTTATTTTATCCCTCCCTGACAACCTTTCCTGTTTCAATCAAGACCAGTGTCATCCTTCTAGTCACTTTTCCAAAACCACACCTGCAATCAATTGCTAAATCTTGTCTCTATGGTCTATTGATGGTGTTTCTCTCTGCCTTTCTCCCAGAACCAGCAGTGTAATTCTCATCACATCTCTTCCTGGATTGTTAAAATAGCCTTTATATTTGGCCCCATCTCAAGTCTCTATTCTTTCTAATCATCCTCCACAGCTGCCAAAGTGATTTTCCTAAAGTGCATGTTTCTATGTCACTTCTTAGTGGCTTCTCCTTAGCTTCACAAATAGCATGCTGAAGTTTAGTTTTTAGACTCTTATTCAAGCTGTGAATTCATCTATCTGTCTAATTTTATTATATTACTTTTCTCCTAGACATTGGGATCCTGCTAAACTGGCTTTCTTGCTGGTCATCAAACACAGTACTCCCATCTTTTCTCTGTCCATTTGTAAAGCCTGCTTTCTCCATGTCTAAAATGCACCCCACTTCACCTCAATATCTGAAAATCCCTTTCTTTCTTTAAACTGCTCAAGTGAGAGCTCCTACATGAAACCTTTCTTTCTTGCACATGCTGTGCTCCCCCCTCCCCCACAGTTTTTTTCCTTTGTATTTAGTGTTTTTATACCTCCTGATCTACATAGTATCTATAGAATGCAAGTTCCTTGAGGGGGAGAAACTTTCATTTTTGTCCTTGTGCTCCCCAGTCAAAGGCTATGAATTTTAGGTGCTTAATAAAGTTATTCATTGATGTTTTGAAGATTGTTTTAGTACAACTAGTTCCATATAGCAGAGAATATATACACATGGAAATAGTTGAAACTAAGTCACCACTGTCCCTTATATTTTTTTACATGCCCAGACTTCAGTGCTTTTCCAAATAAAACTTAAGCATATTGGCAGTGAGCTATGTGACAATTTTAAAATAGAAATTAGGTGGTGGGAAGAGGAAGGCACTTTGATTATCAGTTGCTTCTGGCTTATCCTACCACTCTATAGCTGATCTTTTTAATTTTACTTTTTTTTTCTTTAAGAGAAGAAAGAAGATGGTAAATTGTAGGGATATAGATATGCTAAGGTCTATTTAAGTACAGAACAAAGGAATTAATATGTTTTGGTAGGAGCAGAAGGAAGTCATTGAAATTTTTAGTGAGTGCTACATGGTCATAATTTCCCTTGAGGAAAATCCCTAAGATGAATTGGAGTGGGAGTGATGCTTGAATTGTCAGAATAGAGAGGTGTATATAACATGGAAAATGTGAAATGGAAGGGGTTTGCTAGTGTTGAGCTAATTGACATAAAAAAGAAAGGAATTAATCATAAAGAAAGTTGTGAATTTTACAACCTGGGAGACCTGAAGGGTAGTGGTACTGCCTTCTACAGAATAAGGAAGTTGGGGGGGATTATAGGGGTGTAGGGGAAATTTCTGAGCTCTGTTTTGGATATGGTACATTTGAGATATCTCCTGGACATTTTTGAAATGTATGCTAAGTTAGTGGTAATGCAGACTTAGTGTTCAAAAGAGAAACTAAGACTGGATGTATAGATCTTTGAATTCTCTCCATATAGTTGGAAAGTAATTTTTTTATAATTTTTTTTATTTTTTGTGACATAACTAATATGGAAATATGTTTTGCATGATTTCACATGTATATTTTTTCTTTTTTATTCTCATTTTGAACAAATAATGTTTTTTTACATTAATAAAATATTCTTGTTTAAGAGTAAATGAAATACCCCCTCCCTCCATAAATATAGACTTGTTTGAGTGATAAAGTAAAGGGGGGAAAGTAATTTTAGACATATTTCAAAGGTGACTTCTTAACTAGGTCATCTGCATAGTCCTGTTGTTCATGAAATGTTTTTTTAGTTATAATTGAAAACTTAATTAACCAAGAGTGCTCAAAGAATGAATTTTCCTGATTAATTTCAAATAAACAGACTTGTATTCCAACCTTTGTTAAAAGCATTTTGTAAAAACACAATAATATGTACACTAAACACAATTGAATCTTCTATAAGAGGAAATTGTAGTGCCTTAAGGGGGGGGGTTATTGTTAAAGTTCAAGAGTGTGGTAATATAGGTGTGAGATATCAGAATAAATGTGTTATGACTCCTCAGACACATGTAAAAGTTTTTTTTTTTAAAAGGCCACAATCACTCTAAATCCCTGGGATAGTTTATTTTATTTAACTTGCCTAGTTGTTGCTTCCTTCTTCTCAAATGGAGAAATAGACAGTAAATTTGGGTTTGAATCCTGTCTTGGACACAAATTAGATGTATAACTATCGACAAATCACCTAACCCCCTCTAGGCCTCAGTTTATTCATTTGTGGAAATGATAATTATGCCTATAGTACCTATCCCTCATAATATTGACATGATCTTGAAATGAGGTAATATGTAAGTAAAGTGCTTTGCAGTTCTTAAGTGACAAATTTCAGTTAATGATGAAGGGATGAATCTAGTACTGGTTAACAGTATGAATCTGTCGAACATAAATAGATAACTAATTCAAGATTTTTTTAAAAAAGTGACTTAGAATAAAATAATAAGGCTAAAATTATGTGGTATAAATATTTATAACTATTCATACATTTAACATATATGATGACAAATATTTTATCCATTCACTAAATGATTACTTAACTGTTGGTTTAGTTTTTGTAGAAAATGTTTCCTGACTGCTATGAGAGAAAGTGGAATACACTGTCCCCTCTGTCGTGGAAATGTAACTAGAAGAGAGCGAGCATGTCCTGAACGAGCCTTAGACATTGAAAATGTCATGAGGAAATTTTCTGGTAGCTGCAGATGCTGTGCAAAACAGGTAAAATATACGATATTTGATATTTGAAAGTCAAATTTTCCACACTAAATGAGAAAGTTTTTAGTTGTATTTATCCCATTTTCTGAGGTGTAATTTGATACTTTTTGAGAGTTATTTGATTGTTTTTAATTATGATAATACAACTTTATAGAGCATAACGTTGCAAACTTAAGAATTGGAAGGACCCTCAGAAGCTGTCTAGTATACCCTCCCTCTCATTGTAGACATTATTTTATGCCTATAAGTTCCATAGAGTCCATTTCATGCATTTACCCAAGTCAAGATATGCCATTCTATCTTTGTGAGAGGGATACATAACTTATGGGGCTGTAGAGTGAAGCTAAGTGTGTTTGATAGATACTGGCTCTACTACTCATTTCTGAAATGAAAACTGTATACTGTTAACCTGACAATTTTAATTTTTCTATTTCTTTGCTGATAGTTGAAGACTAGGAAAAAACTTGATAGTGTAAAGTAGTTATGTAAATAATCAACTAATAATTCTTAAAGCTACTATTTGTAGTTAAGATATAATAGTGGGAATAAAGCAGAATATTTGAAATTTATTAAAACTTTTCAGTAATTGTAGTGACAGGGTTTAACATATTTGCAATATTTATATACTTGATAAGTAAATGTGCTATTTTATTCATAGTTTGGTTCAGTATTTGGGAAGAAGAAACCATTTTTAACTGTTAAAAATTCAATAGGGAGGGGCGGCTAGGTGGCGCAGTGGATAAAGCACCGGCCTTGGACCCAGGAATACCTGGGTTCAAATCCGGTCTCAGACGCTTAATAATTATCTAGCTGTGTGTCCTTGGGCAAGCCACTTAACTCCATTTGCCTTGCAAAAACCTAAAAAAAAATCAATAGGGGAAGAATTCTTTTATTTTGATTAGAATATTTACATGATCTTCACCTTTGACTTTTTTCTGTTGTATCCAGGATTGTCTTTTAAACTTGAGAGATTTTGGTTTCAAATGCAAATTTTTTGAATTTCATTTACAGATCAAATTTTATCGCATGAGACATCATTATAAATCTTGTAAGAAGTATCAGGATGAATATGGTGTATCCTCCATCATTCCAAACTTTCAGATCTCTCAAGATTCAGTAGGGAATAGGTAAATATTTTTTTGTTTATTCAAAATTAGTTGATGTATTGTAATTTGTTGATTATTTAGATGAAAAGAAAAATAAAGTGAAACTCATTTTTAAAGCGATGGTATGGAAATTGTTTTAAATAAACTGCTTATAAATTGGCTAGGCAGAAGCCTCAGCATTATAGCATGCATTTAGAGCACATTGATTAAAAAAAAAAGTATAAACTTGTGAATTTTGCTAGTGCTTTTGCTCAGGAAGTAATTAAATTAGATTTATTTCTCCTAGTGTTACAACTGAGTAGCTGTGTGACCCATGGTAAAATAAAAGTGCTTTTCCTATTTGTCAAGTTGGAATCAAATAATCACCTTTCCTTTTAGTTCCTTATCTTAAAGGAATACAACTATTGGGTTGCATGTCGATTAAACTTTGCATATAATCCAAATAATTTATTGATGATGGAAATATTCTTCCAGTGTTAGAAAATTTCATGGTAGAATTTCATTTGTTAGTGAAAATTCTTAATTCTTATTTACTCTATTATGTCCCAGATATTATTCCTATAATTTGGGATAAGTGTTTTGAATATATAGGCCAGGGTTTCAGACACAGTGCCAATTTTGAGTAGGTATAAATTGGAAAATTTCTCAAAAAAAATTAGTGAATTGGAAATGTCATCTTTTAAATAGTCTTCATTCCCTCATTTGATGCATTAGGAAGCTAAAGCTCAGAGAGTATGACTGACTTTTTAGTAGGAATTTATGATCATGGAACTAGAAAAAAGCTTAGAGCTATTTCATTAACCTCCTTCAACTTATATATGAAGAAATTTATGGCTCAGAAAGGTTAAGTAACATTCCTAAGATCACTTAGAGATTAGAGATGTTAGTGCTTAGAACTTGGGTTCAGTCATTCTCTGAGTTCAGCATTATATGTTCTGTAACTGTTTTTTTTCATGCTCTCCTACTCTGCCTTCAAATTATGTGGGTTTCTGTTCTCAAACTCCTTAATATAACTAGTGATGAATTTCTTATTAATGCTTCCAGTGGTTTTAGAAAGACTCAGATATGAAATTTAGATTTTCAGATTTAGTGTGGAAAATTATGCTGGACCAGAAGGGGAGAAACTGGTCAGAGACAGCAGGCAGATAGTAAGATCACTTGGGTTGGACAACTGGATAGAAGGTGAAATTGAAAACTGGTCTGATGTCTTAACAAGTAAGTGTAGTAATCTGAGTGGGCTGCTCAGTCAGCAGTGAATTGTATTGGACCCTGAGGATGGGTTGGGTGAGGGAACTCCCAAAGATGAATGGATTAATTTCACTAGGGATTGGGGTGGGGTTATGTTCTCAAGAAGAGAGATCTAAATCTGAGGTCTGATGTGGAGATATATGCTGGATGTCCCAGGTGGGAAGGAATACTTCAGAAGTGGCAGGTAAATAATGAGATGGCCTGGGAAGATGACTGGTTGGGATGTGAAGTTCAGTAAATATTTCTGAACCATCTCATGATACCTTTATAAAAATTAATCATTTCGTAGGGCAAAATAAACAAATATCAAAAGTAAAAAATAATAAAATAGCCATGAGAGTAAAAAAACCAGTATTTTATAAAGGCCACATGAGCAAAAGAATAGAGAATAAGTAATAACTGAATAATGAGTGACTGGCAGAAGAAATTATTGAAATGAAAAAATAACATCATTGCCATGAGGGCAGCATATCAAAACTTAGAAAATGCAGCTGATGGCAGTCTGAAAACTTAACAGAATAGAAAAAATCTAAATGAAATGAACATGGACTAAGAAAGACTAGAAAATAATTAGCCATCCCTAAAACAAGTACAAAAAAGACATTAGTAAGTAAAAAAAAAAACTTGGAAAAAATGTAGAATTGATTAAAAACTGATTCTTTGAAAAGGTTGGCAAAACAGATAAATTATTATTTAACCTGATCAAATAAAAGAGAGGAAAATCAAAATAAAATGATATAAATCATCAAAATTTGTAGCAGAGAAGGAATAAACTAATCAAACTCATCTTTGACAAAACTGGAAGTTCCAAGGAAGTTGATGAATATTTTACAAAAATTATATAAAAGTATAGTCATGGAAGCAGAGCAATAATTAGAAAGTCCTAGGAAACCAGATTTGAGAAAAACAAAATCAAAGAGGACATAAAGGGATTCAGACAAACCCCTGGGTCATCAAATATTTAAAGAGTAATTGATACTCACAAAAATATCCCTAGACAATAGACATCTTTCTTGTACTAAATGAATCTTTTATAAAAGCGATAAGATCCTGATTAGCAAATAAAGGAGAAAGTATATAACTCTATTAGAATTCCATGTTGATTTAGAGATATAAATAAAATTTTCTCAAAGAGATCACAACAACATATCCAGAAAATGATTTCCTATGAACAAGTTTTAAGGTAAATTCAACTTTAGGGAAAATTGGCATAATTAATTTAATTTTATATATGTGTGTGTGTGTGTGTGTGTGTGTGTGTGTGTGTGTGTGTGTATAATGTCAAGATTATTTCACTAGGTGTGGAAAGAACATCTGCAGAACATATCACTCATATTGAAAATTCTAAAGTTTAGGTATTGGAAGAGACCTGCTGTAAAGCATATGCTCAAAATGAAGACTTAGCTTTGTTTGCATCCAAAAAACACTAGAAGTTTTTCCAGTATAATTAGGAGCAAGTTGTTTTTTGCATAGTTTGAGAAATAATAGCTTTAGCTTTCTTAGTATGGTTACTAACATTGTAATATATAATCTAAATCTTGTTGACTTTCATTGGTCTTTTTTTTTTTTGACATAACAGTCATCAAGAACTTGGTGGTTTCTGACTTTTCATTTCCTCATTCCATAATTACCTCAGAAGAAACATCCCATTCTTTATAAGGCACACGTTTAAAATATTTTCATATTCATAGTTCAGTTATTCCTAGTCTTTGGGCATGTAGTTCATTTTCATCCTTTTGAAATACAAATAGTACTGCTGTGAATATTTTTGTGCTTGATTTCATTTAAAAACTCCTTGGGATAAAAACCTAGTAGTAGTGGGACAAGTTAGTCATTTTTATGCATAATTTTAGATTTGCTTTTTTAAAAAAAAACCCAACACCTTGTCCTAATTTTAAAGTAATTGTTGTTTGATACTTTACACCCTTATATTAGTCAATTCAACACTCATCCCTGCCCCTTTTACTCCCTTTTTCTTTGTGACAGAAAAATAACCATACATTTATAAGGAATAATCTCACATAATAGACAATATTTTGCTGTCTGGTTTTTTTCATTAAGTTGTTAAGGATTCAGCTTTCTTTTTTGTGATCTTTTAGTTTACATTGTATATTTTTGTATATATCTTTTTTTTGGTTCTCAATTAGTTCGACATTATTTCATGTTTTCCTATGTTTCTCTGGATTTCTCTTAACCATTTCTTGCTTTATAATCATATTCACACACACACAAATTTTTTTTTTAAAACACTTCATTTATTATGGAACATTATTTTTACTTCATTATTATCACAAAGAATGGGCAACTGGGTGGCACAGTGGATAGAGTGCCAGGCCAGGAATCAGAGACTCATGCTTACTAGCTTTGTGACCCAGGGCAGATCACTTAACCCTGTTTGCCTGAATTGACTCATCTGAAAATGAACTTGAGAAGGAAAATGGCATATCACTCCAGTATCTTGACCAAGAAAACTACAAATGGGATCACGAAGTCAGATATGACTGAAAAAATGACTGAACAACTATAAAGAATGTTCCTATTTTTGCTTCCATGGGAGATAAGTAAGATCATTAAATAGATAAAAAGGTATGGATTATTTAGTTTCTCTTTTTGCATATTTGTAAATTGAAATTTAGAGTAGTTGAGCTGAGCCTCTTCAAAATAGTGCTTCAGTGTTGGTTGAAATTTAGAGTATTTGAGCCTCTTCAAAATAGTGCTTCAGTGTTGGTTGGCTTCCAGCAGCTTCTCCAACATCAGCTGTTCAGTTTTTTTTGTAATCTTTACAAAGTTGTATTTTATGATGTGTAAAAACTCAAGGTTCTTTAAATTTCCATTTTCTTGTAATGATTTTGAACTTGCTTTTTCATTTATATAATTTGCAGTTTTTTCCCTTGATCTTTTGGTAGGTTTGTTTTTTTAATTTTGTTTTAAATTTTGGACAATTTACTTTTAAAATGTACAATTCTTGAATATTAGTGGAAACATTTGATCTTTTCATTTTAGTGTTTGTCAGCTTTTTTTGTATGTTTAAATTATTGTGTTCCTTTTTTTTTTAAATTTAGACTGTGGAAGAAAGTTGAATTTTATGTGTTATGGGAAGGGATTAGGCCAAAATTTATAGTGTTTGTAAAGAAGGAAGTTATTAAGAAAATTAATTTTGTAAGCAGGAATTCAAGATACTACCTCACAGTTCTGTTGTAGTGTAAACTTTATTAAATATCACCTGTGATGGTATTTGCTATAAATTTTTTTAAATATTCTTGGAGAAGTAACTTGCCACATGCCTATGTCTTAAAGTTAGAATTTGAATCCTGATCTTGTGGATTCATATCTTCTCTTACCTTGTATCAGGGTAGAAATTTACCTAAAGAAAACAGGGAGACACTTTTTTCAGTAATCTCAATGCCTTAGTAGAGTCAGATTATTTGCATTTAATATGTTTGTTCAGAATTTTTCTTAATTATAATTACAACTCACATTTATATAGTGCTTTTAGGTTTCCAAAGCACTTAACTCACAACAACCTTGTCAGGTAGGTAGACAACCCATATCTAAATGGAAGGATTACTGGCCTTAGAGTCAGCACACCTGAGTTGTAGCCTGGGTTCTGCCATTAACTTGATGTGTAACTTTGGGTAAGTCAGTTAACTTTTATTTTTTTAAAATATTTTTATTGCCTCCCTTCACCAACTAGACTAAATAACTTGATTTTAGAAAGGGGGGAGAATTCATATTGAAAAATTTACATTACTGTTTCCCTTGGAGACATTGACTGTGCCCACTTTAAATGATCTTGTGTAAAGTCTAAAAGAAAAAAAGCTAAAGAAGTTTCTTGAAAAACCAGTAACTTTTATAATTATTGGGAATATTCAGACTTAGAATCTTCTCTTTAGTATACTTAACTCTAGTTATACAGAAAAAGAACTTGTTTATAGCTATCTAAGGAAATCAACCTTTTCTGCACTTCCTTTTTATATTATTCCATCATGTAGGTTTAAAAGAAATCAGGGAGAGGAAGAAGTATGAATTTTAGCTCAAATAAAACTGTAACATTCTATAAGAGAAAAAAATTAGATTTCAATAAAGCATTTAAATAATTATAGTTTGAGTGGGGATCACAAGAGAAATTTTAACATGTGGTCACTACTTTCTTGAGGATTTAGTCTTATTAGGGACATAAGTTAGCCGTGTAAAATAATTTGAGAAATACATCATGGCATAGCAGGTTGTTTTCCCTTTTTATCCCCAGTAGCCAGCACAGTATATTGAATTTAATATATTTATTGATCAATTAAATATTACCATGAGCTCAACATATAATGGCCACTTTGCATTTTAAGTTTGAAAGTGGAAAGATTCAATCCAACCTTATTTGTCTACAAGTTGTAGAAATTCCATGAGATCTAGACTTTGTCCTCCTTGAATTTATAATCTAGTAAGAGGATATTACACCTGCAAATAATTATAACATAAAATAGTACTCTTAGATACTTTATAGTTTTTAAAATGCTTTCCTCATAGCAACCTTACTTTTTACGTGGTATGAATCTTATTATCCACTTTTTGCAGATGGGGAAATTCAGGTTGTGAGGTTAAATGACTTGCTCATGACTGTGAATGTATGTTTTCTGACTTTGGTTTGTGCCCTTTATATGCTATATTTATGAATAAAATAAGTTTAAACTTCTTATCATTTGAAGTTTCTCCATTAACTTAGCCCTATTTTCCTAATCTTCTCTCCTATAACTTCCTGCCATATTCTCTCTGTGTTCAAGTCAGTCTTCTCTTCTGTTCTACAAACATTCCATATCTCATTTCCTAGCTTTTCCTCTCCCATTTCTTTCCTCTCTTCCTTCCCCAATATAATTACCTCTTTGCTATCCTATCTATTCAGATTTTAACAGTTCAATTCCACAAGTTCTATTTCCTGATTTTTTTTTCCCAGTTATTATGTACTTCTGTACTGAGGAGTTTCGATGGGAGGCTTCATGTGGTCTGAGGAAGGCAATCTCATGCTGAGAAGTCCATGTGACTATCTTAAACAAATCACTGTTATGTCAGTCTGATTATGCAAAACTTCATGGAAGAGGTGGAACTTGAAATGGGGCTTGAAGGATAGGAAATGAACATGTATTGTTTGAGGGACAGGAGGAGACTGACTTGATCAGAGTAGAGACTTTGTTGGGGGAGTTGTTGGAGGTTTTGGAAAGGGAGGCTATATCATAGAGAGAGAAAGCCTTTGAATAATAAAAACCAAAAGTTTACTTTTTTATACATATTGTAGTGAAGAGAGCACGTTAGTTTAAGTCAGAATATAAATGTTAAAATTTTGGACCCTAGAACTTTTACTAGATATGTGACCTTGGACAAGTCATGTAATCTCAGGCTTTATTTTCCTCCTTAAAATGTGGATTATAATACTTGCAGTACTTGATTCACAAGATTGTTATAAAGAGATCATTTGGAAAACAGTACTGTACTATTAACATGTAAACTGCCAGTTTGGGTTTTTGAGTAGAAGAAACTGACCTGATGATAGTTTGTGTTTTTAGGAAGATTATTCTGGTATTTGAAGGAAGGCTAAGTCAAGCTGTTTTGGTCCAAGTAAGAGCTAATGAAGACTTGGATAAACTTATAGAAATGAGAATGGAGAGGAATGAGGACTTAGAAACAAATTTTGAATGAAATAAGAAAAAGTATACATTGCCATAAAAGTACTTTAAATCTTAGGTTCAAATTGCTAATGTTGCTGTTCCCAGAGTTTTATTTTTCCTCAACTTTCAGAAGAAAAAAAGGTCTTTTATTTGTTTTGAAAAGTGGAAAAATGGGCATCTGATTTTAAAACATGAAACAGGTATCTGATTTCCTAGTGAAAAAAAACTTTGAAGACTTGCTTTGAAGGAATATTTTTGTATTTTTTTTAAACTATAACCATAAATAAGTCATTACTTGACTGCACTGATTTTTTTTTTTTAAGCAAGTGATTAAAGACCATTTGAGGTCTTCTTGTCTTAGGTTGATGAATGTGCTTTCAAGTGCTATAAAAATGCTTTGAAAAAATTATACATATTGTTTCTTCATAAATATCTGAAGTCGTCCAAAGTTTCCACTCTTATTCTGGCTCTTCCATTCAGTAAATCCAAATAATGAGGTTTTCTTGTACTTTAATCTTTGGGTTGTAATCTGACCACTTATGACAATTAATTTTATGCTTAATTTTCTCCCATGCCTTTTTTAAGTAATAGGAGTGAGATATCTACATCTGATAACACAGAGACCTATCAAGGAGATGCAAGGTAATCTTTTGAAAAACTGATATTTTTAAAGAAGTGCTATCTGTTGTTTTATTAAATAATCACAGTATTTTTGATTGGATTAAAAATTCTTGATCGAAAATTTAGCTTTTAAGGTTTTTTTGATAGTTATAAATCAGTAACATAGGAATACTTAATTGTGAGTGAGAGAGGTGACAGTATAAGATTGCAGGAGAATTGACTTTTCATAGTGTGGTTGATGATAGGTACAAATGTGATAATATTTTAAAATAGGTTTTTTTTCTTGACTTGGATAATTTAGTATCTATCTATATTAACTAATTGAAAAAGCACAGAAACATCTCATGGAGTTGGCAAGTATTGAACTTTATCTTGGGGAAATTAATATCCCTAGAAACTTTTATGAAGTTTATGAATATAATGAGGAAAAACTTTTATCAGAACATATTAAATTTAAACTTCAGAGAAGTAATGTAACTATGATAAATTGGCTAACTCTATAGCTGAAGCAGTATTATAATATAAAATGGAAGTATTCAATAATTTCTTGATATTTTGATTGAATCTATTTAACTCTAATACTATTGTCTTTTAAAAGAAAAATAGTGTATTTTTAGTTTTTTTACATTGACATCATTTCCAGTTATATTCCTCCTTACCCCCTTGTCTAATCAAATGAACCATTCCTTCATTTCTTGGCATAAAACGGAAAGGTAAATTAAGTTCAATAAACCCAACCCAATATCAATTCATTGTGACGGTGAATGCAGTATTTCACACCAATTGTCAATATTTCACACTAATATCTACAAAAAATGAAGAGAAGTACATTTTCTTAACTCTTCTCTCTAGGAGTAAGTTATCTTTACATGTTCAGTTCAACATTATTGTTTTTCAGTTCTACTGGGCATCCTACATTTAAGTGTCCCTTGTGTCAAGAAGCAAACTTTACAAGACAACGTTTATTGGATCATTGTAATAATAGTCACCTCTTTCAGATAGTTCCTGTGGTAAGTATATTAGTCTTGATTCATTTTTTTTTTTCCGGTTTTCTCAAGGCAATGGGGTTAAGTGGCTTGGTTTATGAAAAGAATAATAAAGTGCCACTTATTCCACTTTTGTACATCATTGTAGATTCTTGTTTTTTTATTCACATAGACATTTTTTTCTGCCTTAATTAAAATTTTGGGTTCAGTGCCATGAAGTTATTTTTCAAAACACAGCTTTGAAATTCAAAACTTATGTTTTATAATCCTAAAATAATATTACTAGGTTGTTATAATAATTAAAAATCAGGTGAAGCACTATTCCTGCTTCAGAGGTTGTAAAGGTATACAAGCCTCATTCATTCTTGTGATAAAATTGGAACTATTTTGAGAATATTAGTAGGTTGGTATTATCAAGAAAAAGGGAGAAATATATTATCTTTGGTAGGTTAATTCATTTCTCACCTAACTAGGCCTCTCTACTTTTTTTTTTTTTTTTTTTTAGATTTTTGCAAGGCAGTGGGGTTAAGTGGCTTGCCCAAGGCCACACGGCTAGGTGATTATTAAGTGTCTGAATCCGGATTTGAACTCAGGTACTCCTGACTCCAAGGCCAGTGCTCTATCCACTGCGCCACCTAGCTGCCCCAAGGCCTCTCTACTTCTAACTAATCCATTCTACCCACAAGTACTAATTTCATTTCCTAATTCACTGATCTCTCAGTTGTTCAGGAACCTCTTTGGTTTCCAGTTGTTTTCAGGACAAAATTAATTTTAAATTCTTTATGATCAGTGGCAGCTAGGTGAAACAATGGATAGAGCATGAACCCTGGGGTCAGGAGAACCTGAGTTCAAATTCAGCCTCAGACACTTGATAATTCCCTAGCAAATTTGGGCAAGTCATTTTACCCCATTACCTTGCAAAAACAAAAAATTCTTTTCCATAAAAATTTTATATTCCTCAAATGTATTTATTCATTATATTTATAGCTATTTTGTGATCATTTTTACTATACTCTTTAGTTGCTTGAAAGTTTTATTTTGTAATATATTTCCTCGGACAGCTGAATTGCAAATAGTAGTAAGTATATCTTGAACAAATATTGAGGCAGTGGTAGAGTGGCAGAGCATATTTTTGAGGTTTGATGGATTTTTTTTGCTCCTCAATTTTCTCTCCTTTTTAATTTTTTCAAATTGCAAAATATTTTGTAATAAAAATGTTTTCTCAAGCAAAATAAATTCCCATATTGACCATGTCCAAAACTATATCTCATTCTATACTCTGAGTTGATCATCCTTTGGTCAGGATTCCTCTGGAATCATTGTTGATCACTGGAAATAAGGCTTCTTAAGACTCAGAAAGCATTCTTTTTGTTATTATTTATGGTGCAGCAATGTTTTATTTTATGTTCAGGTATGATATTGACTCAGCTGTTAGCCAAGTTTTTTCCTTTTGGATGTGTGGGGGGGTTATCAGTAAAGAGTGCTGCTATATTGTACTTAGAATCTTTAATTTTTATTACCTCTTTGTGTTATCTGAGTTTAGTAATGGTAACAGAAGAGCAGATGGTATGCAGAATATAGTAACTTTGAGTATAGTCCCTAGCTTTGTTTTAAATATCAACTAAAATTCTACTTTTCTACAGGAAAGCTTTCCCAAATCTCTTTTCCTTTTTTCTCCAGTTGATATTTTTATTTTTCAAATTATATGTTATGAAAGTTTTTCAGCATCCACCCATATTCATAGGCATATTTATAAGTTACATAATTTCCTTCCACACTGTCTTCCCACCCCCTCCCCTCATTGGTGAACATTCAGGTGAATGTTGTACATTTACATTTATGTTTAATCTTCAGATTAGTCATTTTCTGTATGAGGAATTAGAACTAAGGGAAAAGAAAAAAAAATAAGAGAAATTTTTTAAAAAAGTGAAGATTTTATAGGTTTATTTGTTTACTTTTGCTTTTCTTCTTCTTTAGCATTGTCCATAACAGGTCTCTCAGGGTTGTCCTAGCTCTCTGAACTGTTGAGAGAAGTTAGTTGCATCTATCAAGGTTGATCAAATCACAACGTTGTTGTTAATGTATACAAGGTTCTCTTGGTTCTACTCCCTTTTGCTCAGCATCAGTCCCTTCTCTCTTCATGCTTCTCTAGAGTCAGATCATTCATGGTTGAGCAATAGTGCTCCATTACACATTTCTACACCACAATTTGTTCAGTCATTTTCCAATTGATGGACATCCCCTCAATTTCCAATTCTTTGCCACTGCATAAAAGCCTGCTATGAATATTTTGGAACTTGTGGGACTTTTCCCATTTTCAAAAGGTATGATCAGTTTATTGATCTTTGGACATAGTTCATATTGTTCTCCAGAATGGTTGGATTAGGGGTGGCTAGGTGGCACAGTGTGTTGACCCTGGAGTCATGAGTACTTGAGTTCAAATCTGGTCTCAGACACTTAATAACAACCCCATTTAGCTTGCAAAAAACCAGAATAGTTGGATTAGTTTACAACTCTAGTACATTAATGTTCCAGTCCTCCTACACTGATAGCTTTCCTTTTTGTCATCTTAGCAAATCTGCTACTGTGAGATGGTACCTCATGGTTGTTTTAATTTGTATTTCTTTAGTCAGTTAAGAGTTGGAGAATATTTCATATGATTATAATTTCTTCATTTGAAAAAACTACTTGTTCATATCCTTTGCTCCTTAACCTTTCTAATTACAGTGCTATTTACTCTTTTAATTATTTCCTATTTATTCTGCATATAGCTTGTTTTATATATATATATATGTATATATATATATATATATATAAATGTATTAAATGTTTTAAATGTTTTTGTATTTTGTTCCCTCCCCCCATTGGATTGTAAACTCAGTGAAGGCAGGACCTGTGTCTTTTTGCCTTTCTTTTGTATCTTTATTGCTTAGTACAGTGTCTGACACATTTAATAAATGTTTATTGATTGGTTAAAATTGTTTTCCAGAATGTTTAAACTAATTTTTAACTTCATCAGTATTTCATTAGTGTGCTACTTCCAGCATTTATTTTGTTATTTTTTGCCAGTGTTGGGTATGAGATAGAATGGAACATTTTTTTGACTTGGAGCACTTGAATTTCATCATTTGAGTATAGCTTGTTCATACCCCCCCCCCCCCCCCCCATTTATTTATTTGCTCAAAGTCACACAACTAGGCAATTATTAAGTGTCTGAGACCGAATTTGAATTCAGGTCCTCCTGACTTCAGGGCCAGTACTCTATCCACTGCGCCACCTACCTCTTCATATTCTTTTTTTTATGTTGTTGTTCATAACCTTTTGACTGTTTCTCTGAATATTTTGAATCCATTTTCTAGACATTTTGGATATCAAGTCTTTATTGAAAGAATCTGCTGCAAAGATATTTCCCTGTATATTTACTCTCTTAGTACTTTCCCCCTCACTTAGAGGTAAGTACCCTAGCTACCTCTTTACCCAGGTCTGGATCCCAAAGAGATAAAAAAGGAGCTATGTGTACAGAAATATTTCTTTTTGTTGTGGGGAAGATGTTCTCAGAAAAACCTGGAAAGACTGGAAGAAAGACTGCAAAGTAAAGTGAGCAGAATCAGGAAAATATTGTACACAGTATGATGATCACTAAATTTCAGTGGCATTGTGATCCAAGAAAAGAAATGGAGTCTTAACACAGATTGAAGCATACTTTTTAATTTTATTTTTCTTGGGGTTTTTTTTGTCTACTCTTATATAGAAATGTATGACTGCATCTGTATAATTTATATTAAGTTGCTTACTTTCTCAAGGAGGGTGGAGGAGGAGGGAATTCAATTTGAAATTCAGAATTAAATCTTAAATTTTTTTTTGTAATTGACAAAAATTTTTAAAAAAGGGGTGGAAAAAGAAGGAATTTAATCAATATTATACCTGAAACAGTTCTTTTTCTATGATTGTCTTCTTCCCTTTATAACCCTATTTTTATTTCCTTTTAATTTCCTCTTCAATGTCTGTCCTGAAGCTGAAGTTTATTTAACATTAAATTATTATTTCCTAGTATTATTATCCTCCTCTTGTTGAGTTTGAGGCATTTCTTCATCAAATTCTGTGTGTGTTTATTTGTATTCAACTTACCAAAATCAGATGAGTGAGGTTGCCCCTTTCCTTTCTTCTGTATTTGCACATTCTTTTTTCCCACTTCAGTTTTGAGAAATACTAAATTCCACCCATTTATTCCTCCTTTTTATTGTAATGTATCACTTTAATCTTTCCCCTTTTTCTTAAAACTAATAGTATAGGGGAGGCTAGGTGGTGCAGTGGATAGAGCACTGGCCTTGGAGTCAGGAGTACCTGAGTTCAAATCCAGTCTCAGACACTTAATAATTACCTAGCTGTGTGGCCTTGGGCAAGCCACTTAACCCCATTGCCTTGAAAAAAAAATCTAAAAAATAAAATAAAATAAAGTTCTTGAAAAAAAAACTAATAGTATAGAAACCAGTCCATCCATAGATCTTCCATCTTATTTAACTCTCAGTACCCTTTGAAGATAATATTCTGAAGATTCATTTTTATTCTCCCTTTATTAAAATCATTCTCTATCTCCTTGCAGTTGTTGAATACAGTTACCTTTCTAGATTCAAAATTTCTTTGAATTCTCATCTTACAAAATTAGGAAAACTTGAAAATTGTGTTTCCTTTTCCCATTCCCCCATCCCCTTCCTTAAGAATTATACTTATCTTTGTGGGGCTCAGTTTTTGGTGATTGAAATTAAGTAAACCTGTATTTCACCTCCTGAATAGATTGTATTCCAAGAAGGTAGAAGCTGCAAGTTTTTGGGGATAGTCTAACTGTAGTTCTAAAGTACTTTTTGTTTCTGGAGGGTTGCAGTTTTCTTTGACATGGAAATGCTCTGGATTCTGGCTAAAACATTCCTGGAACTTGCCATTTGCTTGACAGCTAGGTTGCATAATGGATAGAATACTGGATCTGAAATCAGAAAGACCAAAATTGTCCCCAGAAACTAATTATTATAACTCTGGTCAAGTTACTTTGGTCTGCTTCAGTTTTCTCAGTTAAAAATTAGGGATAATAATAAACCTGTTCCTTATAAAAATATTATAAAGATTACAGGAATTAGTATATTTAAATTTTTTTGCAACTATTATAAATAATATTTATTCTGTCAAAGTCACTGTCTTTCAAGGACTACATATTGGACACTGCACTAAGTGTTGGTCTCCCAAGTTTATAACCTTGATATTATCTTGACCTCCTCAGCCTCTCTCACTTCACAAACCCAATTACTTGCCAAGTCTTGACCTATATTTTTCTGTCTTTTGTTTTTTTTTTTAGACACAACATGCAAAGATAGTTTTAAACGATCATGCTTTTGTTTGCGGGTTTTTGAGTTTCACATTTTTCTTTCTCCTTTCCTCCCCTCCCCTGACAGAAAGCAGTCTAAAATAGGTTATACATGTATAATTTTATTAAATGTAAATCCATATTAAACATGTGGTGGAAGAAGATTGAAATCGAAACAGAAATTTTAGAGAAAAAGCAATTTACAAAAATAGGGGATGGGGCGGCTAGGTGGCATAGTAGATAAAGCACCGGCCCTGGAGTTGAGTACCTGGGTTCAAATCTGGTCTCAGACACTTAATAATTGCCTAGCTGTATGGCCTTGGGCAAGCCACTTAACCCTGTTTGCCTTGCAAAAACCTAAAAAAAACCCCCCCCCACACAAAAAACCCCCAAAGGGGATAGTAAGCTTTAGTTTGCATCTAAACTCCATAGTTCTGTGGATGTGGATGGTGTTTTCCATCACAAGTCTTTTAGTATTCTCTTTGATTATTGTGCTGGTGAAAGGACCAAGTCCATCATAATTGATCATCACTCAGTAATTCTCCTGTGTTGTTTTTTTTGTGATCTGTAAATTTGATAATTTAATTTTATTTTTTATTCTCATTTTGTACAAATGTTTTTTTTACATTAATAAAATATTTTTGTTTAAGAGTAAATGAAATACCCCCTCCCCCTCATGAATATAGACTTACTTGAGCAATAAAGTAAAGGGGAGAGAAAAAAAATTAAAATAAAAAAAGTAATAATTGTAGGTATGGCCAGGTGGAGCAATGGATGAAGCACCAGCCCTGGAGCCATGAGCACCCAAGCCTTCTTCCAGCCCTGTAGACCCAACAATCACCCAACCATGTGACATGCAAGCCACCCGATCCCCACTGCCCTGCAAAAACCAAAAAGAAGAAAAAAAAAAGACCCAAAATAAAATAAAATAGTAATAGTGGTAGGGGTGGCTGGGTAGTGGAGATAGCATTGGTCCTTGAGCCAGGAGCACCCAGGTACAAATCCAGCCTCAGACACTCAAAGATCATCCTGCTTATGTGGCTCCAGGCAGGCCATCCAGCCCCATTTGCCCTGCACCCTCCCCCAAATAACAATAATAAAAAAATGTGCTTCAGTCTTTGTTCCAACACCTGTCATGGGTGGATCACATTCTTTATGATAAGTCCATCACAAAAGTTACTTCCATATTTTTCCAACGTTGCCATTGCTGATTGCAACTCCCTTCTTTCGTATTTTCCACTAACCATGTACTCTATTTTCTCTCTCCTTTCACTCTGACTCTACTGTAGGGTCGCTGAGTGGCACAGCAGACAGATTTCTGCTCCTGGGGCCAAGAAGCCCTGGGTCCCCACATGACCCTTTAGGTCCATAATCCACCTGGCCCCATGGTCCTGGACAGGCCTTCTAATCCCAGCCCCTTGCAAGAAGTAAAAAAAGAAAATGTGTTATATCTGACAACTCTCCCCCCATGGTCCATCCTCTCCTCCTTTATTCACATCCCCACCCCTTCCCCCTGCTCCCCCTCCTTCTTACTCCAGATGCCCATAGCCCATTGAGTATATATATGCTGTTTCCTCTCCTAGCCACCTCTGATAAGAGCAAAGGTTCCCTCATTTCCCCTTGCCTTCCCCCCCTTCCATATCATTGCAATAGCTCATTGTAATAAAAAAACTTATTATATGAAATATTTTGGCCTATTCCCCCTCTCCTTTTTCTTTCTCCCATTACATTTCCCTTTCTTTCTATTGATTCCATTTTTACACCATATTTTATCTTTGAATTCAGCTTTCTCCTGTGCTTCAACTATAAAAGCTCCCTCTACCTGCTCTATTAATTGAGAAGGTTCATATGAGTATTATCAATGTCATTTTTCTATGCAGGAATACATGCAGTTCATCATCGTTAAATCCCTCATATTTTCCCCTTCTCCACTCTCTATGCTTCATCTGAGTCCTGTATCTGAAGATCAAACCTTCTGTTCATCTCTGGCCATTCCAAAAGGAACATTTGAAATTCACCTGATTCATTGAAAGTCCATCTTTTTCCCTGGAAGAGGACATACAGCCTTGCTGGGTAGTTCACTCTTGCCTTAAGCTCTTTTGCCTTCTGGTATATTATATTCCATGCCCTATGAGCTTCCAATGTAGCTGCTGCTAAGTCCTGTGTGATCCTGACTGCAGCTCCACGATATTTGAACTTTGTCCTTCTGGCTGCTTGTAATATTTTTCTCTTTGACTTGGGAGTTCTGGAACTTGGCTATAATATTCCTGGGGGTTGGTTTTTTGGGATCTCTTTCTTGGGGGGATCAGTGGATTCTCTCCATTTCTATTTTGCCCTCTGCTTCTAGAATATCAGGGCAATTTTCCTGTATAATTCTTTGAAAATGATGTCAAGGCTCTTTTCCTGATCCTGACTTTCAGGTATTCCAATAATTTTTAAATTATCTTTCCTAAGTCTGTTTTCCATAGCAGTTGTTTTTTCAATGAGATATTTCACATTTTCTTCTAATTTTTCATTGTTTTGGTTTTGGAGTATTGATTCCTGATTTCTGGTAAATTCATCAATCTCCCTGAATTCTATTCTTTGTCTGAAGGATTTGTTCTCCTGGCCCATTTTGCTTTTTAAAGCATTCTTCTCAATAACTTTTTGAACTGTTTTATCCATTTGACCTAAGCTGGTTTTTAGCAATGCTATTTTCTTCAGCATTTTTTTGGATTTTCTTGACTTAGGCTGCTGACTTCATTTTCATGTTTTTCCTGCATCTCTCTCCTTTCTTTTCCCAGTTTTTCTTCCAACTCCCTCATTTGATTTTCAAAGTCTTTTTTGAGCTCTGTCATAGCTTGAGCCCAATTTCTGTTTTTCTTGGAGTCTTTAGATGCAGGAGCTTGTGCTTCCTCATCTTCAGACTGAGTATTTTGATCCTTCTTGGGCTCATATGCAAAATATTTCTCAATGGTGTTCCTCTCATTTCTCTGCTAGTTCATTTTCCCAGCCTGGGCCTGGTTTTGGGGTGCTTGCTGAGCTTTTGGGACACTCCCACAAGGGTCTCAGTGTGTGAGGCTCTATCCTCCCTCCTGGTCTGTGAATGACCATAAGTGTTCCCCTCTGCCACAGGGCTGAGGTGGGGGGGGGCTGTTGTTCTATGGGGGGCCTAGACTGGGATCAGGATCTGAATGTGGTCAGAGCCCCAGAGTCCTGTTCCAGGGGCAGAGGACAGAGCTCTGCAGTCTCTCTTTACTCCCCTCCTTCAGTTCAATGGGCTCATGCCCTGGAGGCTCCTGCTTACCGGCTCCCCCTGCTTCAGGGCTGCTGAAAGACCAGGCTACTTGCTGTGTGCCCTGAGGGCTGGGCTCCACTTGCTTGCTCTGGCAGAGTTTACCACCCCCCCACCCCTGCCTATTCCCCCACTTTGTGCCCGGTGCTCCTCGGGGTGCAGCTCAGGAGACTCCCCCCGGTGCTGTGAGCTGAGGCCCCCAGCGCCCTGGGGCTGCCTCCGGGAGGCTGAAGTTCTTTAGCTCTGGTGGGCCACCCCTCCAGCGGGCCGCCCCTCCGACCCCTGGGAGCAGAGCCTTTCTGCTCTTTTCCAGGTTACCTTGAGTAGGAGAACTGCCTCTCTGGGTTCCTTTGTGGGTTCTGTCTCTCAAAAGTTTAGTTAGAGTCCTTAGTTTTAAGTTTTATCAGAGAGTGCCCTTCTTGTCACCATCTTGGCTCCGCCCCCCTGTCCTGTGTTTCTTAATGATATATATAGAATTGTGGTTTATACTGTGTTTGATTTATTGGTTATTGCCTACTAACTGGACTTGATCTCCTACAGGTTAATTCTTTTGGAGGGATATTGTAAAAGAAGCAGGTATTAGGCTAGATGATGCCTGCTAATGCCTTTTCCAACAAAGATTCCATGATTGCACTAAAACATAAAATAGTTGGTTGGGAAATGAGCCAGTGGAAATGGGCATATTAAAATCTATTTTAATATTGTTAGTCAGGTGTTAGGCAAATAGGTAGTACAATATCTTTGTGAAATTGAGAGTTTGAGTTTTCGTTTTCATAATTGGTTTTAATTCTATTATATATTTCTCTTTCAGACGTGTCCTATTTGTGTGTCTCTTCCATGGGGAGATCCTAGCCAGATTACTAGAAATTTTGTTAGTCATCTAAATCAGAGACATCAGTTTGATTATGGCGAATTTGTGGTAAGTATTTAGTTTCTTAGAAAAAAGAATTCATTGTTACGAAAAAGCAACTGAATCTATTATTTTAAACTTCTAAATTATGAGTTTTGAGTATGCTCTTGTGACACAGTGATGCTATGGAGACTTTATTTTGACTTTTTAAAAAATAAACCTTTTCTAGAAGTGGCACAGGTCTAGCTTTCTTCTGTTCTTGCAGTAGTTGATTATATTGTATTAAATACAAAAATCATCTATAACTTGATGGAAAATTGTGCGTTTTTTTTTTGGGTAGAGCAATGGGGTTAAGTGATTTGTCCAAGGTCACATAGGTAGGCATTACATGTTTGAGGTTGGATTTGAACCCAGTTTCTCCTGACTCCAGTGCCAGTGCCCTGTCCACTGCGCCACCTAGCTGCTTCACATTGTGCTTTTTTAAAAATAATTTTTATTAAAGATATCATTTGAGTTTTACAATTTCTCCCCCCATCTTACTTCCCTCTCCCAACCCCCCCCTACATAAAGCAATCTGTCAGTCTTTACTTTGTTTCCATGTTGTACCTTGATCCAAATTGAGTGTGATGAGAGAGAAATCATATCCTTAAAGAAGATAAGTCTAAGAGGTAACAAGATCAGAAAAAAAAATATCCGTTCTTTTCTAAATTAAAGGGAATAGTCCTTGAACTTTGTTCAAACTCCACACCTCCTTATCTGGATACAGGTGGCTCTCTCCTTTGCAGACAGCCCCAAATTGTTCCTGATTGTTGCACTGATGGAATGAGCGAGTCCTTCAAGGTTGAACATCACTCCCATGCTGCTGTTAGGGTGTACAGTGTTTTTCTGGTTCTGCTCATCTCACTCAGCATCAGTTCATGCAAATTCCTCCAGGCTTCCCTGAAATCCCATCCCTCCTGGTTTCTAATAGAACAATAGTGTTCCATGATACACATATACCACAGTTTGCTAAGCCATTCCCCAATTGAAGGACGTTTACTTGATTTCCAATTCTTTGCCACCACAAACAGGGCTGCTATAAATATTTTTGTACAAGTGATGTTTTTACCCTTTTTCATCATCTCTTCAGGATATAGACCCAGTAGTGGTATTGCTGGGTCAAAGGGTATGCACATTTTTGTTGCCCTTTGGGCATAGTTCCAAATACCTCTCCAGAAGGGTTGAATGAGTTCACAGCTCTGCCAACAGTGTGGTAGTGTCCCAGATTTCCCACAACCCTTCCAACAATGATCATTATCCTTCCTCGTCATATTGGCCAATCTGAGAGGTGTGAGGTGGTACCTCAGAGAAGCTTTAATTTGCATTTGTTTTATAATTAATGATTTAGAGTATTTTTTCATATGGCTATAGATTGCTTTGATGTCATCTGTAAATTGCCTTTGCATATCCTTTGACCATTTGTCAATTGGGGAATGCCTTTTTGTTTTAAAAATAAGACTCAGTTCACTGTATATTTTAGGAATGAGTGAGTCCTTTGTCAGAATCATTAGTTGTAAAGATTGTTTCCCAATTTACTACATTTCTTTTGATCTTGGTTACAGTGGTTTTATTTGTGCAAAAGCTTTTTAATTTAATGTAATTGAAGTCATCTAATTGGTTTTTGGTGATGTTCTCCAACTCTTCCTTAGTCATAAACTGCTTCCCTTTCCACAGATCTGACAGGTAAACTAGTCCTTGATCTTTTAATTTGCTTATAGTATTGTTTTTTATGTCTAAGTCCTATAGCCATTTGGATCTTATATTGGTAAAGGGTGTTAGGTGTTGGTCTCATCTAAGTTTCTTCCATACTAACTTCCAGTTATCCCAGCAGTTTTTTATCAAAGAGGGAGTTTTTATCCCAATGGCTGGACTCTTTGGGTGTATCAAACAGCAGATTACTAGAATCATCTCCTGCTAATGCACCTAGTCTATTCCACTGGTCCACCACTCTATTTCTTAGCCAATACTAAACAGTTTTGATGACTGATGCTTTATAATATAATTTTAGATCAGGTAGGGCTAAGCCACCTTTTTTTTGTACTTTTTTTTCATTAAGCTCCTGGCAATTCTTGACTTTTTATTTCTCCATATGAATTTACTTACATTTTTTTATAATTCGTTAAAGTAATCTTTTGGCATTTTGATTGGTAGGGCACTAAACATATAGTTTAGTTTTGGTAGAATTGTCATTTTTATTATATTAGCTTTACCTATCCATGAGCAGTTGATGTTTGTCCAGTTATTTAAATTTGATTTAATTTGTTTGAGAAGTGTTTTATAATTGTTTTCAAAAAGATTCTGAGTCTGTCTTAGCAAATAGACTCCCAGGTATTTTATATATTATCTGAGGTTACTTTGAATGGGATTTCTCTTTCTAGCTCTTCCTGCTGTAACTTGCTAGACCTATATATAGACAAGTTGAGGATTTATGAGGGTTTATTTTATAACCTGCAACTTTGCTAAAATTGCTAATTGTTTCCAGTAGTTTTTTGGATGATTTCTTGGGATTCTCTAGGTAGACCATCATGTCATCTCCAAAGAATGAGAGTGTTGTCTCTTCCTTCCCAATTCTAATTCCTTCAATTTCTTTTTCTTCTCTAATTGCTGATGCTAACATTTCCAGTACAATATTGAATAGTAGTGGTGATAATGGGCACCCTTGTTTCACCCCTGATCTTACTGGGAATGCCTCTAGCCTCTCCCCATTGAATATAATGCTTTGTAATAGATACTGCTTAGTAATAGATACTGCTAATTATTCTAAGGAGAACAGTCCATTTATTCCTACACTCTCTAGTGTTTTAATAGGAATGGATGCGGTATCTTGTCAAAAGCTTTTTCAGCATCTATTGATAAGAGCATATGATTTCTGATAGGTTTGTTGTTGATATAATTGAGTATATTAACAGTTTTCCTAATATTGAACCAACCCTGCATTCCTGGAATAAATCCTACTTGATCATAATGTATTATCCTAGTGATAACTTGTAAGCATTTTGCTAAGATTTTATTTATGATTTTTGCATCTGTATTCATCAGGAAAATAGGTCTATCATTTTCTTTCTCTGTTTTAACTCTTCCTGGTTTAGGTAACAGTACCATATTGGTTTCATAGAAAGAGTTAGGCAGAGTTCCATCTTTCCCTATTTTTCCAAAGAGTTTATATAGGATTGGACCCGATTGTTCCTTAAATGTTTGGTAGTATTCACTTGTGAATCCATCAGGCCCTGGAGATTATTTTTTTTAAGAGAGTTCAATAATGGCTTGTTGAATTTCTTTTTCTGAGATAGGGTTGTTTAGGTATCTAATCTCTTCTTCATTTAACCTGGGCTACTTATATTTTTTGTAAATATTCATCCATTTCACTTAGATTATCAAATTTATTAGCATAGAGTTAGGCAAAATAATTTCGAATTATTACTTTAATTTCCGTTGGTGGTGAGTTCACCTTTTTTCATTTATGATACTAGCAATTTGGTTTTCTTTCTTTTTTTTTTTAATCAAATTGACCAGAGGTTTATCAATTTTATTGGTTTTTTCATAATATCAACTTTTGGTTTTATTTATTCAATAGTTTTTTTGCTTTCGATTTTATTAATTTCTCCTTTAATTTTTAGAATTTCTAATTTGGTATTTAATGGGGGATTTTTGATTTGTTCTTTCTCTAATTTTTTAGTTGCATGTTTAGTTCATTGATTTCCTCTTTCTCCAATTTATTCATGTAAGCATTTAGAACTGTAATATATCCCCTGAGAGTTGCTTTGAATGAATCCCATAGGTTTTGGTATGTTGTTTCACTATTATCATTATCTAGGATAAAATGGTTAATTCTTTCTATAATTTGCTTTTTGGTCCACTCATTTTTTAAAATGAGGTTATTCAGTTTCCAATTTGTTCTGGGTCTATATCTCCTTGGCGCCCAGTATTGCATATGACTTTTAATAGCATTGTGATCTCAGAAAGATGTATTCACTATTTCTGACTTTCTGCAGTTGATCATTAGGTTTTTGTGTCCTAATACATGGTCAATTTTTGTATAAGTTCCATGTATTGCAGAGAAAAAGGTATATTCCTTTCTATCCCCGTTCAGTTTCCTCCATAAGTCTACCATATCTAATTTTTCTAACAATCTATTTACCTCCTGAACTTCTTTCTTGTTTATGATTCCATTTATGTAGATCTGAGAGTGGGAGGTTGAGGTCTCTCTCCCACTAGTAGAGTTTTGCTGTCGATGTCTTCCTGTCGTTCTTTCAGCTTCTCCTCAAAGCATTGGGTGCTGTCCCACTGGGTCCATATATATTCAATATTGAAATGACTTTATTGTCTGTGGTACCTTTTAGGAGGCTATAGTTTCCTTCCTTATCTCTTTTAACACTATTTTTGCTGCTGCTTTGTCTGAGATAAGGATTGCTACCCCTGCTTTTTTTACTTCGGCTGAAGCAAAATATATTTTGCTCCAACCTTTTACTTTTACTCTATATGTATCTCTTGTAAGCAGCGTATTGTAGGATTCTGTTTTTTTAATCCACACTGCTATTTGCTTATGTTTTAAGGGAGAGTTCATCCCATTCACATTCAAGGTTATTACTAATTCTTTATTGCCCTCCATGCTATCTTCCATCTGTTTGTATTTTTCCCCTTCCCCCCCCTTATCCATATTCCCCAGTATTTTGTTACTGAATACCACCCCCTTCAGTGTGTTTGCCCTCCTATATCACCCCTCCCCTTTTTTCCCCTTTTCGTTTGTCCCTTTTCCTCTTCCCTTCCTTTTGTTATTTCCCCTTTTTTCCCCCCCACTCCCCTTCCCTTTCTCTGTCCCCCACTCCCCTTTTCCCCTTTTAATTCTTGAAAGGTTAGATGTTTTATAAGTTAACCGAGTATGTGTAGGTTGACTTTAAGCCAAGTCTGATGAGAAGAACATTCAGGTGTTTCTCATCTGCTCCCTTCTTCCCCTTTATTACCATAGGTTTTTTGTAGCTCTTAGTGTAATGAGATTTACCCCATCAGCCCCCTCCCTCCTCCAGTCTCTTTGCTGTCCTCCTTTTTAAGGAGGTAGTGTTTTTTTAGATCATTCTAAGTCATAGAAAATTCTGTGTTTGTCCCTTCTAGTTCAGTATATTCTATCCAATAGAGTCAAAATTCCTGAGAGTTATTAAGAGTCTTTCTCCCAAGTGGGGTTAAAGCCAGTTACATCCCATTAGATAGCAGTCTCATGGATAGGTCATGAATGTCCATCATTTCCGGCTGGGTATAATGCTCTCTGTTAGAGTTACAATTCTCAAGATTTATGAAAATCTTTGTTCCCCCCATGCTGGGATATAGCCAGTTTCAATTTACTGGATTGCATTTTTTTCACTTTTACTGCCCCCCCCCCTTTTTTTTACCTTTTCATGTGTCTCTTGAACCTCCTGTTTGATGTTCAAATTTTCTGTTTAGCTATGGTCTTTTCATCAGAAATTTTTGAAATTCTTCCATTTCATTAAATGTCCATCTTTTTCCCTGGAAGAGAAGGCTCCGCTTTGCTGGAAAGTAGATTCTTGGCTGCATTCCAAGCTCCCTTGCTCTTCGAAATATCTCGTTCCAGGCCCTTGGATCCCTTAATGTTGATTCAGCCAGGTTCTACATGATCCTTACTGTGGCTCCTTTATATTTAAATTGTTTCTTTCTGGGTGCTTGCAGGATTTTCTTTTTTAATCTGATAGTTCTGGAGTTTGGCCACAACATTCCTTGGTGTTTTCATTTTAGGATCTTTTTCTGGTGGGGATCGATGTACTCTTTCAATAACTACTTTGCCCTCTGATTCCATGATATCAGGGCAGTTTTCCATCACTAGATCCTGTAATGTTAAGTCCAGGGTTTTTTCCTCTTCAATGTTTACAGGAAATCCTATAATTTTCAGGTTGCCCCTCCTTGATCTATTCTCGAGGTCAGTGGTTTTGTTGATGAGGTATTTTACGTTTTCTTCTATTTCTATATTTTTGATTTTGTTTAACTGACTCTTGCTGTCTCACGGAGTCATTAGTTTCTGTAGACTCCATTCTGTTTTGGAGGGAGGAGTTTTCTTCATTAACCTTTTGTAACTCCTTTTCCAATTCGTCAATTCTACTTTTGAAAGAGCTTTCCATTTGACCAGTTGAGTTTTTGAGAGAATTAATGTCTTTTTGCATTTGCCCATTTGAACATCTGAGAGAATTTTTCTCATTTTGTATTTGTCCAATTGAGGATCTGAGAGATTTATTCTCATTTTGAATTGGTCCAATAGATGCTGTGAGAGATTTATTCTCATTTTTTAATTGTCCAAATGATGATCTGAGACATTTATTCTCCTTTTGTATTTGTCCAGTTGTACTTTCTAAGGTTTTGTTTTCTTGTTGTAAGGTATTAATCGTCTCTCCCAAATTTTTAATCTCCTTCCTTTATTTCTTCAAGGAAGTCTTTCTGTGCTGGAGACCAGATTGTATTCTCCTCAGATGTTCCAGGTCTCTCTGAGGTAGGGTCTTTCCTTTCCAGGAATTTTTCTATGGATCCACCTTTCTGCTGACCCTTCTTCATTTTGCTTAGACCTGAGTTGGGGAGGGGCTGGTTCACCGGGGCTTGGGATCCCTAAAGGCTTTTCTGAGTGCAGTTCCTCTGGCTGGCCAGTAGGAGGTGCTGGTTACTTCCTCTGGAGTTGAGGCCTTCTCCCTTTGCTTGAAGGGGGAGGGGTTGGAGTTATTGAATTCTTTTGCCTTCAATCAGTGGTGGGCTTTACCCTGGCCTGAGGTCAACCCCTCAGCTGGGCTGGTTCTTCTGCTCACACACCTGGATTCGGCCAAAGCTGCTGCTGGAGACAAATCCTGAGGTAGATGTTCTTTCTCCTGGCTTTTCTTTCTGGGTCTGATTTCTTTTAAGAGGTTTGTGTCATGTGATAGATGGGGAAGAGATAAGGAGACTTTAGAACTGTGCCTGTCTTCTCTCCGCCATTTTGGCCGGAACTATATTGTGCTTTTTTAATAAAATCTCTGCAGATACTGCTTTTTCAAGTCTAGCAGTCTCACATGTACTTACTAAAGTGGCAGCTTATCTTTATACCTAAGACAAATGTGTCTTAAAGGAAACCTGGCTTTAATTTTGATGAAGACAGATGTCCAGGTATTAGAGATTAGCAGATGGCTCATGTAAAATTTCACTCCTCTTGTCATAGAGTTAATGATAATAATTTTCCAAATTTAAATTTGATGACATAATTAAAATATAGCAAATGAATAATTTTTTAAATTTTTTATTTAATATTTATTCTCATTTTGTACAAATTTTTTTTTACATTAATAAAATATTCTTGTTTAAGAGTAAACAAAATACCCCCTTTCCTCCAAATATAGACTTGCTTGAGCAATAAAGTAAAGGGGAGAGAAAAAAAATTAAAATTAAAAAAATAGTAATAATTGTAGGTATGGCCAGGTGGAGCAATGGATGCAACACCAGCCCTGGAGCCATGAGCACCTGAGCCCACATCTGCCCCGTACATCCAACAATCACCCAGTTGTGTGACATGCAAGCCACCTGAACCCCACTGCCCTGCAAAAACCAAAAAAAAGAAAAAAAAGACCCAAAATAAAATAAAATAGTAATAATAGTAGGGGTGCCTGGGTGGCAGACAGAGCATTGGCTCTTGAGCCAGGAGCACCTGGGTCCAAATCGACCTCAGACACCCAGCGATCCCCCTGCTATGCAGCCCCCGGCAGGCCACCCAGCCCCATTTGCCCTTCACCCCCCCCATAATAATAATAATAATAAATGTGCTTCAGTCTTTGTTCCAACACCAGCAACTCTGTCATGGGTGGATCACATTCTTTATGATAAGTCCATGGCAAAAGTTACTTGCATATTTTTCCAACGTTGCCATTGCTGATCGCAACTCCCTCTTTTCGTATTTCTCCACTACCATGTACTCTATTTTCTCTCTCCTTTCACTTTGACTCTGCTGTAGGGTATCTGAGTGGCGCAGCAGACAGATCCCTGGTCTTGGGGCCAAGAAGCCCTGAGCCCCCATACCACCCCTTAGGTCCAGCATCCACCTGGCCTTATGTCTCGGACAGGCCTTCCAATCCCAGCCCTTTGCAAGAAGTAAAAAAGAAAATGTGTTATATTTGACCACTCTCCCCCCATGGTCCATCCTCTCCTCCATCACTCACATCCCCCCCTTCCCCCTGCCCCCCCGCCTGATTACTTCAGATGCCTATACCCCATTGAGTATATATGCTGTTTCCTCTCCTAACCACCTCTGATGAGAGCAAAGGTTCCCTCATTCCCCCTTGCCTTCCCCCCTTCCATATCATTGTAACAGCTCATTGTAAGAAAGAAAAATCTTATTATGTGAAATATCTTAGCCTATTCCCCCCTCTCCTTTTTCTTCCATTACATTTCCCTTTTTTCTATTGACCCCATTTTTACACCATATTTTATTTTCAAATTCAGATTTCTCCTGTGCTTCAACTATAAAAGCTTCCCTCTACCTGCTCTATTAACTGAGAAGGTTCATATAAGTATTATCATTGTCATTTTTCTATGCAAGAATACATGCAGTTCATCCTCATTAAGTCCCTCATATTTCCCCCCCTCTCCTCCAATCTCCATGCTTCACCCGAGTCCTGTATCTGAAGATCAAACCTTCTGTTCAGCTCTGTTCCTGTTCCAACAGGAACATTTGAAATTTCCCTGGTTCATTGAAAGTCCATCTTTTTCCCTGGAAGAGGACATTCAGCCTTGCTAGGTAGTTGATTCTTGGTTGCATTCTAAGCTCTTTTGCCTTCTGGTATATTCCAAGCCCTACGAGCTTTTAATGTAGTTGCTGCTAAGTCCTGTGAGATCCTGACTGCAGCTCCATGTTATTTGAAGTGTGTTCTTCTGGCTGCTTGTAATATTTTCTCTTTGACCTGGGACTTCTAGAATTTGGCTATAATATTCCTAGGTGTTGGTTTTTTGGGATCTCTTTCTTGGGGGGATCGGTGGATTCTCTCCATTTCTGTTTTGCCCTCTGTTTCTAGAATATCAGGGCAATTTTCCTGTAGTAATGCTTTGAAAATGATGTCAAGGCTCTTTTCCTGATCATGACTTTCAGATATTCCAATAATTTTTAACTTATTTTTCCTAAGTCTTTTTTTCCATAGCAGTTGTTTTTTCAATGAGATGTTTCACATTTTCTTCTAATTTTTCATTTTTTTAGTTTTAAAGTATTGATTCCTGATTTCTGGTAAATTCATCAATCTCCCTGAGTTATATTCTTTGTCTGAAGGATTTGTTCTCCTCAGAGAGTTTTCTTATCTCTTTTTTCCATCTGGCCAATTTTGCTTTTTAAAGCATTCTTCTCCTCAAAACTTTTTGAACTGTTTTATCCTTTTGACCTAAGCTGGTTTTTAGCATGCTATTTTCTTCAGCATTTTTTGGATTTCCTTGACTAGGCTGCTGACTTCATTTTCATGTTTTTCCTGCATCTCCTTTATTTTCCCAGTTTTTCTTCCAACTCCCTCATTTGATTTTTAAAGTCTTTTTTGAGCTCTGTCACAGCCTGAGCCCAATTTCTGTTTTTCTTGGAGTCTTTAGATGCAGGAGCTTGTGCTTCCTCATCTTCAGACTGAGTATTTTGATGCTTCTTGGACTCATGCAAAATATTTTTCAATGGTGTTCCTCTCATTTCTCTGCTTGCTCATTTTCCCAGCCTGGGCCTGGTTTTGGGGTGCTTTCTGCGCTTTTGGGATACTCCCACAAGGGACTCAGTGTGTGAGGCTCTGTCTTCCCTCCTGGTCTGTGAATGACCATTAGCGCCCCCCTCTGCCACGGGGTTGAGGGGGGGGGCCATTGCTGTTCTATAGTGGGGCCTAGACTGTGATCAGGATCTGAATGTGGTCAGAGCCCCAGAGTCCTGTTCCAGGGGCAGAGGACAGAGCTCTGCAGTCTCTCTCTCTTCACTCCCCTCCCTCAGCTCAATGGGCTCATGCCCTGGGGGCTCCTGCTTCCCAGCTCCCCATGCTTCTGTTTCCTGGATGTGTAATGCAGTGGCCATGCTGTTCTCAGTGTCCCCTGAGGGCTGGGCTTCATGTGCTCTCTCTGGCATGGGTCCCCGTTCTTACCCCCCCTTCCCCCAATTTGTGCCTGGTGCTCCCCAGGGTGTAGCTCAGGAAACTCCCCCCACTGCTGCTTCTGGGAGGCTGAAGTTCTTTCACCCTGGCTGGCCGCCCCTCCAACCCTGGGGAACAGAGCCTTTCTGCTCTTTTCCAGGTTACCTTGAGTAGAACTACCTCCCTGGGACCCTCTGTGGGTTCTGTATCTTGTAAATTTATTTAGAGTCCTTAGTTTATGAGTTTTATGAGAGAGTGCCTAAGACGCGATCCAATCTTGTTACCATCTTGGCTTTTCCCCTGCAAATGAATATTTTTGCAAAAATTTTGGTGACATTCTGCTAAATAGAAAACATTTTTCATTTGTATTTAAAATGGCTAGAGCCTTAACACTTCTAATTTTAAAAGATTAGTAGTTAATTATTAATTCCTTATTTCTTTGTGATATGAACATATTTCTTTTGATGTATAGGATGGCTCTTTAATATTAAAAACTTACCCACCTTTTAAAAACCTAATAATCCTTCTATATGAAGACATACATTAACATTTTTTTCTTTTTTAGGTTTTTTTGCAAGGCAGATGTGGTTAAGTGGCTTGCCCAAGGCTACACAGCTAAGTAATTATTAAGTGTCTGAGACCAGATTTGAACCCAGGTTCTCTTGACTTCAGGGCCGGTGATTTATCCACTACGCCACCTAGCTGCCCCCAAAATGACTTTTCTTTTTAGGTTTTTTTTTTTTTTGCAAGGCAGAGGGGGTTAAGTGGCTTGCCCAAGGCCACACAGCTACGTAATTATTAAGTGTTTGAGTCTGGATTTGACCCCAGGTACTCCTGACTTCAGGGCCGATGCTTTATCCACTGCACCACCTAGCTGCCTCTAGATTACAGATATTTTTGAAGTATCTTAAGACACTTGAAATATGAAGGTAAAATTAAATCTCTGGTCCTTAAGGAATTTAATATTCTACTGTTAAAGGTTAGAAAATATTACCCAATTAAATACATGTTTTTTTGAGATGACCATCAGAATTGGGCTTGGGGAAATTTGGGGAGGGCTTCATAGGGAATGTGACTGCTGATTGATCTTGGAAGAAATATATGTAATACATTAGTAGTAGGAGTCACTGACTTTAGTAAAAATATAAGAAGATGGCAAAAGAAATATTTAGGGAACAACTAGTAATGTGTAAGTGTATGCGGTCTGGAAGTGCAATAATATGATATATGATTGATTGTTAAGTGTGAACTAGATTGTGGATAGTCTTATTTCTGGAGGAATTTCTCTTTTACCCTAGAGATAATTAGAAAACCACAAAATTGTTTGTTTTTTAATATTATTTTCCCCTCAATTATATGTAAAGACAATTTTTATTCATTCTTTAAAGTTTTGCATTCCAAATTCTCTTCCTTCCCCTTTTTCCTACTTCCTGAGATGGCAAGCCATTTCCATTATTAGTAAGTTTTAAACAAAATACAGACCAAAAATCCAAACACAATCTACAAAAAACAAAGTAAAAGATAGGCTTTGATCTATGTTCAGATTCTATTATTTCTTTCTCTGAAGGTGGATAATGTTTTTTCATCATGAATTCTTTGATTGTTTTATATCATTGTATTGTTGAGAAATAGCTAAGTCATTCACAGTTGATCATAATACAGTATTACTATTACTGAATACAGTGTTCTGGCTCTGTTCACTTCATTTTAAATCAGTTTCTTTAAATCTTTGCACTAAAATCATCTTGCTCATCTCTTCTTATCGCACAATAATATTCCATCATAATCACAAAAGCACAGCTTGTTCAGCCATTCACCATTTGAAGGACACCTCAGTTTCCTATTCTTTGCCACCACAAAAAGAACTGCTGTACTGTTATTAATATTTTAGTAAAAATGTGACCTTTTGCAAGGCCCCCCACCCCTTGTGATCTCTTTGGAATATAGACCACGATAGTAGTATTCCAGGATCAAAGGGCATGCAGAATTTTTAGTCTTTTGTGTATTGTTCCAAATTGCTCTCCAGAATGGTTGAATCAGTTCACAACTCATAGTTTATTAATGTTCCAGTTTTCTCACATCCCCTCCCAACATTTTATTTTTTACCTTTTTTGTCATTTTAGCCAATTTTATAGGTGTGTGAGATGGTACTTCAAAGTTGTTTTAATTTGCATTTCTCTAATCTGATTGTTTTTGGAACATTTTCTATGACTATAGATTTAATTTCTTCATCTGAAAACTGCCCATATATCTTTGACCATTGATCACAATTTGGCTTAATTCTCTATATTTGAGAAATGAGATCCTTAATTGAGAACCTTTATGAAAAAAAATTTACAGTGCTTTCTGCTTTCTACTGTTGTTTGCCTTGATTGTTTTTGCAATTTTTTTTGAGCTATGGAATATTTTGGCAATTATATAGAGGACAGATTGAAGGACGGAGAGACTGGGAGCAGAAAGACCAGACAAAAGTAACTGGTACATTAGTCCAGGTCAAAAGATAAAGCTTGTTCATTCATTAAAATAGTATTTGTATATATAAAATGAATATGAGAGATATTTAGCAGGAGAGTGGTAGGATTTGGCAACTGATTGGATTTGTGGATGAGAGAGAAAGGAAAGAGTTACGAATAGGTATGATTGCAAAGAATATGATGTCTGAAGACCTAGTTTTGGTGACTGTTTATGTAATCTGGGACAAATTAGTTTTCCTTTCTAGGTCTTAGTTTCCTGATTTCAGATCATTTCCTTTTCTTTGTATTTCTGCTGAACTTGGTGTCTTTGAGGTTAGTTGTGCCTTTAACAGAAATATGTTTGAAGAGAGTGAGTTTGAAATTGACATGGTTAATTCTCAGGTAGAGATCCTGGCAGGCAGTTGACAGTATGTGACCTGAGTTCTTTTTGCAAGATGTTTGGATTGATCTACTTGAGAGTCATTTGGGTAAAAATAATTAAATTCATGCAATGTGATAAAATTTATTGAGGATAGAGAGTGAAGGGATAATGGAGCCCAACCATGCTTAGCATGGATACTTAATACTCAATGCATGGAAAATGAATGGATGATGAAATACCAAATAAAATTTTTGGAAAAGAATTGCTAGAGTGGAGGAAAATTGGCTTTAGTATTTAGTGTTGTGGAAGTGAGTGTAGGTTGATGTAGCTAGGAGGGATGAGAAAGCTCAGTAGTAGCTGAAACTGCAGAGTGATCAAGGAGAATGAGCTGAGGGAAGAGGACATTAATATTTTTAGCAGTTTATATTATTGATAACCTTGGAAAGAGAATAGTTTTAGGAGAGTGCTAGAGGGGGGTTGGAAGTGGGGTTGATAACATATGCATTGGTTGCAGTGAAGGGGTGTGGGAACATTTAGAGAAAGGTATTGAAAGGATCAAAGAACCATACGTTTGGAAAGGGCCTCAGAAGTCATCTTGTCCATCCCCCTTCTAGAGATTAGGAAACCAAGGTCTTGGAAGGTTTACTCTAGATTTTTGAGTATAAGCATTGTGATTTGAACTCAAATCCTTTGAATTGATGCTCTTTCCTCATACTATGGGAGTTTGAAAAGATGGTAGGATCAGGTGATTTTTTTTTTTAAGATGGTGTAACTAATAGGTTTCAAATTGTATCTGGCTAACTAGTAAATCTTTAGAATAAGGACATTGATATTTAAAAGTGAATAATTCATAGGATCATAAAATTGTAGCTATAAGGAGTCTTAGAAATTATTTATTCAGCCCTCTCAGTTTTGTGCATGAAGAAGCTGATACCCAAAAGATGAAGGGAATTAACCAAAGCTCCATGCTTAGAAAATAGTTAGAATGGTACCCTGGACTTACAGTTCCCAAAATAGCTTGTTTCCACTTCACCATGATCTTTTCAGAATAAACAAACAAAGAACCCAATCAAAATGCCATTACTCTTAGATAGTTGTATAGGTATTTCTTTCTATCAGCTGTGGCCTTTTTTTTAGCTTCTGCATTTTCTGTGATCTAAAAACTTAAAGAGCAAATATATACAGTTAGTCAACTTTTAAAGTTCATTATTTGTTATTGAACAATTTAATTTTGTCCATTTGATAAAAGCAGTGTTTAGTGAAATTTAAAGGTATTTGTGCAAATCTTCTCAAGCTGCTATGTTTGTGAAGATACTTAAATTAGTTTCCTTTAAAAATAAGCAGTTCTGTTAAAAATCTTTACCCATAATTGTTTCTAAATAATGAGCTTTGCAAGAAATTTTTATTTTGCGTGTTTTTTGTTGTTGTTGTAGTTGCTGTCTTTTTTGTCTCTGTATCCCTCTAGGGCTTAGCAGAAAACATAATATTACATAATAATTATGTACCTTAGCCAGGTACATAATAGGCATTTAATACATCTTAATTGACTACTAACTTACTATAATTCAAAATGTTATCTTTCCAAATAATAGAAACAGTAAAATATAACTCTGAAAGGTGAAACATTTAAAGCTACATACATAATAGCACTTATTAAATGTTTAATTGATTATTAACTTTTTATCATATGTTAAAAGTTATCTTTCCTAATACTAGAAGTAGTAAAATATTACCTGAACGCTGAAACAATTAAAGCTACATGTGGGAAAAAATAGCGGAAACAATAGTGAATTTTTAAAATCACCAGTCTTTTTACTGTTAATTATGAGAGTTAAAGAAAATTTAAACTTTCCCAGCTGCAAAAATAAGCATTAGTGTTTCTTTTTTTATTAAAAATTTTTATTTTTTCAAATTGAATGTAAAAACAATTTTTCATTTTTATTTTTTAACATTTTGAATTCCATTTTCTGATTCCTAACCATCCTCCCCTGAAACAGCTGGCAATTAAATGGAGCTTAAACTTACACAACATTTCCCATACTAACCATGTTGCAATAGAAAATACAAATCATAAAACTCCAAGAAAAATAAAACTACAATCCTGACCTTTGATATGCATTTATCCTCAAGTAAATTTTTTTTATATGTTAGTACCTAATTGAAGTTGAATAATTTTTTTTACTGTGGAAATGATTTTTCAAAGTTAAAATATTTTAAAAGATGTAAATTTCAATCTTGCCAGAAAATTAATCAAGTATTTCTCTGGAGGCAAAAAATGTGTTGGCTAAAATTTATTGATAAGTTAGGATGGAAAATAGACTGGAATAATGCACCTCATAATGAATGTGAACTTTCTAATTTTATTTGTGTAAGAAAATTTGCCATCTTCCATACTAATATATTTATGTATCTGGCTTTGGCCAGCATTTAAAAATCCTTATGTAATATGAATTGAAATAATAAAATATGCCTAAATGATACTTTATACAATTTTTTTCCTTTAGAATCTTCAGTTAGATGAGGAAACACAATATCAAACTGCTGTTGAAGAATCTTACCAAGTAAATTTCTGAAGGTTGTAGTCATCTGCATCTTCTATCTGCAAGTGCCATCTTTGAGGGAAAAACTACGTGAATTCATGTTTCAGTAACCTGATGTGTATATTAATAAAAAGGAATTCAGTCTATTCTCCTGTTGTTATTGTAAAACAAGGAATGATTTTTTTTCAAAACTGTCTTTTCATCCTTGATAAAAATGCAGGCTATAGTATTAAAAAGTATAGAAAGGAACTTCCCTTTGGTGATGGTGAAAAATGGAATCTGCTGATGTAAATGTTGTACCTTATTCTTTTCTATTGTTAAGCTTTCTTGAATTTCTCCTTTTTCAATTTTTAATTTGATGCAATTTTTTCCCACTTTATTCATTGTGCAGTAAATAATAGTAGCAAATTTTTAAAAATTGATTAAACCCTTATAAATCTGAGCCAGTTATTACTACTATCAAAATGGAAATTTTGAGAATTAAATGGAAAGTCATCTTTTTTGTGTGATTTGTAGCAGAAAAATTAATCTTAAAATTATATTTATAGATTTTAGTATTTTGAAGAGTAGTAAGATTTCTTTAGTAATATTAACATTTAAAGAAAGGAAAATGAATGTTACTATTCTGTTTCCTTATGTTAAAAATGTGGAGTATTGCATAGCTGTGTGACTTCCTTTTTGTCATTGGGAAGAAATTATATGCTTATTATCAAAGGAAAATTAAGTTTTATTTTTGTGGAGGACAGTTAGAAGTGGGATCCTAAGCTTTGACTGTCAATGACCATTAACACTGAAGAAACAGTTACTTGAGCAACCCTTGGTCCCAGAATTTTAATGGTAGTGATTCTAAGTAGTTATGACAGCAGTGAGTTTAATGGAAAGTTTTTCAAGTTGATGGTATATTACATGCTGATGAACAGGTATTTAAATGAGGTGTATCCTCTTCTATGTATATAAGAAATTTTCTTTTATTCATAAAGGCTAAGGTGTATGCTACATATTTTTGGCACTTTTGCAAGGTGATATACATGCACTGTTATCTGCTAGATATGGAAAAAAAAAGGAAAAGCAATATGGAGTTCAAAGGGTTTTTATTGAACTAGTTAATGTTGTATAGTCACCAAATTTCCAAAAACCCACTCAGAAACCAAATGCCAGGTTGTCCACTTGGCTACTAATATATATATATATATATATATATAATTTTTTTTTTGTGGGAGAGGGAGGAGAAGGGTGAGTTTACATGCATGTGTAGCACTTGTAGTTTATGTCATAAGGAGGAGGTGAGACTAAAGTGACCAGAAAGTCTGTCTCAGGACTTTGTAGTGACAGAATTATTACCCTTGTGCATTTTTACTTTCTCTTGGGAGTGAGTGCTAGCACATGCATCATAAATTATCTTGCACTGGAAGGCCTAAATCAGAGAATTAGGATCAAGAGTGGACTCTGACATTCCATGCTTAATGTATACTGTTTACGCTATCTTAAAAACAGCAGAAAATGGAAACCTCAAAAGTAGTTTGCTGCTAATATACATATTGTGTAAAAAAAAAAAAAGTCTATTTTGGTTTTGTTAAAACCCTCGATGTTAACTTTTCTACAGTGAACATTTCTTAACTGATTTAAATAAAGATGTTAATTTTGGAAGTGGTATTTTGTAAAAAAATTTTTCAGTCAAACGAGTAACTTAATGAATGGGTGTCTGCAATAATCACACAGGAAGCCATACACGTAAATGAGCATAGTCTCTGTTCTGTCATTCCAAAGAGTAAAAGTTAACTACATACTTGAACATTATTATTTTGCTTACATACCCTTTGAATTACAATTATAACTTAAAAAAAACTTGACCTAATTTTTTTTCCAGTTTAAAGCAATAAGTTAAGTAATTGAATAATTTAAATGTACTAAAGGCTTGGAGAACTTCAAAGGTCACCTGGATATGGTGTATAAGGAGGCTAGTAGTTCATTTGATAGACTTGCCTTTTGAAGTACTGTAGCCTGTTTAATTTGTGACTCAGTTAAATATTTTTAATGTTTGAGGTGACCTTGATATTTTATATCTACTAGACTAACATGATATTAATGGCTTAGGTTCCTAGAGAATACAGAGCTAAAAATGTCTCTACCCTAGGAGGTTTCAGGTACACAAAATTTCTGGGGATGGAACAAAAATTCTAAGACTGGGAATAAAAGTACTGAAGCATTCAGAAATGTTAGTATTATAATGCCTTCCATTTGTTAATGAATTAACGAAGGACTAGGGCCAATGGGTTTACTGGAAAGTTTAGAGTGAAAGTCTATCACAGTTTATACTTCAGTGGGGCAGGGGGTTGGTGGCTACTGTTGATGCCCAAGTTGAAATGCTTAAATTTCACCATACCACTTAGGAAAAACCATTCTCTTCAACCAACTACATTGTATGTTGTAAAACAGTCTTATTTGAGATGTACTACTTTATTTTTCAATTAAAAGCTTTTTCCCCTTCTATGCTGGTGTTCATTGAAACTTGTCTAGAGACAATGATGGCAAAATGACTTATATAACCTTCCTTAAAATAAGTTGAAAAGTTTCATTTCTTATTTATCTTGGGGGAAAGAAATGGATAGTTGTCATTCCTCTCTATGGTGTTGGATTTTACTAAAAAAAAATCCAAAATTACTATCATTTTTTTTCTTTCCTTCCTTATCTTCCTCCTCTCTCCTCTCTCTGCCCCCTCATCAATTATCTATTCAGTTGATTCCCAATTCTCTCTATACAATTCCCTGAAAAGGAACCATGTGAAGTTCAAATTAGGAGCTCAATAAATATCCTTAATGTGTTCTTATAGAGAAACCCTTAAGGCTACTGTTTAGTTGTAAATAGTATGCAAATCAATCTGATCTCATCATTGGACCTTCTCTGTGAAATTTCTGACTTAATGTTTCTAATCATCCCTGTACCATAAAGATGGAAATATGTATATGTATTGTAATGAATTTTTGTTAAGGACTACCCTTAGGAATCTGTGTGACTGGATCCTTTCAAGGGCCACCACATTTTCATTTCCTGTGCTCTTGTTTGAAAACTTAACAGATAAACACTTCCTTCTTAACTACTTAGATCTTAAATGTGACTTCATTAAGAAAATTGGGGAGAGTAGTTTCTCAGGATCAATAAAGCACTTGAAAAAGTACTAGAAGTTCAAATTAACTTCGTATTTGGTTTTCTGTCTACCTCATAGAAAGTACATGTTGGCTTAATTCATTTGTAGGTTGGTGATGACAGAATTAGATTTGTAATCAAAGGTTAAAATCCCATCTCTTATTTACCTGCATGGTTGTGGACAAATCCCATCTTTTAAGCTTGTTCTATCCTTAAGTTTGTTATTGTTAATCATATCCAGTTCATCATTAAAGTTCAGATGGAACTAAAAACTTAAGAGTTGTGATAAAAGATAAAGATTAGGAAAGATAAAGAAAAGTTTTACTGGGTATATAAATTGTTTATTAATAAAGATTTACTGATTATTTTCTGGGTATATAAAATTAAACTTTATTAATGAAGGTTTACTGCTTTTAAAATCAGTAAAGATGAATATAAAATTGGAAAAAATGTTTACCTTGGTTATTTTAAGTCTAACATATACAGAATATTATCTCAAAGATGTAGTGCCAAGGACTAGTTCTGAGAATGTAAAATAGTAAGAAAAAATAACATATTACACTTCAGATAGTAAAAGAAGGGGGCGATGTTGGAAGGGCTGGGAAGACAAACACTGTGGAGTGATCATTCAGAATTTAAATTTGGAAACTTACAAGGAAAGTGACAGTGGCTTATATCCCATACCGGAGGGCATATACTCCAAGATAGTCAAGGACAAAAATGTATCTTGCACTCAGCTCACATTTGGAGGGCATATACTCCAAGATAGTCAAGGACAAAAATATATCTTCCACTCAGCTCACATTTAGTGTCTACTATTTTCTAGGTATTGTTTCAGACTGAGAGAATATAGCAACAAAGAATAAAATGAGTTCTCCTTTTAAAGAATTTAGTGTCCAATCTGTTCCCAAATGTTTATAGGAAAAGTTTGTGGAAATAAAATGGCTGTTCATTTATTGGAAGTTGACTGAAAATTGCTTATATGAATGAATGAATGAATGGAATTCACTGAGAATATAGAAACAAATATATTATGAGAATATGTAAAGTATAAGTACACTAAAGATAATAAATTGAAATATGTGAAGACTTTTGTGACCTAATGCAGAAAGAAACAGAACAAGGACAAGTTTCTCAGAAAGGAAATTAAACTCTTGAGTAATGAAAAAACCAATGAAAGACTGGAAAAGAGAATGAAATATACTTCATCTTCTATCACAGAGAAGTGATGGGCTACTTGGATGAAATGTATAAGTTGTCAAAAGTTTCCTTTGAGAAAAGGTAATTCAATCTGGAGGGGGTAAGCAAAGATCCTTATTGATCATGTAAAAGAAGAATCAAATTCAAATAATTCCTTCTTTGGATATGGAAGGCATATTCCATCAATTGTTTTTGATTTTTATTGTACTGCTGAAATGAACTTTCCATCATAGTTGATCATCACCCCATTTTGTTAGTGTGTGTGTGTGTGTGTGTGTGTGTGTGTGTGTGTGTGTACTGCTTCTGTCATCTCTCAGCAAGAAGTCTTTACAGGTTATCCAGTCCCTCATGGTTTCTCTACATTTCTGCTCTATCCACTGCACCACGTAGCCACCCCCTAAACTCAATTCTTTAAAAAAAACCAAAGGTGTTATAAATGTTATAAAAAACCAAAGATGTTATAAAAAAGACTACATAACCCAATGACTTGCTTTTCAACAAACTTGTATTTTTCTTTGAAAGGCAGTGGCGTTAAGTGATTTGCCTGAGGTCACACAGCTAGGTAATTATTATGTGTTTGGGGCTAAATTTGAACTTGGGTCCTCCTGGCTCTGGGGCTTGTCCTATCTATAGCGCCACCTAGCGCTCCCTGACATTTTTTAAAATGAAAATTTTGTTGACATTTTTTGTTTGTATATCATTTGTTTTCTTTTTGAATTTGTTTCCTATTCTCTGGCCTCTAGATCTTTACTAAGAAATAATGTCATAAAAAGAGGAAAACTTAATCAACATGTAAAATGTCTGACATGCAAGCATATCATAGCTACAATCCTTCATTTCTGTAAAGAGTCCTTTTGGGCCAGGCTTGGTCATTGTAATTTTTTAGCATTTGCACTTTTAAAAAATTTACAATTTTTTTTCAATATATCAGTTTATTCAGTTCATATTAAGATAATAAGGAAAAGTTAGTAAATTTCTTTGTAGGTTTTTCAATATCTTTAATTTTTTTTTTCTTGGTTTATTTTATATTATTACAATAATCTTGTTGTAAGAATAAACATAAACCCCCTTCCCCTAAAAAAGATGAGAAACCTCAAGAGTAGTGTGAGAGGAAAAAAAAATACTTCCCGTCTGTTCAGATTTCAATGGCTCTGTCTTTGGGATAAGTTGTCTTTAACATAAGTCCATCAAAGAAGTTGCTTCAATATTTTCCCCACAGTTACTGTTATTAGCTGTATTCCCCTCCACTCTATTCTTTCCCACTCTTATTCTATTCTTTCTCTCTCTCTCTCTCTTTTCACCTTATCCCTGTTAAAAAGTGTGTTGTATCTGATTACCATCTCCCATGATCTTCCCTCTCTTCTATCACCTACTCCCCCCTTCCCCCCTTATCCTATCCCTTTTTTTTCACCTAGGGTAAGGTAGCTTTCTATACCCTATTAAGTGTGTATGTTATTCTTTGAGCCGTTTCTGATGACAGTGAAGTCTCACTCATTCCTGTGTTCCTTGCATTCATAGAATTTAAATATATATGTTCACTAGGGAGATTTTCCAGAACATTGCCTTAGACCTATGACCTCTGGCAGGACTTAGAGTAACATTATCATGACCCACTACTATAATATCCTCCCACTGGGACCTGTAGCAGTCAAATTGGTGGTTTTGTCCTAGAGCAGTTGATATTTGTATTGTTTAGTAACATGAATTAATAAACAGTAGATGAGGTATGTTTTTGGATACAAATCTTAGTAGTGTCCTGCTAGCCCCAAAAGATATACATAATGGTATATTGGGTTTATATGTATATCTTGAATTATATCCCTCTAAGGAATTTTTCCTTGAGAGTATTTCTTTTCTCCATGTTTGAATTGAGCTATTTTACTCTTATTTGAAGTACTGATTTATTCCTTTGTATTCTTTAAGTGTGTTTTGATTTGTATGACAGCGCAATTTCTATTTGCTATTTTCTTTGATAAACAGGTTTACTAGTTATTAGTACTAATTTTTTTTTGTATAACCAATTAGGGGCTAACTGATGAGTATAAGTTAAGGGCTACTTCAGAGTAATTTAAGGAAGTGACTTTAATTCTGAACTCAGACTCATATCTCTAGATTAGAGGTATTTGTTGAGTGGCAGATAGATGTAATTCTAGCCAAAAACCCTTCTTGGAGTAAGAGGAGATGCTTCAACTTTACTACTTTCCAGAAATATGGGCCAAATCCCATATCATATCTCATCATGTCACCCAGAAGTTTTGTTTTGATATTTAAAAAGTCCTTATCTTATAAACACTGGTTGGGCATTGTTGAAAATAGATTGTTCTGGGAGCAGCTAGGTGGCGCAGTGGATAGAGTACCGGCCCTGGAGTCAGGAGTACCTGAGTTCAAATCTGACCTCAGACGCCTAATAATCACCTAGCTGTATGGCCTTGGGCAAGCCACTTAACCCCATTGCCTTACACAAAAAAAAAAAACCTAAAAAAAAAATTAGTTTTTTTTGGACAAAATAGTTTAACTTCCTTTTGAAATACTCCCATGCCTAAATTTGTTCATACCACTTTGAAACAAATGACGTTCATATATAACAAATGATTATAGAGTGCCTGCTATATAAAAAGGTTCTTAAAAAGTTGAAACAATGAATTTATAAGTTTGTAGACATGATGACATGTACACAAATAATTATAGTACAAGCAAAATATAAAAGTACAAATAGGGATATGTTGGTAAGTAACTCAAAAATGTGCACGACTCACTTAAGTTTAATCTGTATATTTAACATTTTCTCCATTACTTTTTTTTTTGTTTTAGTTTTTGCAAGGCAAACGGGGTTAAGTGGCTTGCCCAAGGCCACACAGCTAGGTGATTATTATGTGTCTGAGACCAGATTTGAACCCAGGTACTCCTGACTCCAGGGCCCGAGCTTTATCCACTACACCACCTAGCCACCCCTCATTACTTTCTTAATTCTAGTCAATTAAAGCAATAGTCCTGATTTGTTTGCAGATTTCCAAAGGGTAAATTGCTCACACTTAACAATTGGTTCTAGTTTGAGCAGAGTACAGGACACTTGGATACAAACTACTTTGGAATAAAGATAAATAATTTCTCAGCAAAATTATTGATAATTTTAAGAAATTTTGCCCTTATTAAGTATTTTATAATGAGTGAATATCAACCTAGTTATACTGAATTTTGTAAAAAATACCCAAAATATTAAAGAAGAGAAAGAATAGAAACATAAATAAGGAGAGGAAAAGCAATGATTTTAATACTTATATTTGTAGACTGTTTTATGTAGCTAAAGAGCTTTTATATCCATTTTTCCCTTGAATTTTTATTCAGGAGTAGTGTGGTAAAGAGGCTGCATCCCAAGTGCAGATGTTATGTTACTGTTCTTCATTGCCTCCGTCCCAGCATGACACACAGACCCACCTACAGGCATTGGGATAATCTCATTTGTATTACACACTCACATGGGATGAGAAAAGTACTTGTTAAACTTTATGTGAAACCCTTAGCAACCTTTTAAGATAGTATCATAGATTTAGATATTATCATTGATTTAGAGATAACATCATAGATTTAGAAGTAACAGGAACTCTAGGAACAGTAGAGTCCAACTCCCATCCCCATGTGCACACTGGTGGTCAATGACAGCTGGTATTTGAACCTGGGTTTTTTTCCTTGCTGTTGTATCATGTTATCTCAAAAATTGAGAGTTGGATGGGACCCTAGAGGCCACTTAATCTAATCTCATTTGACAGATAAGGAAAGTCCTAGAGAGAATAAGTTGTATAAGATCACACAGGTTATAAATGGTAGAGCTGGGATTTGAACCCAAGTCCTTTTTAAAAAAAATAAGACAATGGAGTTAAGTGACTTTCCCAAGGTCATACAGTTAGGCAATTATTATGTTTCTGAGGTTGCGGTTGGATTTGAACGCAGGTCCTCTTGACCAGTGCTCTATCCCCTATGTCACCTAGCTACCCCTGAACCCAAATCCTTTCACACTAAATTCAGCATATTTTTCATTGCACTGTGCTGTCTTCTAAGATAGGACAGATCTGATTTTACAGTTGATAAAAGTAAGGCACAGAGAAATTGTCATCCTATTTAAGGACACATAAACTTGCCCACCTAGTTAAGTTTTTAAAGTTGGAGTAAGATAAGATTGTCCATCATAAATAAATCCTGTATCCCATTGCCTTCCAAAGTAACAGCAAATTCAAAGAATCAGTTCCTTCAAGGGTGTTAATGATTGGAGATTAGACTCCTTTGAACTAAAATATGTGCCATAAAGATGTGGGTTCCTTGTTTGCACTGGTTGTTTCTGCAACCCAAGGCTCACTACCATGGATTTACAATCACTGGGACTTGCACCTTCCTATCTTGCTGCCACCAGATGGACCCCATGCAGCAACATGTTGGCAAATGTTTGACATCTGACTTCCAAAAAAAAATACATGAAACACTTAATTTTAATCTGCATTATAAATGTTTTCTCCATCACTCTCAGGAAGATAGAATTAGGGTCAAATCAAGTAGCATTTGCTGATTTTTGAGGCGTAAATTCTCACCCCCAACATTTATCAATCAGCTCTTTTATTATGTAACTGTCTTATTTGTTTTCCAATTATGTACAATAGTAGTTTCTACCTATCATTTTTGTAAGATTACTTTGCAATTTTCCTTCCCCTTTCCTCCTGCAATCTGGTAATCTTTGCATTATTTCCATGATAGGCATTGATCAAAATTGAATGTGTTGAGAGAAAAAAAATGAATCCTTGAGAAAGAAAATAACAGATTTAGCAAAATTAAAATCCACAGTTCTTTTTCTGGATACAGATGGTATTCTCCATCACAGATACCCTAAAATCATTCCTGATTGTTGTACTGATGGAATGAGCAAGTCTCTCAAGATTGATCATCACATTCATGTTGCTGTTAGGATGTAATGTGTTCTTCTGGTTCTGCTCATCTCACTCTGCATCAATTCATGCAAGTTTTTCCATGCTTCTCTGAATCCCCATCATTCCAGGTTTATAATAGAACAATAGTGTTCCTTCACATATATATATACATACCACAATTTGTTCAGCCATTCCCCAATTGATGGACATCCCCTTGATTTCCAATTCTTTGCCATCACAAACAGCATTCCTCTGAATATTTTTGTACAAGTGATATTTTTACCCTTTTTCATCATCTCTTCAGGGTATAGACCCAGTAGTGGTATTGCTGGATCAAAGGGGATGCACATTTTTTGTTGCCCTTTGGGCATAATTCCAAATTGCTCTCCAGAAAGGTTGGATAAGTTCACAGCTCCACCAACAATGTATTAGGGTCCCAGATTTCCCACATCCCCTCCAACATTGATCATTGTCCATTCTGGTCATATTGGTCAGTCTGAGAGGTGTGAGGGTAGTACTTCAGATATGTTTCAATTTGCATTTCCCTAATCAGTAATGATGTAGAATAATTTTTCATATAATTATAGATAGCTTTAGCAATCTGCTCTTTTGAGAGGATACAAAAAAGTTCCAACACATCCTTGATTGTGCCCTGTTCTGTCATCAGAAAGCTATGGGCTATTTGCATGTACCTAACTAGTTTTGCTGAAGACCCCCTTTTCTATTGATGGTAAACTTTTGGTCAACTTTGTAATCCTGGGGTGGAAGAAATAACAAGAGTATCTCGTTGGATTTCTTGGTCATTATTTTATTTGGTCTGGTGTGTCTTTCAGCTTCTTGCTGTCATAGGTGTAGGGGAACTGGGTTTCTTAGAAGTCTGTATCCTTTCACAAATTTTTTTAAAATTTTCAGTTACATTATTCTAGTAGACCTAAAATGCTCATTTCCCTCCCAAATTAGTTTTTTCCAACTACATGCAAAGATAGTTTTCAACATGCTTTTTTGTAAGATTTTTGAGTTCCACATTTCTTCCTCCCTCCCTCCCCTTGACAAGTTGTAATCTGATATAGGTTATATGTGTATAACTATGTTAAACATTTCTATATTAGTTATGTTGTGAATGAAGAATCAGAACAAAAGGGAAAAAACCATGAGGGGAAAAAACAAAACAAATTTTAAAAATAGAAAATTGTATGTTTTGGTTTGCATTCAGTCCATAGTTCTTTATATGAAGATAGTACAATATTTCCCCATGTATAAGATGTACTTTTTTGAAAAATTTGAGGTTTAAAAACTGGGAGTGTTTTATACAGTGGTGGTAGATTTTTTTTACTTGCATTTCCTGCTTTTTCCAAGATTGTTGTCTTTGTGCTCATTGTTTGCATTTGTTACTGGTATATTAGGTTGCATTATGCCATGTTCTACCCAGAAATGACTCAGAAAAGATTTTTGTACAGTGCTGAATTCAAGTTCAAAGTGATCCAGTTTGCAAAAGTGAATGGAAATTGTGCTGCTGAATGTCCTCCTCCAACTGAGAAAACAAGACTGGCTATGGGAAGAAGAAATCCTACTGAAAATAATCCTGGTAGAAGAAAACCTCTCAAGGCTAGTCAGCCAAATGGTCTGATCTGGTGAGGGAAGTGAAGTGATGGATTGAAGAACAAAGGGCCATTGGAATTCCTGTGTCCACAAAGATGGTTCAGCAGGAGGCAAGAAGAATTGCTGATGAAAAACAATTCCTGATTTCAAAGGACACAATTAGTGCTTCAGGTTCAAAGAGTGTGTCCACGCACCAGACTTGTCTAGAAGATGCCTGAAAACTGACCAGAAGGTCTGTGACTTTCATGATGGATACAACTTGAGTTCAATACTTTATGTAGTGCATTTTTTTTTCAAATTCAGGCCTGAAAATTATGGTGTGTCTTATAGGAGTGTCTTATACTGGTGAATATGGTATTTTCTATCAAGTCCTTTAGAATTGTCTTTGATCTTTGTATTGCAGAGAAGAGTTATAACTGTTCATCACACTGTTAGTGTGTATAAGGTTCTTCTGATTCTGCTTTCTTCATTCATTGTCAGTTCATGGAAGTCTTTGGAGGCTTTTCTGAAGTCTGCTCATCTATGATTTCTTTTTTCTTTTAATTTTTTGCAAGGCAATGGGGTTAAGTGGCTTGCCACCAAGGCCACACAGCTAGGTAATTATTAAGTGTCTGAGGCTGCATTTGAACTCAGGTACTCCTGACTGCAGCTCTGTCCACTGCACCACCTAGCTGCCCCTCACCTGTGATTTTCAAATGCCACAATTTGTTCAGCTTTCATAAATCATCCTTTCATAGTTAAAAATATTGAAGAAGAGATCACCTGACCTAAAAAAGCACAAAGACAGACCTTGACTCATGCACAAATTCCCAGTATAGACTCTAAAGTTGGAGAGATGAAAAAAAAACCCCACATAAAAACAAAACCAAAGAGTGGAGTAGTATCAAAAGATATTGTGATTCTAAAGTAACTGTAATAACTGTAAGGCAGTTACTCAAAGGGAAAATTGGATTTTCCACAAGGACTGCAGGACTACCTAGAAGAAATGAAGGAAATGATAAAATAAAAGCTCTATTGAAAAGAATTGGAACAAATAGAAAAGAAATTAGTAAACCTTGCTCAAATAACAGACTCCCTAAATTAGGAAGGAGGGAGTGCAACCAGGTATCAGAAGACCTGGGTTTTAGTTCCAACTCTGTCCTTGTGGACAGACTACCCCTCACAAAAATGTAGAAATGGATGGGCCTCTAGGAACTATTGAGTGTAACTCAGACCCAAATGAGAATTCCCTCTACCATGAGGAGTCCTTCAATCTCTGGCTGAAGCTCTCTAGTGCTGGGAAACATTTTTTTCCTATGGCAGTCGAATAGACCATGGTAATATGTTCTCTAATTGTTGGAAAACTATTCTTTATTTTGAATGAAAATCGGTCTCTGTACTTTCTGTCCATTGATTCTAGTTCTGCCCCTAAGATTTTCATATATAAAAATGAAGAGTTATCATTTTCTCAATACCTGGAACATTGTGGAATCTTAATAAGTTCTTTGAGTATAATAAAATTTTAACATCATTAAGGGAAGGCCCTGTTGATTAACTGGAGACATTGAAAGTTGGGAGCACAGATTTAGAAGACAGAGAAAACAAAAGAAAGCTACTAGAGCAGCACCTGTTTTCCTAACTCAGGTGGCAAGTGAATATCTTCAAAATTAGTGCATTGTTTTGGAACTCTAGCCAAAGAATAATAAAACTGATCATATCCTTTGACCCCAGCAATACAAGGCCTTCCTTTTATGATACCAAATAAAAGGTTGTACTGCTTTCAGCATTGGCTGGCTCCATCTAATTTTCTTTCACAGTTCTCTTTTTAAGTCTCAGCATGGGATCAGTAAAGAGGAAGAACACAATGAATTTGTGAGGCACGTTGGGCAATACTATAAAGGAGATTGGATAAGACTGTTTAGTGTGACCTGAGTTACAAAGAACTGTTTTCCTAGACATATGGTCTCCAGATTGAAGTATATATTGGGATTTGACTTTGAAAAGCAGAAGAGTGTTTCCCTAGCATAAATTCATCACTAACTTTTGAAGTTTATGAAAAAATTTTTTTCAGTCAACAAATTGTTTTGAAGTGGCATTCAAGTTAATGGAAGTTTGTCTGGGGACCACATGTCTAAGAGAGAAGCTTCTGTTGCTACACATGCTCAACAACATATAGTTAACTTAAGCAGCATATGATGCATAATACCAGGAATTTGCTTTATGAAGAAGCCTCTTTCATTAAAAAAGAGTGACTAGAACATGGATAGGGACTAAAGGAAATATTTTTTTAAATTTAAATTTATTTTTATTAAAGATTTTATTTGTGTTTTACAATTTCCCCCCCCATCTTACTCCCCCCCCCCCACGGAAAGCAATCTGTCAGTCTTTGTTTCCATGTTGTACCTTGATCCAAATTGAGTGTGATGAGAGGGAAATCATATCCTTAAAGAAGAGACAAGAAGTCTAAGAGGTAACAAGATCAGACAATAGGATATCTGTTTTTTTTCTAAATTAAAGGGAATAGTCCTTGAACTTTGTTCAAACTCCACATCTCCTTATCTGGATACAGATGGCACTCTCCTTTGCAGACAGCCCAAAATTGTTCCCGATTGTTGCACTGATGGAATGAGCAAGTCCTTCAAGGTTGATCATCACTCCCATGTGTTGCTGTTGGGGTATAAAGGAAATCTTTATCATAATGGATGTCAATTTAGAGATTTCAATGGGACTAGAATTCGTGCCTACTAATTATTTCAATATTTTAAGGATTTATGATTCTTCTGCATGTATATTCCCTTTATTCCATCTACACTTTAAGAGATAGTTTTAATGAGTTGCTGTGGTTGAAAAAAAATCATAATGTATTGTTTCTTACTGGTGACAAGCCTTTTATAGCTTAATGTAGGCTGATTCCTGGATGACAGGGTCTAATGCAAGAGGCTCCTTGTTTAGTTGGACTTGTTAGAGCTTGTAATCCATTGACTGAGACTCCAGCACCTTAAGTCATCTCACCAGCATGAGGAGGCATGCTACCTAGCAGATACTTAATAAAATTTGTTTAATTAAATAGAATTAGAAGCATGAGGAATAACAAAAATTTATATTGTGCACTTCATTTTAATTGCCTTTGTGATTATGGAATTCAAGCCTCTATTGCTATTATGAGACCTTGGGAATTTTATTTCTGTAAACCTCATTTTATTCATCTCTAAAATGAAATTGAATTAGATGATCTCAACTTCTGCTCTAAATTTTAACTATTCAGTGACTCTAAACTGCTTGGTGCTTTTAAGAAATCAGAAAACTTTATTAATCTATGGGAAATGAAGAATTTTTCTTCCATAATATCCTAGTTAGAAGTTTCATCTTGGCAAAAAAGATGATCTTGATTGAGTTGAAGGACATGAATTGGAGCCAAAGTGTTATTATCAAATTTGAAAGGTTTTAATTTATTATAGCAACTTAGACTATCAACTCAATTCAGAGAGACTTTTCACCAGAACTGGCCATTAATCAAGATGCTATTTATATTTTTGGCCATAAAAAATTATGATGACTCTCCACTAAGGCGCAGAAAGATTGTGGCCTTCATTAGTTGAGGGAGCATCATGTTCAAGAATTAAGCATGAATGTAAGTAAATAAGTGCACTGTAAGCTTGAGGGAGATGACCCTAGGCATGAGAGTGAGTGGAGAGAATTTTTTTGTACTGTAAATGCTCATCCATTAGTATCTTGCTTAAGAATAGGAGTAGGTCTAGGGAAATGGCAACATTGATATAGAAAGTCAAATGGGGATTCATATATTACACACATAAAACACACTATCCCCACCAGGTCCAGATTGACTTGCAAAACATCTTCCACTATTTCTGGGGGCTTTTTACTCACTTCAGATTACTACTATCTCTCATGGTCTCTAAATTAGTTTTGAATTGACTAAGCAATATGATTTCAACATGACTATAAAGTTTATGGTTACCTGAATAGGCAAACATCACTCCACCATTCATGTTTTATGTTAGACAATGTGTCTCCCACTTTTTCTGAATTTCCCATTCTTCCCAAATATCCATTTGCTTATGCAACAAGGGCTAGTAATGGCTTTTCTTTATATAATAATGACAATAAATGATAGTGAGGAAAAGAACAGAAAGGGTACAGAAAGAGGTAGTCTGAAGATAATTGAAATTAGCACTGGTTACTGTTACTTGCAACAGGAATTATTTTCTTTCTGCTTTAATGGCTTCCTTTAATGAGGAAGTGTTGTAGCAACAGTCAGCCAGTCAGTAAACATTTATTAATCATTGAAAGCAAGAGTTCACAGTCTAATGGGGAAAGACAATGAAAGGAAGCTGAGAAGGGGTAGGGTAGGAAGGGAAAGCCCCTAATGTGGTTTTGTGTGATGATGAAATCCTGCAACCTGGTGGGACATGATGAATTGGCTACCCTGGCCATCCTCCTAATTGGAGGATCTGGCAGAATTCTCCAAATCCCTCCTCCATTTTTCCAATCAGAGGGAGAGAAAATTGCCTCAAGGGACAAGGGTGCTGAGGAGGTGTAAATTTCAGAGTTGACATGATTATACAGGATAATGAGTTTTTGGAGATTATTATACAGTCCAGAAAAGCAGAGTAGTTGGGTGAGAAATGAATATTTTGGAAGAGAGGGGCTGTTTGATGGTTGCTGTTTCTCTCTTAGACTTGGAGTTATGAGAATATTGTCATTTCATCAAACTTGTTCTACTCGATGCACTAACTTGTCACCAGCCACATCAGTAGCATCTTTCAGAATCTCTGTAGATAAGAACAGATACCATTAATCCTGGGACTTAAAAAAGTGAACATGATCTCTGAACTTCAACTCAACTTTCAATTCCTTCCAGCATCCCCCCCACCCCAATCTCAGCAAAATACCAGAACCTCTGGGTACATAATTTTGGAAAGGAAGCAACTATCACCTCTATAGTGATACCATTGGAGATTAAAACAGATCAGTGAAAATCACAGATCTTTTGATGTTTTAGAGGCAGTGCTGTGTTTGGCCTAAAGTCAGGAAGTTTTGAGGTGAAATTCAATCTCAGATACATACTAGCTATGTGACCCTCAGAAAGTCACTTAACCTCTTTGTGTCTCAGTTTCCTCAACTATAAGGCAAGGAATGCTATAAGGGGTCAAATGAGACATTTGTTTTGAGTGCTTAGCTTATTCCAGTACCTGGAGGAATAATACTTTATTCTCTTTTTCTCTTGAAAAAAAGATCAAAGTTCTAAGCTTATGTCCAGTATTTTGTGATAGGAAAACATTTCTTTTATTAGATGAGGACATAAATAGTATGTTTATCAAATTTGTAGATGGACAAAAAGTTGAAAGGGCTAACACATTGGATATTAGAATCAGGTTAAATAAATCTTGGCAATCAATTATATCATTCAACCAAATTAGATCAAACTTAATAGAGACATGTAAAATTTTACAAGAGTTCAAAAAAAAATACTGGACAAGTATTGAATGAAATAATGAAGGACCCACATTTGGAAAGTAGATTACTTGAAAAATCCTAGACGTTTATTGGTGATAAACTCAATACAAGTCAAAAGTTTGACACGGCAACTTTAAAATGAATACAGTCTCAGGCTATATTAAAGGTCACTCTGAATTACATCCAGAACCATGAAAGTAACACTACTACTTCAGTCATGGTCAGACCACATCTACAGTATTATGACTATGAGTGTTACCATTGAAGAACAAAAATGACAAATTGAAGTAACAGTCAATCAACACTAAGTGGCTACTGATGTGTCAGGCACTGTCTGGGATCCAAAAAGAGGCAAAAGACAATCCCTGCCCTCAAGGAGCGTACAGTCAAATGAGGGAGACAACATGTAATCATGTGTATATATACATATATATGTATATATACACATGCACATACACACACATGATAAAGTAAATGACATACAGTATAAATAGGAAATAACAGAAATCTCTAGAATTAAGAGAAGTTGGAAAAGACTCTGTAAAAGATGGTATTATAGTTGTGACTTAAAGGAAGTCAGAAGATGGAGCTGAGGAGGGGTAGAGTTCAATGCATGGGGAACAGCCAGAGAAAATGCCTAGAATTAGAGATGGAGGGTTTTGATCTTGTAACATGCAGGCAACCAGTGTCACTGTATCAAAGAGTATGTATTGGGGAATAAGGTATAAGAAGTCTGGAAAGTTAGGAGGGGTGTGTTTTGTATTTGATCTGGAAAATGACAGGAAACCCCTGGGATTTGATTGAGTATGGTGGGTGATGTGGTTGGACTTGTACTTTAGAAAAATTACAGTTGACTGAATGGAAAATGTATTGGAATGGAGAAGAGACTTGAGGCAGGCAGATCCGCCAGTAGGCTACTGTGATGGTCCAGGTGTGTGTGGGGAAGGGATGTGCTTAAGAGATGATGCAGAGGTGAAACTGACAGGTATTGGCAACAGATTGGAAAAGGAGCTGAGAGATGGTGAGGAATTCAAGGTGACTCCTAGTTTGTAAGTATGACAGAAAGGAAAGACAGTGTTGCCCACTACACCAAAAGGAAGGTAGAGATGGGGCAACTAGGTGCTGCAATGGATAGCGCATTGACCCTGGAGCCAGGAGGACTTGAATTCAAATTCAGCTTCAGGTACTTAACACTTTCTAGCTGTGTGACTCTGGGCAAGCCACTTAATCCCAATTATCTTGCCAGCCCCCCCCCCCAATGAAGATAGAACTGGAGGAAGGGTTCAAGGGAAAAGATAATGAATTTGGTTTTGGACATGTTGAATTTAGGATACCTCCTGGACACCTAACTTGAGATGTTTGAAAAGCAGTTGGAGATTCAATGTGGGAGATCTGAAGAGAATTTGGGGCAGGATAGGTACATTTGAGAATCCTCAGTATAAAAATGCTTGAATTCATGGGACCTGATAAAATTACTAAGTGAAATGGTAGAGGCCTAAGACAAGAATGTCTGGGACAAAACCCTGAAGGGCATCTTTGATTTTTAGGAAGGATCCAGTAGAGGAAAGAGAGAAGAAGGGTAAAGTAAGGACAGGTAAGTGGAAAAAGCAAGTGTTTCAAAAACCTAGAGAGAAGAGCATCAAGGAAGGGAGTGATCAATAGTATCAATGCTACAGAGAAGTCCAGAAGAATGGGGATTGAGAGAAAATTGTTGGATTTGGCAACTATTATTAATAACTTTAAAGAAAGCATTTTTTATTATATTTATTTTATTTTTGTACAAATGTTGTTTTTTTTATACATTACTAAAACATTCTTGTTTAAGTGTAAACATAATACCCCCTTGCCCCCAAAATATAGATCCTCATGAGCAATAATGTAAAGAGGAAGAAAATTAAAATTAAAATAAAAAAATAATAATAGGGGCAGCTAGGTGGCACAGTGTATGGATCACTGACCCTGGAGTCAGGAGCACCCAAGTTCAAATACGGCCCCAGACATCCAGCAATCACCCAGCTGTGTGACCCTGGGCAAGCCACCCCAACCCCATTGCCCTGCAAAAACCAAAAAAAAATAACCCCAAAATAAAAAAAAAAATAAAATAAAAATAGCAACAACAACAACAATAATGGTGGCTAGGTGGCAGAGTGGACAGAGCAACAGCCCTGGAGTCAGGAGCCAGGGCTCAAATCTGGCCTCAGACATCCAACAATCACTCAGCTGTGTGGCCCTGGGCAAGCCACCCAACCCTATCTGCCCCCCAAACTGCCCTCTAATAATAATAATAATAATAATAATAATAATAATAATAATAATAATAATAATAATAATAGCTGTGCTTCAGTCTGTGTTCCAACATCACCAGCTCTGTTGTAGGTGGATCACATTCTTTAGGATAAGTCCATCACAAAAGCTACTTCCATATTTTTCCACCATTGCTATTGCTGATCACAACTCCCTCCTTTCGTACTTCCCCACTATCATACACTATATTTTCTCTCTCCTTACACTCTGTCCCTCTTCTTAAATGTGCTGTAGGGTATCTGAGTGGTGCAACAGACTGATCACCATCCCTGGGGCCAAGAGACCCCAAGCCCACCCCTAAGGCCCTGTGATCCCAGTCCCTTGCAAGAAATAAACAAGAAAATGTGTTACATTTGACCACTCTCCCCCACGGTCCAACCTCTCCTCCATCACTCACATCCCCCCCCCTTCCCCCTGTCCCCCTTCTCTCATTCTTACTCTAGATGTCTATTACCCATTGAGTACATCTATATGCTGTTTCTTCTCCAAGTCACCTTTGATGAGAGTGAAGGTTCCATCATTCCTCCTTACTTTCCCCCCTTCCATATCATTGCAATAGCTCATTGTAATAAAAGAATATCTTACTATATTCAATATCTTAGTCTATTCCACCTCTCCTTTCTCTTACTCCCATCAAATATCCCTTTTAGCCATTGACTCCATTTTTACAATATATTATATCTTCAAATTCAGCTCTCTCCTGTGCTTCACCTATAAAAGCTCCTTTTACCTGCTCTATTAAACGAGAAGTTTCTTATGAGTATTATCAATATCATTTTTCTATGCAGGAATACATGTAGTTCATCATCATTAAGTCCCTCATATTTTTACCCTTCTCCACTCTATCTGCTTCACCTGAGTCTTGTATTTGAAGATCAAACTTTCTGTTCAGCTCTGGCCATTTTAACAGGAACATTTGAAATTCCCCTGGTTCATTGACAGGTCATCTTTTTCCCTGGAAGAGGATATTCAGTTTTGCTGGGTAGTTGATTCTTGGTTGCATTCCGAGCTCTTTTGCCTTCTGGAATATTATATTCCAAGCCCTATGAGTCTTTAATGTAGTTGCTGGGAAGTCCTGTGTGATCCTGACTGCAGCTCCACAATATTTGAATTGTGTCCTTCTGTCTGCTTGTAATATTTTTTCTTTGGCTTGGGAGTTCTGGAACTTGGCTATAATATTCCTGGGGTTATTTTATTTTATTTTTTTTGTTCTCTTTCTGGTGGAGATCGGTGGATTCTCTCAATGTCTATTTTGCCCTCTGCTTCTAGGATATCTGCACAATTTCCTGAGGAATTCTTTAAAAATAATGCCAAGGCTATTTTCCTGATCATGACTTTTAGGTATCCCAATAATTTTTAAATTATCTTTCCTGAATCTGTCTTCCAGATCAGTTGTTTTTTTCAATGAGATGTTTCATATTTTCTTCTAATTTTTCATTCTTTTGGTTTTGAAGTATTGTATCTTGACTCCTCATAAAGTTAGCAGCTTCCTTTAGTTCCATTCTACTTCCAAAGGATTTGTTTTCCTCAGAGAGCTTTCTTATCTCTTTTTCCATCTGGCCAGCTCTGCTTTTTAAAGCATTCTTCTCCTCAATAACTTTCTGAACTCTTTTATCCATTTGACCTATGCTGTTTTTTAACATGTTATTTTCTTCAGTATTCTTTTGGATCTCCTTGACTAAGCTGGGGACTTCTTTTTCATGTTTTTCCTGCATCTCATTTCTTTTCCCAATTTTTCTTCTATCTCCCTCACTTGATTTTCAAAATCTTTTTTGAGCCCAATTTCCATTTTTCTTGGAGTCTTTATATGCAGGAGCTCATACTTCCTCATCTTCAGATTGAATATTTTGATCCTTCTTTGGATCATAGACAATGTATTTCTCAATGGTGTTCCTCTTTTTTTTCCTCTACTCATTTTCCCAGTCTGTGCCTGCTTTTGGGGTGCTTTCTGAACTTTTGAATATTATTGGGACACCCCCCCCCACAAGGATCTCTGTGTGTGAAGCTCTGTCTTCCCTCCTGTTCTGTGAATGACTACAAGAGCACCCCTCTGCCATGGGGCAGGTGGGGCGGGCCCTGCTCTTCTGTGTGATCAGGATCTGAATATGATCAGAGCCCCAGAGTCCTGTTCTAGGTACAGAGGACAGACCTCAAAAGTCTCTCTCCACTCCCCTAACTTGGGTATGCTGAGCACTCAAGGCTCATTTGCCTGGGGGTTCCTGCTTACTTGCTCTGCCTGCTTCTGTTTCCTGGATCTGTGCTGCTATGACCAGGCTGCTCACTGAGTGCCCTGAGGGCTGGGCTTCATGCCCTCACTCTGGCAGAGGTACCCCACTGATCTTCCAAGTTGTACCCGGTGCTCCCTGGGGTGTAGGTCAGGAAACTGCTCCTGCTGCCATGGGCTGCCTCCAGGAGACTGAAGTTCCTTCACTCTGGTGGCTGCCTCTCTAACTCCATGGAGCGGAGTCTTTCTACTATTTTCTAGGTTACCTTGGGCTGGAGTATTGCCTCACTGGATCCCTCTGTGGGTTCTGTCTCTCAAAATTTTAGTTAGAGTCCTTATTTTATAAGTTTTGAAATATTATAGAGAGAAAGCCCCTAAGAGAGGCTCTTCTCCTGTTGCTATCTTGAGTCTGCCCCCCAAAGAAAACATTTTCAATCGAATAATGGGGTTGGATTCTGAATTGTGAGGGTTAAGAAGAAAGTGAGAGGAGGGGAAAATGGGGCAAGTTATTATAGATGGTCTTTTCAAGGAGTTAGCTACAAAGAGCAGAAAAAATATAGGACAATAGTAAGAAAGAAAGAATGGAAAGATCAAATGAGGGTTTTTCAAAAGAGGCTAGACAGGTTTATTTGTAGCCAATAGGATATAAACCATTACATAGGAAGAAATTGAAATTAAATGAGTTGGGATGACAGAGGGGCAATCTGTGGGGGGGAGATGGAATAGAATGGAATTGCTTAAACAAGTACCCTCAGTAAAAAGGAAAGCCACTTAGACATGCAAGACTGGGGAGAGAAAGGAAATTCTGGCAAAAAAATAAAGGAGTTAATGAGAAGGGAGAAGGAGCCCATGGCAAATGGAAGAATCATTGTGAAGAATGGGATAATGAGTTGATAAGCAATGCTGGCCAACTTGATATTGTGTAACATAAATTTGTAGAGGAGCCAGTCAACATGTTTGCATGAATTTCTCTCTTTGTACAGCTGCATTTGAATAGGAGTAAAGACAGTTAATTGTGGGAGTGAGTCAAGGCTAAGTAAGGCATTCTGGGCATATTCAGAAATATAATTTAGGGGCTAGAGATTCAAAGGAGTGAACAGTATAGAGTTGAATTAGTTCACCAAGGGGTCAAGATGGGGAGAAGAGAAGAATGTCTGGTGCAGGGGGATGACCTGGGAGAGAACTGAAGGTCAAGGCATGAGAGGTCATTTTGTGAAAGAGCAGAGTTTTATAAGGGAAGGGAGAGATAAAGGGAGAGGTTATAAAGTCAATAAATATCTGGTTAGATAAGGGATTTCATAATTCTTGAACATGGATGTGATATATTTGTGGGTAATAGCAGGATCATGACTATCTTATATGCTGAAGTCCCTTGGTATGAGACCAAGAATTGAAGAAGAGAGAAAAATTGTGAGCCAGGTATTGAATTCATCAAGGAAGTGGAGTGACCTGGATTCTATAGACAGTAGTTAACAGGATTTTGTTTGGTGGTAAATATGAACAACATGAACCATAAAGGAAGAGATGTTACTGAGTGATGGAGAAAGAAGGAAAACCTGGAAGTAGCAATGGAGAGAGTATTGCAACTCCTTCTCCTAAAACTGAGAATTGAGGAGAATTGAGTGAAGGTGTAGCCAGTACTAGAAAGGATGGCCAGGGAGTCTGTATAATCAGAGGGGAGCCATATTTCAGTATGAGACCAAAGGCAGGAGTGGGAGAGAAAAAGATTTAAAACTTTTTTTATTTCTTTAAGACAATGGGGTTAAGTGACTTACCCAAGGCCACACAGCTAAGTAATTATTGTCTGAGGCTGGATTTGAACTCAGGTCCTCCTGACTCCAGGGCCAGTGCTCTATACACTGCACCACCTAGCTGTCTTGAGGAAAAGAATTAATATGAAAGAAGGATTATTATTTATGTAACAGGTATTCCAGAGAGTACAGTGGAAAGATTGAATGGGAGGATTGAGCATGATGGGAATTAAGAACTGGGAGCAAGAGACTAGGAATTGGGATTTGGATGATAATCTATAGTTATTCAATCACTTGAATATGAAGGATATGTTTCTTATTGAGTGTAGGTCACTACCTTTCTACTTAAAGGAGGGTGGCGATTAGGATAAAGATAAGTACACTATGATCAAACCTTTCCAAGTAAATATTTTCTAGTTAAATCCAGTATTACTCTTTGTGGCTCAGTAGAACTAGGGTATAAGAGATTAACTCTTTAATTACTGAGGAAATACCATTTGGGGAACCTAGAATCATTTGCAAAGTGCCTTAATATTCAGTCTCACTTAAGGGTACTGGGAACCCTGGGGAAAGGGTGAGATATAACATCCATGACCTTCATATAGTATGGGACAGGGAAGACAGCATTACACTTTCGAATCTTTGTTACAAGATATAGCCCACTCCCTAGGGGAGAAAAGATCTATTTATTCAGAGTGAAGGTATGTAAAAAACCAGTATCAATGAAAAGAAAATTTTAAATCTTACAAAAGAATCCCTTTTTACTATAGTATCTCATCATGGAGTGGAGGTGACTCCAAGGTTCCTGAAAGCTAACACAGTAATGAACACTCTATAACATATTCATGTCTGTTCATTGAAGATCATCTAACAGAGTACAGAGAGGCTTATTTGGAAGTAGATTAGCTATCAAGTGATGCAATCTTTGATCAAGGTAAATCAAGAAATAAAGAAAAATTATATATATATGGTAGTGGCCTCCTTAGGCTTCTTCAATGACAATGACAGTGGCAGAAAAGTAAACAAAGGGTACTAAAGATTATCCTTTTGTCTTTGGGTCACTTATAATTATTAATTTAACTGATTATATTCTAAATATAAAATATTTTTCCAATGATGAGAAAATTGAGATACTTCTCTCATATAGCACATTGTTTGGAACACATTTCCTTCCTTCCTACCTTCTTCATTTCTTTTTCTCCTCCTTTCCTTCCTTTCCTTTTAAGGAACTGGTCTATCTAAATATTGACATTTTTACTATGCTGAAACCAGAAAATATAAGGAAGCTGAAAGCAGTGTTGGAGTTGATTTCATTATGTGCTGCACAATAAATAATAGCATTTACATAGCATTTTAAGGTTTGCAAAGCACTTAACAAACATTATTTCATTTGAGGCTCACAACAACCCTAGGAGGTAGGTGGTATTATAATTATAATTATAATTATTATAATTATTATTCTAATTTTATAGATGAGGAAACTGAGGCAGACAGAAGTTAAGTGATTTTCCCAGGATGACAAAGCTAGTAAGTGTGATTGAATTTGAACTCAAGTCAGTGGTCTACCACTTAGGATCAGTGTTTTTTTTACCACTCCACATAATTAAAAGCAAACAAGAAAGTGTTATTGATATGCCTGATCATCTTGCTTGATTAGATAATGAATATATAAATAAATAGTAGTAATTTTGAAGTTGTAATTGAAGAGGACTATGTCATCATATAATATCTTTTTCCTAATTTAAATTTTTAAATTTTATTAATATTTTATTTGTTTTCCAATTATATACAATTAGTAGTTTCTATTTTCATTTTCTGTAAGATTCTGAATTTTTTAATTCCCCCACCTTCCCTTCCCTTCCCCCATTCCCCCACAGAAGGCAGTCTGATAATCTTTACATTGTTTCCATGCTATACATTGATTGAAATTGAATGTGTTGGGAGAGAAATATTCCTTGAGGAGAAAATAAAATGTTAGAGATAGCAAAATTATGTAGTACATAAGACACTTAAAGAAAAAATTGAAGGTAATAGACTTTCGTCTTTGTTTAACCTCCACAATTCTTTGGATACAGATGGTATTCTCCATTGCAGATGCTCTAAAATTGTCCCTGATTATTGCACTGATGGAATGAGCAAGTCCATTATAGTTGATCATCACCCCCATGTTACTGCTAGGGTGTACAGTATCATGTAATATCTTGACATGGTGTATGCATTATGTTTATTATCATGAAGGGAATGTTGTACAAAGACATCCTCCACATTTCCTTTTCCAGAACCATCTCACTCCATGGCCTGAAACAGGACTTCTGGTGATAATCTGGTTGTTGAGAGTCTTTGCCCTTTTGAATGTGGTTTCCCTCCCATAATAATAAGGCACTATAGCACTCCAACAATGACAGGCTGCGATACCACGATACATCCAAATTTGACTCTCGATGGTCAGCATCACCTTTTCCTTTCAGACCTGAAAATACACTCCCCCAGAATCCAAAGATTTTGGTTTCCTGGAAGTTGCCTGGTTATTCATAGGAATAATGCCACCCAATTGCTAGTCAGCATTATCTATGGTTGGAATTATGATAGTATCTAATTGTCTTTGAACCTCCAACTTTTGTTCTTGATTAATGAAAATATTCTTGGCAAATGCTTTCCCTCTGAGAATCCCCCCCCCCCCCCGCACTGTCCCTCTTAATACAAAATAGAACCCTCTTAATCATGGTCCCAACAAAATAGAAGTGGGTCCTATTCCAACATTCCCTGCTGGGATATCCAGATGACTTGGGCCTGTTTTGAACACTAATTTTTTTTTTTTATTAAAAAGATCACTACAAAGGTAACTATGGTTAATGTGAAGGAAATGAAGAAATTCCATGAAAAACTCGATAAGACCCTCTAATTTCAATGAACACATTTTTAATACTTGTTGACTTAAATATTTAAGGAATAAAGGAAGATGGTGAAAAAAATGTGTTAGAAAATATGATAGAAACTAAAGTTGAGAAACTATATCCTCTCACTGGTTTTCAGAGGAGGCGATTCACTTGTGTGAAAAATTGCATATTGTCAGATATTTTGGATGGTTTTACTGATATTTTTCTTTTATTTAAAAATAATTCTTCATTATAATGGAGGCTTTCTGGTAGAAAGGGGGGATAGGAGGGGTGGAGAGAGAGAGAGAGAGAGAGGTGGTAATCTAAGTAGTATGTAAAGATATCAATAAAAAAACTTATTAATTAATTTATTTTAAAGAAAGTGGTCAAAGGCTTAGAGACTATCAGGAAGCCTCAAACCTTGCATCATGAATATTTTCTTCAACAAGAATTAGGTAGCACTGGACATGATCATAAAAAAATATATCTTGATAGCAAATGACTGGTTACTAAGGAATATTCAAGACAGCTATTTGTATTTAGTTGAACTATCAGCATGTAAAAACCAAGATCAAAATCAACTATATTTGTTATGGAAATGTTTGTTTTATTTCTTAAGTTCAGAATGAGATAAATAAAAAATTTAAAAAATCAACTATAAAAGAAAAGGATAAAGGATAAAGTTTTTGAGAGGACTCCTTTTTACTATCAAAAAGAGGTTCCCTGATATTACCTTTCCTCAGTGCCACATGCCACCTCTCCATCCCCCACCCCAGCTGCATATCACATACATTGATATGAACATGGATACCCTCAACCTTTCTGGTTGAGGTAGGAGTGAATAATATCAAAGATGTGTACTTCTTCCCAGTCATAAGCTTCTATTTTATTGCCTCCAAATACAGGGAATTAACAGGATCTGCCCCCATTTCCTTCTCCGCATAACCAAATCAATCAGCGTTGGTTATTAGTGTTGTTGGTAATCTGGACATGAATTATGGCCTAAATACAACCTCCTCAAAACAGTTGTAGTCCCCTTCATATTGAGATTTTTTTAGTTGAGTATTGTATTTTCCATTTTGTTTCTTTAATGTCAGTATAGACTCATGAAAAGTTAACACAGTGTAAAAATGTATACTCTCACTTTTTCTGTTTCAAATATAAAATTAATATTCTTTTTTGAAAATTTTTAAAATAATTTTTAAGGAAAGATTTTATTTATTTTGAGTTTTACAATTTTTCCCCTAATCTTGCTTCCCTTCCCCTCCCCACAGAAGGCAGTCTGTTAGTCTTTACATTGTTTCCATGGTATGCACTGATATAAGTTGAATTTGATGAGAGAGAAATCATATCCTTAAGGAAGAAAAATAAAGTATAAGAGATAGAAAAATTGCATAAGATTTTTTTTTCTAAATTAAGTCTTTGGTCTTTGTTTAAACTCCACAAAAATTAAGATTCTTTATTGGGTTTTGACAAATTCTACTTTTTTATTTTTTGCAAGGCAATGGAGTTAAGTGACTTGCCCAAGGCCACACGGCTAGGTAATTATTAAGTGTCTGAGGCTGGATTTGAACTCAGGTACTCCTGACTCCAAGGCCAGTGCTGTATCCACTGTACCACCTAGCCACCCCCAAATTCTACTTTTTAAACAGTTGTTTTCTTTTTTCCTTTTCTAGCTCTCTTAAATGATTTTTAATCTTCTTTTTGAGCCCTCTCATGAGTCTAGGCTTGAGATCACTTCATTTTTCTTTGAGGTTTTGCTCATAGGTGTTATGGAACCTTGTTCATATTTGAACTTGTGTCTTGGGTTTCCCTGTCACCACAATAACTTTCCATGGCCATATTCTTTTTTGTTGGTTTTTGTTCATCTTTTTTTTTTTTAAACCATTTTTCCTTTTAAAAAAATTTGAGCTCTGCTCTCAGGATGGAAGGGGCGTCTTAATTCAGTGACTGCAGGTCCTAACTATTTACCTGGTGCTGCACTGATGTTAGTCTGAGGCCCATGGTGGATCCTTGTGCCTGGTGCTGCACTGCTGGAGTGGGTTGGGGTTGGGGGTGACTGTTGGAGGCTATAGGATTCTGGCAACTGACTTGGGGCTGAGTTTTAGTAGTGGTGGTTTGTGTGTACTGAGGACCAGTGGACTGTTTCTTCCTTGCCCTGGGGCTGCACTGTAGGATGTACAGCCCTTTCTTTGCCTAGTGCTGTGCTTAAGCTGTTGATGATTCTCTGAGCTGCAGTTCACCAGTTCCCTTGGGTATGCTAAGGTGTGTGGGGTGGATATGGGGTGTCCTCCTGTTGGGGTTTGTCTGCTCCATCATACTGGGATTCAGGAACTTCTGGTTTGTTGTGGTGAGGCTTTCTAGGACCTCCTCTCCCCCACTTCCATTCTCCACCTTCATGTCCAACCCTACCAGAATGAGACTGACCTCTTCTGCAGCTCTTCCAAGTTTTCTTGGGGTAAAAGATTGTTTCATCCCATCCCCTTGCTGTTTCTGCTGACCAAGAACTTGTTCGGGGGCACTAATTTATGACTATTTTGGAGAGTTACAATGACTTGCTCTGGGAAATAGAAGCTCTATTGGGTTTTTAAACTGTTTTTAGCAGTCTGTAGAGGAGAGTTTGAAATTTGTTGTATACTGTTGCCAATTATAGCCCATGTCCTTCCTGAATTACCATCATTGTTTATGAAAAGTATCTTTTAATAAGTTGAACACAATTTGGCAAAAATAAGTAAATAAATGTTAAAAAAAAATTGCCAGGACTGGAAGGAAAAATGAGTCACCAGAAAGCCAGACAATGATACCAAGTTGAATCAGATTTTCTTGAGTACTTAAAGATGAAACTGGAAGGATAACAACTGAAAACTGAAATGATATTTCAGCATTTCTATGACCAATTATTTTCTTCATCAACTATTTTCTTCATTTCTTCAAGGGACCCATGAAATTTGGAGCAGCTGAACTAGACCAAGAATATATAGAAAATGTCTATACTGGAGGCAATGTTTTTAAGGACACTGAAGTATTAATTTTTAAACCACTAGGGAAGCTATTAAATGAATTGTGTCTGTGTGTATGTGTGTGTGAATCACAAGTGCTATTATTATCAACAAAAAAGAACATCAATAATCATTGAGCCATCTGTCTATTTTCTCATTTTTACAAAATATGAGAATAATCTATACACATATAAAGAATATCTTAATAGAAGCATGAGAAGATAATAAGCTTTTGAAAATAACTTTCTATATTAAACTACACATTTTCAAATGTGTCACATTGAAAGATGTAGAAAACACAGAATACTGTTATTCTTATTACATATGGATTATTAAAAGCCTTTGATGGGATAGAATAATATGCAACCTTAGAGGTCCTCCTTCAAGAGGAAAATTAAAATAATTAAAGTGGGAAGTGACAAATGTTGGAGGGGATGTGGAAAAATTGGGACACTGATTCATTGTTGGTGGAATTGTGAACTGACCCAACCATTTTGAAGAACAATCTGGGATTATGCCCAAAGAGATATTAAACTGCCTTTGACCCAGCAATATCACTATTAGGTCTATTTCTAAAAAATGATTAAGGAAAAAGGAAAAGAAACTATATGTTCTAAAATATTTATAGCAGTAATTTGTGGTATCAAAGAACTGGAATTGTGGGAATACTTGTCAATTGGGGAATGACTGAACAAATTATGGTATATGATTGTGATGGATTACTATTGTACTTTATGAAATGATGAGCTTGATGATCTTAGAAAAACATGGCTAGACTTGTATGAAGCAATGAAGAGAGAAATGAGCAGAAGCAGGAGAACATTGAATATAGTAACATTAATATTGCTTTAAAAACAACTTTGAGCAAATAAATCATTTTGACTATTATAAATACCCAAATTGACTACAAAAGACTTATGAAGAAAGCTGCTATGTGCAACCAGAGAATGAACTGATAAAAAGAAGTATGCATAGAATTATTTTACATATAAATAGTTCACATATATGTACCTATTTGTGTCTAAAGGTAGCTATCTATGGGGTAGGGGAAGGGAAAAAATAAAGTTACATGATAACTTTATTATATATTTAAAAGGAATAGCAAGTTGTATATAATAGATTTGCAGTTTAATGTACAATCTTTTTTATATTATGGAAATGTTTGTTTTATTTGATAAAATAAAAATAGAATAAATAAAACCAAAACAATTTAAAATGTCTCTCATAAATATGTTAAGATTATACAAAATTCCATAATAGATGCAACAACAAATATAGCGTTGTTAATCCTTTGACAGTTTTAAGTAAAGATCAAAATGGATTTATTTACCAAAGGTGTTTTCCACTGCAATGAAGGATATTTGGTGCTGAGCTCAAATTGAGTAGGGATTATACATGAATAGCAAAATCTTCTGGATTTTCCTATTTGAAGATGACATTGTGTTGATTACATAAAACCCAGGATACTACAGAACCTCCCAAATGAGATCCACAGTCACAGAAAAGAGTTTGGCTTATTAATCTTAAGGAAAAAACTGGTAGGTGAAGGATGTCCTTTGTTCAGGATATGATATGCTCTTGGATGGAAGGTCCAGTGAGTAAATTCATCCAAGATAATAAATAAGTAGAGTTCACATTTACATATTGTGTTAAGGTTTACTTAGTGTTTTCTTCAACAAGGACAGCACTTAAATAAATGTTTATTAATTTGGCTTTAATAAAGAAATGTTTTTACATCAAAGCAGTTCAAGCTTATACTGCTGGTATTTGTAAAAAATAACCACAAGGTGGCACATCAAAACCATGATATGACTGAGGACATTGCCTGAATTGTACTATTTAAAAAGTGATCTGATGTTAACAGGTAGGTTGGGGTTATCTGAGTGTGTGAGAAAGAATGTGATTTGCAGAAATGACTACATGAATATATGCAAGAATATATCATTATAAGAATCCAAGAATAGCCAGAGAACCAAAGAACAAAAAAAATGGGGAGAGAAAGAAGCCTAAAGAACCCTGCAATGCAAAAGCAGAAAATGTGGACAACGGGTAAGTCATTAAAAACATTTAAGGAATATATACTCTGATAGGGGGTGATTAGTCAGGTACACAAATAAATATAAAACACATTAGCATATAAGAAGTACATAAAAAACATGACATTCTCAGAACCGAGAAGAGGGATGATCAATTTAGGATCCAGGGAGGCTCCATGAAAAAGGTGACATTTGAATTGGGAAAGATGGCTAAGAGAATAGCAGGTGGAGAGGAAGAGCTGTGGTGGATGTTTTTGGTTTAGAGCAAAGGAATGGGTGAATGTGTGATGTGTTCAGAGTCTGTGTAGTTCTTTTAGGTTAGGCATAATGTTGAGTAGATTGAGTAGTAATATGAGTAGTATGACTCCAGAAAGATTAATAGCCAAACTAAGAATAGCCTTAAATGTTAAGGTAAAAAGGTTTGAATTTTTATAAACTAGACAATGGAGAGCATTTGGGCATTTTTGAGTGGGAAAATGACATGATCTAAAAGGTCCCTTATATTAGAAACTATGGAAATTTAATTGACAAAACTAAAACTAATTGGATATGGTGGGACACTGAGTCAAATATGACTCCAAGGTGCTAAGTGTTATAGCACTATCTATAATGGAAGTTCTACTTTTATCTCTGATCATTTGTTCATTCATAAAACTTTTATGAGCACTCTCAGGGGCAGTGGATAGAGCACAGACCTTGAAGTCAGGAGGAGCATGAATCTGGCCTCAGACACTTGACTCCTAGCTATGTCTCCTTGGGCAAGTCACTTAACTCTGATTAACTCTTAACTCAGAAAAAGTATTCATATGAGAATGTATGCTAGGCAATAAACAGGATTCCTGATCTCTCTCACTGGGAGCAACAGAGTGAGGACATTTCCCAGAGTCTCTGGTGTAGTAATACAAAGTATTGAATAATCAATCTTGACCAATGAGAATAGCCTCTTACAAATAAGATTTGAGCCATATGTTTTTTTTTTTTAGTTTTTTTTCAAGGCAAATGGGGTTAAGTGGCTTGCCCAAGGCCACACAGCGAGGTAATTATTAAGTGTCTGAGGCCAGAATTGAACTCAGGGACTCCTGACTCCAGGGCTGGTGCTCTATCCACTGCGCTGCCACCTCGCCGCCCCGGAGCCATGTGTTTTACTAAATATGGTATGCAACTATAAGTTTCTGAATTGAATGTAATACATCAGACTTACTCTGATAAGGGCTGAGGACAGTGTGATTATTACCTCTGTAATGTTGAGCACTATGCTTTTCTTAATGAATAATTGTTTTAGGGCTTTTAGCTACCATACCAATGTCATCAATTTTTGAATGATATTTAAGTTGTAGTCAACTAAACCCCTTAGATTTTTTTCAAACTTTTCTCAATCTTTCCTGATCATCCCAACAGCTAGTATTTTCTTTTTCCATCTTGTAATTATTTGTATTTATGCTATTTGTATTTATTATCTTTTTATTTATATATATATATCCATTTAGAATGTAATCTCTTTAAGAGCAGAGATTATTTTTTGCTTTACATTTGTAGGCTTAGTGCCTGGAAGAATGACTAGGTCCATAAGCAATAGTTGTTGATTGAATGATTTTTGTATTGCCTTTTTGTCATTACTGCTTTTCTTTATTGCAGTCTTCTAATATCTGCTATATCTCCATTGCTTCTGATTGATGCACATTTCAAATTCTCTGAAAAATATATTACATAGCTATATAATATTTCTTATATAATATTTGTTTTAAAAATATGGACCTTTGACTCATTTCTAAAATATACAGAGAACTGAGTCATATTTTTTTTTTAAAAAAAGCCAATCCCCAATTGACAAATGGTCAAAGGATATGCAAAGGCAATTTACAGATGAGAAGATCAAAGCAATCCATAGTCATATGAAAAATTGCTCTAAATCATTACTTATTAGAGAAATACAAATTAAAACTTCTCTGAGGTATCACCTCACACCTCTTAGACTGGCCCGATATGACCAAAAAGGATAATGATTGTTGGAAGGGTTGTGGGAAGTCTGGGACACTATTACATTGTTTGTGGAACTGTGAACTCATCCAACTTTCTGGAGAGAAATTTGGAACTATGCCCAAAGGGCAACAAAAATATGCATACCCTTTGATCCAGCAATACCACTACTGGGTCTATACCCTGAAGAGATGATGAAAAAGGGTAAAAACATCACTTGTACAAAAATATTCATAGCAGCCCTGTTTGTGGTGGCAAAGAATTGGAAATCAAGTAAATGTTCTTCAATTGGGGAATGGCTTAGCAAACTGTGGTATATGTATGTCATGGAACACTATTGTTCTATTAGAAACCAGGAGCGATGGGATTTCAGGGAAACCTGGAGGGATTTGCATGAACTGATGCTGAGTGAGATGAGCAGAACCAGAAAAACACTGTACACCCTAACAGCAACATGGGGGCGATGATCAACCTTGATCAGTGCAACAATCAGGGATAATTTGGGACTGTCTGCAATGGAGAATACCATCTGTATCTAGAGAAAGAACTATGGAGTTTGAACAAAATCCAAGGACTATTTCCTTTAATTTAGAAATAAAACCTGATATCTTATTGTCTGATCTTATCTCTTATACTTTATGTTTCTTCCTGAAGGATATGACTTCTCTCTCTTTACACTCAATGTACAACATGGAAACAACGTTAAAGACTGACAGATTGCTTTTTGTGGGGGGGCAGGGGGAGGGAAGTAAGATTAGAAGAAAAATTGTAAAACTCAAAATAAATAAAATCTTTAATAAAAAAAAATATGGACCTTTGTACCTGGAAGAAGTTTGCCTTCATTAGAGCAATTTTATAATTTCCTGATGGAAATCTGGTCTGTTATTCTCCTGCTAATTTAGGGACCAATTAATTGTCCATTTTTAGTATCTGTCCTAGATAACTTTTTAAATTAATGAAATATATATGTTGTCCATGTAACTGTGTATTAAATTCTAGACAAAGAATTCTCTCTATGTTTTTTTTTACTGTGTGTATAATTAAGTCAATTTTTGAGTGATTATTGATCTTTCCCAGGAAACTGCAAAATTATGGAGCTTAAAATTCAAATAGGAGCATATGGAGGATTCCATCATCCATATAGAATACCTATTTAACTTGACTCTGTGATGGATCTTTTCTATGTTGGTGGTAAACAATTCACTGTTCTATATCTCATATGCTATTAATGATGTCAAATAAAATTTTTTCTTGTCACATTTTTCAAGGAATCTTGAAATGGCTGAATGAAGGATGGATTGGGAGTAGGGGGAAGGAGAGAAGTGAGGCAGGCGGACCCACCAGCAAGTTATTGCAATGATATAAGCATGAAGTAACGAAAACCTGCGCTTAAGGGAAGGCAGTGTCAGAGTAGAGAAGGGAGCATATCTGGGAGTTTTTGTAGAGGTGAAAAGAACAGTTCTAGGAACAGATTGGATATGGGGGGGCAGTGAGAGATAGTGAAAAATTAAGGATAACTCCTCAGTTGTGAACCATTTATTAAGAATCTCCTGTATAACAAGCAACATACTAAACACTGTGAAAGGAAACACAACTTGAGATCCTTCTCTCATGAAACTTATAGCATAGTATGATTATGAGAACACAAGGAATTACTATTTAAAATGAAATAATATTATAAGGTCAGTGACCTTTATACAAGTCTTCTCTTACAAATCATTCTTTTAAAAAATATTTTATCAACTACATGCAATGGTAGTTTTCAACAGTCATTTTTTGGTAAGGTTTTGAGTTTTGCATTTTTCTTTCTTCCTCCCTTTCCTTTCCCCTCCCCCTAACAGAAAGCAATCTAATATAGTCTATACATGTATAACAATGTTAAACAAAGATACATATTGTCATGTTGTGAAAGAAGAATCAAATTGAAACAAAAAAAAAACCAGAGAGAAAAAACACAATACTTAAGACAAATTAAAAATTGAAGATAGTAAGTTTTGGTCTGCATTTAAACTCCATAGTTCCTTCTCTGGATATGGATGATATTTTCCATCCCAAGTCTTCTAGAATTATCTTTCATTATTGGGCTGCTGAAATGAATGAGTCCATCATAGTTGATCATCACTCAATGTTGCTATTAGTGTGTATAATGTTTTTCTAGTTCTGTTCATTTCACTCAGCATTAGTTCATGAAAGTCTTTCCAGGCTGTTCTGATTTCTTATAGAACAATGGTGTTCTGCCACATTCATATACCGCAATTTGTTTGGCCATTCCCTAGTTGCTGGGCATCCCCTCAATTTCTAGTTCTTTACCACTATGAAAAGAGTTGCTATAAATATTTTTGTATCTGTGGGTTTTTTTATCCTTTTCTGTGATCTTTTTGGGATACAGATCTAGTAGTGGTTTTATTGGGTCAAAAGGTATGCACAGTTTTGTTGCCCTTTAGATGTGATTCCAAATTGTTCTCTAGAAAGGATGAATCAGTTCACAAGTTCACTGTCAATGATTAATGTCCCAGTTTTCCCACATGCCTTCCAACATTGATCATTTTCCTTTTTAGTCATATTGGCCAATTTGATAGATGTGGAGTTGTAGTTTAGAGTTGTTTAAATCAACATGGGAGTGATGTTCAACCTTGAAGGACTTGCTCATTCCATCAGCGCAACAATTGGGAACAATTTTTGGCTGTCTGCAAAGGAGAGTACCATCTGTATCCAGATAAGGAGCTGTAGAGTTTGAACAAAGTACAAGAACTATTCCCTTTAATTTGGAAAAAAAAACCCAGATGTCTTACGGTTTGATCTGGTTACCTCTGAGAATTCTGTTCTCTTTAAGGATATGATTTCTCTCTCATCACACCCAATTTGGATCGAGGTACAACATGGAAACAAAGTAAAAAGACTGACTGAGTGCTATCTGTGGGGTGGGGGTGGGGGGAGGGAAGCAAGATTGGGGGGAAACTGTAAAAATCAAATAATATCTTTAATAAAAATTTAAAAAAAAATAGCGACCTACTTCCTTTCCTAACCTAACCCTTCTACTATGTCCTTGATCCTCTTCTCCCTTTTCATTCAGGTTCTTACTTCAGCACCTCTCATATCTTTTCTCTGGCACCACTTCTTGAAGACATATGTTCACTCAGTACACTTCTGTCTTCTCCCACTCATTAAAGTCTGTGTTCAAATCTACCTTGTCATTTAGATAAGAATTGACAAATTATATCATACTAAAGTGCAAAATGTAGGACAAAAGTCTTTTACCAGTGCCTCATTGTGATGTCGAACTGAGCCTGGATACTTGAAGGTTATACCCACAAAACAGGCCCTTGGAGTTAACGACCAGCTAGAAGGACTTAGCATACAGTCGCAATGAAAACTGCTAGGACCAACCCAAAATGCATAGGTCCACTACTATCAATTTGTCTACCAGGTGGCCATGTCAACTGATAAAGAAAAGCAAAATATAAAGTGATCTTCAACTCTTTTTATTCTTTACTCTTCTGCAGTTAAGATGACAGAGTAGCTGAAAAGGGGCAGAAGGGGCTAAAAATCAAGGAGCTTTTAAAACCAACTAAATATAGCAATTTAATTTGCTAACTGAAAAAGCTGCTAATAGTGTTAATTACATAAAGTGGTGTAGTAGGAATGACAGCTATCAGAAAGGATGACTTGTTCAATCCCCAATTGATAAATGGTCAAAGATATAAAAAGGCAATTCTCAGATAAAGCTATCCAGTCATATGAAAAAAAATGCTCTAAATCATTATTGATAAGAAAAATGCTGTTAGGGTGTACAGTGTTTTTCTGGTTCTGCTCATCTCACTCAGCATCAGTTCATGCAAATCCCTCCAGGCTTCCCTGAATTCCCATCCCTCCTGGTTTCTAATAGAACAATAGTGTTCCATGACATACATATACCACAGTTTGCTAAACCATTCCCCAATTGAAGGACATTTACTGGATTTCCAATTCTTTGCCACCACAAACAGGGCTGCTATAAATATTTTTGTACAAGTAATGTTTTTACCCTTTTTCCTTATCTCTTCAGTAGTGGTATTGCTGGGTCAAAGGGTATGCACATTTTTGTTGCCCTTTGGGCATAGTTCCAAATAGCTCTCCAGAAGGGTTGGATGAGTTCACAGCTCCACCAACAGTGTAATAGTGTCCCAGATTTCCCACATCCCTTCCAACAATGATCATTATCCGGTCACTATTTTTTAAGTCTAGAGTTTACTGACAAGATCTTTCCGCCAACTAAGTGAGATAACACTTTCAACTCATTAACCATAACTGACTTTAGAATGAAAGTAAAGGAAATATTTAACCTACTTTGTAGTCCCAGAAGTAGCTTCATGGACAATTTGTGAGAAGTGTGGTATTATGGTTTGGACAAAGAACTTGGATTTAGGAATACCAGGATTCAAAACCCACCTGGCTCAAAACTCTGGGAAAATCACTTACCTTACTTATGACTTGATTTTTTCATCTGTAAAATGAGAAGACTGGACTCCATGATTTCTAGGGTCTCTTTTCAGCTTTGAATCTGTCATTATCTGACCCATTATTTTCTTCTAGCAAACCAACATTCATCCTTATGTCATCTTTGGTTGAGTATCTGGCACATAGGAGGCAGGAAACACATTTTGTTGAATGAGTTCCTTATCTTTCTTCCATCAAAGAGCAAGATCAACAGCTAGAAGCCATATCACCCAGAACAGCACCTGTTAAAACACGTCAGCACTTTCAGAATGACCTGTGTTGGGTGATGGCTTTGTTTTGACTCAGGCTGTTAAAATTCCCAAGATCTGGCCCTCCCTTTTAGTACACCTGTGTTTTTTTTTAATCAACTCACCTAAGAAATCTAGGGAATGTTAAGATTCTGTAGGAATGCTAATGTTTGCCAGAGGCACACCCTTCCCTCAATACAAAATTATAATTCATACACTAGGCTTCTGGGTATTTCCCCAGGAACCAAAATATCAATAGCACACATTTATATAGATTTTTTAAAGTTTATAAATGTCTCTCCTTAAGAAAATCCTGAGACTTATGGATACAATTCCATTTATAAATGAGAAAACTGAAGCCCAAGACCACAAAACTATTAAGTATTAGGAACCAGGACTCAGGTTTTTCTCACTCAAAGAATGGTGCTAATTCCATTGAACTATAGTAATTCTCAGAAAACAGAACATCCATATGGAAACAACATTGTTCTGTCTTTTTTTTTTCAGTTGTTTCTGAGTGTTCAGACCCCATTTAGGGTTTTCTTTTTTGTTAATTTTCTTTTTTTTTATTAAAGATTTTATTTGAGTTTTACAATTTTCCCCTAATCTTACTTCCCTCCCCCACCCCCACCCCCATGGAAAGCAATCTGTCAGTCTTTACTTTGTTTCCATATTGTACACTGACCCAAATTGAGTGTGATGAGAGCGAAATCATATCCTTAAAGAAGAGACAAGAAGTCTAAGAGGTAACAAGATCAGACAATAGGATATCTGTTTTTTTCCCCTAAATTAAAGGGAATAGTTCTTGAACTTTGTTCAAACTCCACAGCTCTTTATCTGGATACAGATGGTATTCTCCATTGCAGACAGCCCAAAATTGTCCCTGATTGTTGCACTGATGGAACGAGCAAGTCCATCAAGGTTTAACATCACCCCCATGTTGCTGTTAGGGTGTGTAGTGTTTTTCTGGTTCTTCTCATCTCACTCAGCATCAGTTCATGCAAATCCCTCCAGGTTTCCCTGAAATCCCATCCCTCCTGGTTTCTAATAGAACAATAGTGTTCTATGACATGCATATACCACAGTTTGCTAAGCCATTCTCCAATTGAAGGACATTTACTTGATTTCCAATTCTTTGCCACCACAAATAGGGTTGCTATGAATATTTTTGTACAAGTGATGTTTTTACCCTTTTTCATCATCTCTTCAGGGTATAGACCCAGTAGTGGTATTGCTGGATCAAAGGGTATGCTCATTTTTATTGCCCTTTGGGTGTAGTTCCAAATTTCTCTCCAGAAAGGTTGGATGAGTTCACAGTTCCACCATCAGTGTAATAGTGTCCATTTGGAGTTTTCTTGGCAAAGTTCCTGAAGTGATTTGCTTTTTCCTCCTCCAGTTCATTTTACAAATGAGGAATCATAGGCAAACAGGGTTAAATGACTTATGTAGAGCCATACTGCTAATGTCTGAATTTGAACTCAGTAAGACGATTCTTTCTGACTCAAGGCCCAGTGTTCTATCCATTGTGCCTCCTAGTTGTCCTTCTATGTTTAATATAAGATGTATTCTTTGGCCCCATACCTTATGGGGATCATCTCCTTCCAAATTCCACATATAAATAATAATCAAATAACCTACTGTCTTTTCATGGAAAGTCTTGTTAATGCGATCACAATTTTTCAAATACAGGTGACCGAGCTTAGATGTTTGTTTTTTAAAGACATTTTTAAGTTGCTGGTGTAAGTAATACCTTTAAAAGTAACAAATTTGTGCATTTTCATTCTCTTTCATTATTTCTTCTTGAGCATGATGGTTATAGTATAATCAAATATGGAAATAAAATACTTCTTTTTATTTTTGTAAGACAATGGAGTTAAATGACTTGCCCAAGGTCACATAGCTAGCAAGTATCAAGTGTCTGAGGCTGGATTTAAACTCAGATTTTTCTGGTTTCAGGGTCAGTACTCTATCCACTGCACCATCTAACGACTCCAATACAGCACTCCTGAGTGTAACTGAATTAGATTGAAATATAATTAAAAAGCAACATAAGTAAAAAACAGCTAAAAACATTAAAAAACAGCATAAGTAAAATACAATAGAACACAGATAATGTTAACATGTGGTTTCCTAAGTCAATCTCTGGGTCAAAGGGATTCTTTTGAAAGGTTTAGTGACTGCAGTTTCTTTTTGAATTTGAAACCATCAGTGTAAAGGACCCTGGACTTGAAATTATAGGAACAGAACTTGAATCTCAGTTGGGATGTTTTCCTGCTGTATGACTGTGGACAAGTCACTTAAGCTTTGTGAGTCTTAATTTACTCATGTATGAAATGGGGTAGTAAGAACAGGGATCTATAAGGCAATTGTGAGGAGAGGATTTGCATTTTATTTTATTTATTTTCCCTTGATTATATGCAAAAACAAATTTCAACGTTCTCTTTTAAAAGTTCTGAATTCTCTTCCTTCCTCTGAATCCAATTCCCCTCATTGAGAAAGCAAGTTATTTGATATAGTTTAAAACATTACCACAAAAATCATGTTGTAAAAATTAAACAGAATTCCTCTCCTCCCCAAATAAAAGAGAAACCTCAGGAAAAAATCGTTAAAAAAATGTACATCAATCTATATTCAGACGCCATCAGTTTCGGGATGGATAGTTTTCTTTATCATAAGTCCTTCAGAGTTCTTTTGGATCATAGCATTACTAAGAAATAGCAAGTCATTCATTACTGATGCTGTTACTTTGTCTATAGTACATTTCCCATTGCATCTGCTTATGCTTTAGCTCAGTACTTGGGAGGCTTGGAAAGAAAGTATGGAAGAGAAGAGGTATTAGTAGACTGACTACCAAACTGAAGGTCTATGGAGTTGTGCTGACCTCATTGCTACATGCCTGTGGGGGCGGCTAGGTGGCGCAGTGGATAAAGCACCAGCCCTGGAGTCAGGAGTACCTGGGTTCAAATCTGGTCTCAGACACTTTATAATGACCTAGCTGTGTGGCCTTGGGCAAGCCACTTAACCCCATTTGCCTTGCAAAAAACTTAAAAAATATATATATAAAGTTGCTACATGCCTGTGAAACCTGGGCAATCTAACAGCGCTGTGTCAGGAAACTGAATCACTTCCATTTAAATTGTTTTAGGAAGGTTCTGAAGGTCATCTGACAGGAGAAGATACCAGACACTGAGGTCCTTTCTCCAGCTAAATTGTCTAGCATTCCCACATTACTATAGAGAGTGCAACAATGATGGGCTGGACATGTTGTTAGAATGCCAGATATAAGGCTGTCAAAAAAGCTGTTCTGTGGAGAATTCTTACAGGGCAAGGGCTCACAAGGGAGTCAGAAGTGATATTGGGACACCCTGAAGGTCTCACTGAAAACTTTTAGAATTGATTGTGCATCATGGGAGACATTGGCACAGGACTGCTCAGCATGGCATGCATGCCCTCATTAGTGAGGGCACTAGGCTCTATGAAGAAGGCAGAATTGAAACAGCTCAAAGGAAATGTGACATCTGTAAGTTTAAAGTAAGTAGCCCAGGTGTTCACATGAATTATTTGTGCCCAACCTGTAGTAGAACATTCTGAGCTCATGTTGGTCTGATCAGCCATAGTTGGACACACTGTAATTTGTCTCAAACATAGTGGTGCCATTTTGGTTTTCTTCAATAATGAAGTACAAGAACCGAACCAAGCTTATGTAAGTTTTTTACTGAGAGCATCCTGTTCATCATTTCATCTTAATCATATACTCCAATTTGTTGAGTCATTCCCCAACTGATGAGCATCCCCTCTATTTCCAGTTCCTTGCCACAAGAAAAGAGCTGCTATAAATATCCTTATGTATAAGTCCTTTTCCTTCCTGTTTTTTGTCTCTTCTGGAATAAAGTCTTGGTAATGGCACTGCTATATCAAAGAACAGGCATAGTTTTATAGCCCTTTGGTCATAGTTTCAAATTGTTCTACAGAATTATTGAATCCATTCACAATTCCTCTGGCAGAGCATTAATGTCTCATTTTTCCTACATCCCCTTCAACATTTGTCATTTTCTCTTTCTGTCCTATTAGCCAATCCAATAGGTATAATATAGCACCTCAGAATTGTTCCAATCTGTATTTCTCTTGTCAATTGTGAGTTGGCACATGTACTTTAAATAGTCAACATTGATAACCTCATCTAAAAACTGTTCATCTCTTTTGATCATTTATTATTGAGTAATTGCTCTATTTTTTTTTATAGATTTGTCTTAGTCCTCTATATTTGAAAAGTGAATTTTTTATCAGAGAAACTTTTCAATATTTTTTCCTACTGTTGTGAGGAAAGGGATTTGCAAACCATAAAAATGCATTGTAAATGTGAACTATTTAGAAGAGATGACCCTTTTTTAGTTTGAAATTAGGGAATAAACATGTTGGTAAAGAAAGAAATGTATTGGAAGTTACTGTGAAAAAATATAGAATGGGAACATGAAAAAAATGTACAAAATCATTTCTAGCACTATTTAAAAAAATCAAACTTAGTGATATTTTATTTTTATATTATATCATTTTTGTTCCTCTACTTCCCCTTCTTAGCAACTTAATTCTTGTAATGATTATGAGAAAAAGAAAGGAAAAAACCACATTGACTATGTCTGATGATAACTGCAGTTCAATACTCATGGTCCTATCTCTGCAATGAAGGGAAGGGAAGGGAAGGGAGGTTGCACATTTATTTCCACAAGAAACTAGTCTGCCAGTCAGTCAATAAACATTTATTAATGGGATAAGTGCTGAAACTAAGACTATGGCAAAAGGAAATTTACTTTCCAACTCTTTCAGTGTAGTATAGTGGAAAGAACATTGCTCTTAGGTTAAAAGGGCTTATTTACCTTAGCTCTGACCCAGGCTGGGCTACGGATCACTCAGTGACATCCAGATAAATCACTTAACCTCTGGAGTTTCCCCATACATATGTATATAAAATGAGGATAATTATAGGTGGCCTGTCTATCTGACAGGGTATGTCTGGGGAATTCAGAGAGGACTAGTACTTCTGTTTTGAGGGCTTGCTGAGCATTATTCAGAGTTGCTGATTCATCTTTTATTTTTGATTTGTTTTGTTTTTGTTTTTATTTTTGAGGCAGTGGGGTTAAGTGACCTGCCAAAGTTCACACAGCTAGTATCAAATGTCTGAGGTCAGATTTGAACTCAGGTCTTCCTGATTCCAGGGCCTGTGCTCCCTGCATTGCACCACCTAACTGTCCCCCTCATCCGCTTTTTTTAAATTTATTTTTTATTCTCATTTTGTACAAATGTTTTTTTTTACATAAATAAAATATTCTTATTTACAAGTAAACAAAATACCCCTCCCCCCATGAATATAGATAGACTTGCTTGGGTGAAAAAAGTAAAGGGGAGAGAAAAAAATTAAAATAAAAAAAATAATAGTAATAATTGTAGGTATGGCCAGGTGGCACAATGGACGAAGCACCAGCCCTGGAGTCATGAGTCCATATCCAGCTTCGTAAACCCAATAATCATCCAGCCATGTGACATGCAAGCCACCCAATCCCCACTGCCCTGCAAAAACCAAAAAGAAGAAAAAAAAAAAGACCCAAAATAAAATAAAATAGTAATAATAGTAGGGGGTGGCTGGGTGGCAGACAGAGCATTGGCCCTTGAGCCAGGAGCACCTGGGTCTGAATCCGGCCCCAGACACCCAAAGATCATCCTGTTATGTGTCCCCAGGCAGGCCACCCAGCCCCACTTGCCCTGCACCTTCCCCCAAATAATAATAACAAAAAATGTGCTTCATGGGTGGATCACATTCTTTATGATAAGTCCATCACAAAAGTTACTTCCATATTTTTCCACCGTTGTCATTGCTGATTGCAACTCCCTCCTTTCATATTTCTCCACTACCACGTACTGTATTTTCTCTCTCTTTTCACTCTGACTCTGCTGTAGGGTCGCTGAGTGGTGCAGCAGACAGATCCCTGGTCCTGGGGCCAAGAAACCCTGAGCCCCACTACCACCCCTTAGGCCCAGAAGCCACCTAACCCTATGGGCCTGGGCAGGCCTTCCAATCCCAGCCCCTTGCAAGAAGTAAAAAAGAAAATGTGTTATATCTGACCACTCTCCCCCCATGGTCCATCCTCTCCTCCTTTATTCACATCCCCACCCCTTCCCCCTGCTCCCCCCCTCCTTCTTACTCCAGATGTCTATACCCCATTAAGTATATTTGCTGTTTCCTCTCCTAGCCATCTCTGATGAGAACAAAGGTTCCCTCATTCCCCCTTGCCTTCCCCGTTCCATATCATTGCAATAGCTCATTGTAATAAAAAAAATCTTATTATGTGAAATATCTTGGCCTATTCCCCCTCTCCTTTTTCTTTCTCCCCTTCCATTTCCCTTTTTTTCCTATTGACTCCATTTTTACACCATATTTTATCTTCAAATTCAGCTTTCTCCTGTGCTTCAACTATAAAAGCTCCCTCTACCTGCTCTAGTAACTGAGAAGGTTCATATGAGTATTATCAGTGTCATTTTTCTATACAGGAACATATGCAGTTCATCATCATTAAGTCCCTCATATTTCCCCCCTCTCCTCCAATCTCCATGCTTCACCTGAGTCCTGTATCTGAAGATCAAACCTTCTGTTCAGCTCTGGCCATTCCAACAGGAACATTTGAAATTCCCCTGGTTCATTGAAAGTCCCTTTTTCCCTGGAAGAGGACATTCAGCCTTGCTGGGTAGTTCATTCTTGGCTGCATTCTAAGCTCTTTTGCCTTCCGGTATATTGTATTCCAAGCCCTACGAGCTTCCAATGTAGTTGCTGCTAAGTCCTGTGTGATCCTGACTGCAGCTCCACGATATTTGAACTGTGTCCTTCTGGCTGCTTGTAATATTTTCTCTTTGACTTGGGAGTTCTGGAACTTGGCTATAATATTCCTAGGGGTTGGTTTTTTGGAATCTCTTTCTCTGGGGGATCGGTGGATTCTCTCCATTTCTACTTTGCCCTCTGCTTCTAGAATATCAGGGCAATTTTCTTTGAAAATGATGTCAAGGCTCTTTTCCTGATCATGACTTTCAGGTATTCCAATAATTTTTAAATTATCTTTCCTAAGTCTGTTTTCCATATCAGTTGTTTTTCAATGAGATATTTCACATTTTCTTCTAATTTTTCATTTTTTTTGTTTTGAAGTATTGATTCCTGATTTCTGGTAAATTCATCAATCTCCCTGAATTCTGTTCTTTGTCTGAAGGATTTGTTCTCCTCAGAGAGTTTTCTTATCTCTTTTTCCATCTGGCCAATTTTGCTTTTTAAAGCATTCTTCTCCTCAATGACTTTTTGAACTGTTTTATCCATTTGACCTAAGCTGGTTTTTAGCATGCTATTTTCTTCAGCATTTTTTTGGATTTCCTTGACTAGGCTGCTGACTTCATTTTCATGTTTTTCCTGCATCTCTCTCCTTTCTTTTCCCAGTTTTTCTTCTAACTCCCTCATTTGATTTTCAAAGTCTTTTTTGAGCTCTGTCACAGCCTGAGCCCAATTTCTGTTTTTTCTTGGAGTCTTTAGATGCAGGAGCTTGTGCTTCCTCATCTTCAGACTGAGTATTTTGATCCTTCTTGGGCTCATTTGCAAAATATTTCTCAATGGTGTTCCTCTTATTTCTTTGCTTGCTCATTTTCCCAGCCTAAGCCTGTTTTTTGGAGTGCTTCCTGAGCTTTTGGGACACTCCCACAAGGGTCTCAGTGTGTGAGGCTCTGTCCTTCCTCCTGGTCTGTGAATGACCATAAGCGCCCCCCTCTGCCACGGGGCTGAGGTGGGGGGTCCCTGTTTTTCTATGGGGGGGCCTAGACTGTGAACAGGATCTGAATGTGGTCAGAGCCCCAGAGTCCTGTTCCAGGGGCAGAGGACAGAGCTCTGCAGTCTCTCTTCACTCCCCTCCCTCAGCTCAATGGGCTCATGCCCTGGGGGCTCCTGCTTACTGGCTCCACCTGCTTCTGTTTCCTGATCTGGGCTGCCTAAAGACCAAGCTGCTAGCTGTGTGCCCTGAGGACTGGGCTCCAGGTGCTCACTCTGGCAGAGGTCCCCCACTGTTCCCCCACTTTGTTCCCGGTGCTCCCCTGGGTGCAGCTCAGGAGACTCCTCCGCTGCTGTGAGCCGCAGCTCCCAGTGCCCTGGGGCTGCCTCCAGCAGGCTGAAGTTCTTTGGCTCTGGTGGGCCACCCCTCTGGTGGGCCGCCCCTCCGACCCCGGGGAGCAGAGCCTTTCTGCTCTTTTCCAGGTTACCTTGAGTAGGAGAACTGCCTCAATGGGTCCCTTTCTGGGTTCTGTCTCTTGAAAGTTTAGTTAGAGTCCTTAGTTTATGAGTTTTTATCAGAGAGCACCTAAGACTCGATCCCTTCATGTAGCCATCTTGGCTCCGCCTCCTCATCCGCTTTTAATGTTCACTTGCCATCCAACTCTCATCTGTGGCTCCAAGAAGCTGTAGCATGCATAGTGGCTAAAACTATTCAATAGATGGGTTAAACCAGGTTGAGGGTAATTAACAAGCCCTAATTCCTTCAGTGAGTTAGGGAAATGTCTATCCCAAGCATGTGAAGACTTCCAGAAGAGATGACTGGATGAGAGAAAATTGTTCCAAGGGCTATTGAAAGTGACTGGAGCAGACATTGAAGACAGAATTTGAATTTAGGTCTTAAAATCAAGGCAAGATCATTTCCTACTTCCCAATGCTTAGAAAAGCACCTTTACTTAAATGACATAGTTTATGTGAAAGGATGTAGTTGAAAACAATGTATGTTAATTGTTGGACACATTCCTGGTCAATCATAGTTTGCTTGCATTGTATTAATTGAGGATTCACATGTTGATTTTAGTTGGCCAAAGGGAATGACACCACAAGTCTTTTTTTTTTTCCTAAGGAAAGATATTTCTTAAAATGATTACTAAAGGTAGAGATTGTGGAGGCTTTCATAAGCCATGACATATGTAATTCCTTTTTTGAGGTGAACATGTACTACTGCACTCAATTTATGATCTTGTATAAGTAAAAAAAAAAACTAGTTCTACATACCTTTGTGGTATGGGGAATAAATTTTGAAGTCCCCACACCATGTGAGCTAAACTGATTTTTTCCCCCTTAAGATGTATTGAAACTGTTTTGAGGTTGAATTGTCTCAAGACACTAAAGGTTTGGGCAGTTATAGCTGATATAGCTTCCGGTGCTTTAGGGACAAGTATATAGTCACCTGTGTCTACCCTCAGACTTCTGACTAAGAGATTGATAGCATGACCAATATTGATGCTGGAAAACTGAGCTCAGTTTAATCAACCTGGTTACCCCCCCCCCCCCCAAACAGTTTTCCTTTTGCTTATGCCTAAACAAGCCTGCTTTTTCTAATTCTGAGATGGGATGTAAGTGTTTAATTTCATTCCAATCTAGAAACTGAACTTTGAGAGCTGTCTTGTTAGTCTTTGGTCTTCTTTAATGTGGGAGCTGGGAGTTATGTTCCAGAAGCTGAAAACAATCCCTTGTGACTTAACCTTGTGTAAAATCTCAGATGCTTGTGGTAAGTAATAATTTATGATAGAAATGACAATAATTATTGACTGTACTTGTGCAATTGTTGGAGGGAGAGAAGGTAGGCAGGTAGTTGTCATAAATATTTCTATGTAAAGGTGCTATAAAATTACCTCCTACACACATTGCTGAGGTCTACCTCAGGCCAGAGCAGTGACAGTAACACTAGTCTTCACTGGGGAATTGGAGACTTTATAACCTATCTTGTGGAAAATATTTATATAATGATGAAATTTAGTACATACTTTAAGGTTTTCCTTTTCCATCTTAGAGGTCCAAGTATAGAGCAGTTTGTGGATGGCAGGGTTTATGATTATGGAGGAAGCAGGTGAAGTAGACAGCTGCCAGTCTTTTTGTTTTTGAATTATGTTCTTTTCTTTACCTTTCTCTTTGTGTCAGCAGAGCCCTGTCAAGATGATACTTTCCATCTGATGGAATAAAATATCCTTTAAATTCACAAAAGGGATTTTGGGGTGACAGATCCAAACCTGGAACTTCCTAGTAGGTTTAGGTGGAAGCAGGAGATATTGTTCCTATTCCTACCAATTTTACCCCCTTCTTCTCTCCAGGAGTGACAAATGAATGGTTTTTCATTCTTTATGACTTCAGGACACCTTATTTCATCTAATCAACTAGACAAAAATAAGCCGAATATAGTCAAAAGAATTTGGAAAGAAAGAACTGGGGGGGGGTGTGTCAAATTCTAGTGGTTGTCATTTTAATACTTCTGTGATCTTGACTAAATCATTTCAACTTTCTGACTCTGTTCTTATTATCTGTTACTCATTTTATGGAAAAATATATTCAGGGTTGTGAGAAGATTAAAATTAATAGTATCTTTTTTTGGATCCTATTTTAATTAATTGATTTTGTCCTGTAATTGCTTAAGTAACGTTTGTCTTTGAACTCATTCCTAGCTTCACTCCCTATTTTGCCATTTTGTTTGGAGAATCATTTCTCAATTTACCTTTTTGTGGAATTTCACTTGCCATAGTTCGAAGAGACCTCATTCATGAGATGAGCATCAGGTGGAAAATGTGGATATAAGATAGGTGATTTCAGAAGTCTGGTAGGTCCATCTCAGCAGCTTTCTCAGTGTTATGGAAACCTGTCAAATGTTGCTGCTATTCTATTGGCTTAAATAAGGGCCCTTGAGATAGATTCTGTATCATTTTGAAAATTTTATATAATTTTTTGCAAGTTTTATCTAAGGAATTTATTCACCTTCTGGAATATGGGTTCCCTTTAATAGGTCTAACTTAATCTTCCTCTTACCCTTATCTACAAAAACCAAAAATAAGTGTTTAATTCAGCAATATATGCTTATCCTAAAAAGGGAGTTACATATGTTCAGTGCTATCATGGCCTAAGAAATCTTCTATAATTGCCCTCTTTAGTGAGCATTTTAAGAAGCAGGCTTCCATTATCAAGAGGTGCTCTTCAGGGTCCCTTCTGGCCCCCCCCCCCCCCCAAGGCCAGACTCTGATTGAAAAAAATTTGCAGTCAATTCTCATAATATGTGCCCCACTCTGATAAATATGCCTTGCTTTTAGTTTCATCATTTTACATAGTACATGAAAATTGAGGGAAGACAACAGCATGGTGTAGTGCAAAAAGGACTGGCTCTGTAGTCAAAGGATCTGGGTCCAAATCTCACCTCTAATGCTTATTACCTCTCTTTCTCTCTCTCTCTTTTTTTTTTTAAGGTTTTTGTGAGGCAAATGAAGTTAAGTGGCTTGCCCAAGGCCATACAGCTAGGTAATTATTAAGTGTCTGAGACCAGATTTGAACCCAGGTACTCCTGACTCCAAGGCCAGTGCTTTATCCACTGCTCCACCTAGCTGCCCTGCTTATTACCTCTTTGATCAAAGTCATTCCTTGGGCCTTAGTTTGCTCATAAGTAGAATGTGGAGATTTGATCCATTATGGAAGAAATATCTTCTCTTTGAGTTCATGTGCTGCCAAAATAAATTCATGACAATATAGAAGTTATAAAACTAAGAAAAATGTAGGGTTCTCATTCTTAAACATAGGTTCAGATCTCAGAAAAAAAACTGAGCCTCAATTAAGATCTAAAAGAGGCTTCTCAAAGACAAAATTATGTCAGAGTGAGAGAAATAATTCTTTTACATATACTAATCTTGTACTTTCCTCTCATGTCATAAATTTTTGCATAATCCCTTGTCATAAAAGTTGGATGAGCTTAGTTAAGCAAGTCATAATCTCATACATCTCCCAAGTAAACATAGTTAAAGGGACTATATAGATAAAATAAATCTAATTATAGATTAAACTACATTTAGAGAGTTCACAATTATTCTAAGAGGGAGAAGGGATTTTTCTACTGCCAAATTTCTGGATACAATTCAGAATTTTCCTCTGGCTTTTTATCTAAGAAATGCTTAAGGCCCCAAGTAAATTTTCACATTCCAAGGAACAGATTTCAATCTTCTCAACTACTTCTCATCTAGGGGAAATAACTTTGACCTTCCCTTATCATTATTACAGAAATCAGATTGTGGTTAGGTAGGGTTAACTTTAACAAAAGATAATTTTTTGGTTAACTAAAAATTGTAGGAGGAATGACCCTGAGCCCTGAATATTTAAAATTAATAAAAGGAATCTGAAGTTCTTTCTAATTCTTATTAGATCTTATATGATTATTATCTTATTATGATCTCATAAGCCAAGGACATATGGTGTACACAGAGTATAGGAAACTATTTTTTTAATGCTTATTTTATATCATGGTGAGGGGCTTCCATGGGGTCATTTTTCCTAGATCTGAATTAGGACAGAGAGCTTGGTGAATAGTATGCATGTAGACACCATGGTTTGGGGGTGGAGTTGTCTTGATTCCTTTTATAAACAGTTCTTAGGAGCCCAGGGGCTAGTTACTTAAACAGAGAAATCTGTAATGCCCAGAAAAAAAAAAGAGAGAGAAGCAAGTTACGGAAACAATTATATTTTTGGAGATGAAGGCAAGTTTTGATGATGGTTATTAGATATTGGAACTCAGGGATAGAACTGGGGGATTTGTGCTTTAAGTCTGGGGAAGGGACTAATTAAATAAATTTAAGTCCATGGCTAAGAAACCTACCACATTTGATATAACCTCCTGTCTTCCCTCATAGTGGAACTCCAAAATTTTTCTCTCCTTTATTCCATTAGGTTCCTTAGCAGATTTGACCTTGATCTGGTCTTCATTGTGGGGAAGAATCTGAGTCTTGTGAAGTAAAAAGAAATGCCTGTTTCCGATCTTGGCTCCTTTTTCTGTCCTAGATTCACTTTTGCTTCTTTTCAGTTTCCATTTATGGAATCTCCCCAAGAAACAGAATTCTTTCTGCAAGATAATTGGTATTGGGAAGCTCAAAATGCAGAAATTCACCTAGAATCAAAGTTTTTTTTTTTGTATAAAGTTAAGAATGAATGACAATGTATTTGAGAGAAGGTTGGGAAGTCCTTTGACACTTTTCTTTTTTTATGATGTCAGAGAGGCAGAAAGACAGTGAATATAGAGCTAGCAAGGCTTGGTTTCAAGTCTTTAATCACAATCTCTCAATTGGTGTCAAAAGCAAACAGAAACAACCCACTTAATCATTCCTAAAGATCCCTTTGGATTGCATACTGACTTCTATTTATTTTGTTAAATATTTCTCGGTTACATTTCTATCTAGTGCTGGTCAGTTTTGCTTTTGGCACTGTTCCCTAGGCAGCATGTCTGACACTTCTGCTCTAGGCAACTCTGAATCCCAGAAAAGGTTTCAACCTTTGTAGAGGGCCTCCATGGGTTTCTGTAATCAGGGAAATCACAGGTCCAGTCCCTGTCTCTTTTTCACTGGGTTACTTGACTGAAACTCATTTAAAAGTCAGACATCTTTTTTTTTTTTTTTTCCCCATGAAATATCACAGCTTATTTGAATCAAAGTCTGTAGGTTTGCTTAGAACTGTTTTTTTCCCCTGGCAGATTGGGCAGTTCCCAGAGTGGCACAGTGGATTTGCCATGGAGTTTGCCATCCTGTCCATACTTGTATCTAAGCTTGTTGATTAAGATCAGAGATGGCTTTTTAACTTGGCAGCCAACCATAGCAACCATTGCTACCTAATCACAGGTGCTGTGGAAGCTGATGGACTCCATAGTAGCCCATACGTAGAGATTTTTAGCGATCCCTAAATGTGTTCAAGTATCAGGATAAATATAAAGCGAATTTTGGATGAAGTAGATATGGCTTCTGGAGGACTGAGATTTTCCATTAGTAATAAACTGCTTTCCTATCTACTCTAAATGGAATGAACATTGAGTAAACCTTTTAATCATTGCACCATAACATGATTATACTTTGGTTTTAGATCATAGTTCATCTCAGTCTTTCAATAGCATTTTTATTTTTGAATTTGCTTGACCTACAATCTCTCTATGGTTTTGCAGTGTATAGAAGGTTAAAACAATTTCAAAGTTCATATCTGTTTGTCATTAGTTCTTTTTAGTGATTTAAGATATCACAGGGATGTCTTCTTGTCATCCTCCCTGATGCCTCTTGGCATTTTTCCAGGTCAAAAATATAATTAGTTTTCTTCAACTCAGAGAGTGAACTCATTAAATTAAGGTAATTGTAGATGAATTAAAGTAGGGATTCTTTACCTGGGATATATATTAACTTTATTTTTTTGCAAGGCAATGGATTAAGGTCACACAGCTAAGTATTCAATCTGAGATTGGATTTGAACTCAGATCCTTCTTACTCCAAGTCTAGTGCTCTATCCACTCTGTCACCTGGCTGCCTATATCTATTAATTTTTTAAAAAAATTTGCTTCAAGAGAATTACTTTGAATAGAAATTCAGAAACTTTACCAGACTTCCAAAGGAGTTAGAAAATCTGAATTAAAAGATGAATAATAATAGACAAAGAGAAAAAGATGAGGTAAAGAATAAAGGGATGAATTGTTAGATATTTGGAAAATTCACTAGTTGCCTTGAATTTATGTCTTTGTGTCTGCAGCAGTGCAATGGGAATGTTTAGAAATGAAATATACTGCCATTTGTTACCCTATCTTCTCAAGCTCTATTGACTCATTGGGAATTATTCATTGAGTAAGTAATGAACATAATTGGAAATATCAAAACTGCAGTGTTATGCATACAGTAGGTGCATATAGATGGGACTGATCTGGTTCTCAGTTCAACTTGATGAGGTTACAAAGAGGTGGGATAGATTATCCCTGTGGAGGCTGTGTGCTTGTATCTATGGTGAATTAACTGGTATGCATTTTTGTGAGCTCAAGCTTATAAAAAGGAAGGAAAAAAAACTTTTTGTGAGCCAGAGCTTATAAAGAGGGGGAGGAGGACCAGCTACAGAGTCAGACTTTTTCCCTCTGGAAGGATCTGGCAGGGCACTGGGTATTTGGTTTGTGGGGAGATGCCCACATCATGGCAGAGAGGCAGCTTGGAGTCACAATGGATAGAGTGTTAGACTTAGAGTCAGTAAGATCTGAATCTGACTCCTGCCTCAGTTATTTACTCCTTATGTGATCCTGACCACATCACTTAAAACATTTGTACCTGGGTTTCCTTGACTATAAAATAGTAATAATAATCTTACAGTTCCTGCATCCAACCATGGATATAGGCAGAGATAAATAGTAGTGGTAGAGATAAATAGTAGTTGTATATTTATACTGCTTTTGGGTGTCTAGCTTTGTACATTTAAGGACTGCTCCTGTTCAAGGAGCTCCTCCTTCCCTCCCTGGAAGACTAGGATCCCAGTATTCTCTTCTAAGAGATTGGTCTTATCCAAGTAGTCTTCCTTTTCTAAACTGAAGGATGGGACTTAAGTCTCTCTAGAGTTGATACTACTAAGAAATTCCACCCCTTCTTTATCTAAAAGGCTAGAGTTTAAGTACTCCAACCTTTTGACCACTTGGTTTCCTCATCCTGGGACATATGGTTGATTATATATGCAACTGCAATAGATCTCAATTGCTACCTCTCCATGACTGGGTGCAAGGTATAGGAACATTCATTCTACCATTGTTTTTATCTGTTGCTGTCTCTGGGATTAAGGTGAAGGGGATGGATAATCCCCTTCAGACTAAGTCCACCCTCAGGTTTGGTCCCATTTCCCCTGAGGATCTTCTCCAACAAGGACAAGAAAGGTAAACAGGATTTTATTCTACTTTTTACAGGCCCAGGGCAAAGAGATGGCTCTGGCCCACCACAGCTCTAGCCAACCAATTTATCCTGAGTTAATCCATGCGACCTACACAGGGATATTCAGATCAAAGTCTCAAACAAAAGTTCTCCCATTTATAACACTATTAAATTGATCATGGAATTTTCTGTTTGACCCTTTTAAAAAAGTACTCTGTTCATAATATCAAACGGTTTTTATATTTTGAAAAATGTTTATACAATGACATAATGGGTCTCTAGAACTTAAGAATGTGGGATAGAAAATTATAACGTTTCATTTCTGAAAATTCTCATAGGTAACAAGTGGCACAAAACTTGTACAGAGGCAACAGATACATTTTTTAATCACCTGGTCATTCTTTACCTTTATTCTCTATCTCATTCTTCTCTTTCCCTATAACTATCTCTTTATCTAGAGATCAGAATTTGGAGTAAGTGGACTTGGGTTGAGCCTCAACTCTGCTACTTATTATTTGTATGACTTTGGGCAAGTTTCTTAACTCCCTGGGTCTAATTTCCAAGCTTATGAAATGAGACATTTGGACTGACCCATAAGTTTTTTTCCCCCTCTAATTTTTGCCTTCTTATGCCTTTGATTTCATTTCTCTCTCCCTCTTCCTTAAAAGGAAAAAAAAAGAAAGGTCAACTCTTCAGTTGATTCCTTTTTTTATAAGCCCAGCACAAAGGAAGTCTAAAAAAAGCAATGTGTATGACTGCACACACCACACCACAAGGTAAGTAATTCATCCCCCAGTGGATCTGTATAGTTTCTATAAAATGATATAAAAAAAAGTCCCTCATGGACTCACCTCCTCTATAATATCAATGTAAAGTAAATCATTCAGTCAGAATTGGAATATGATTTTCCCTTAATCACAGTGGCCCAGTATGGCTCGGTAAGGTCAATATATGGTTATATAATTAGTCTGGATGTGCAATCCTTATTTGGGCATAGAACCAGTTACCCACCTTGTTTGATACATAAGTTGATGATACTTATGTAAGTCTCAGACTTGGATGATGCCAGTTTTGTTCTCTGTTCCTATAACTGTCCAAGCTACAGGGCAGTTAGGGAGCAGACCCTGCAGTGTAGGCAGTAGCAGCCAGTAAATACACAACAGGAGAAGCAGACTAGGAACTTGGGGAACTGATAAACAAACTTGGGTTATGCAGATAAATTATGTGAGGATGCTTGGGGCCAAGGCTGTACATTTGTTGTAAATGTAAATTTGTTTATATGTCTCTCCAAGTCTCCTCAGCATTCCTTTGATCTCTCTGAATAAAGAACCTAGGAAGCAAAGAGGATGGGATTCATTTGAAACTATCTGCTCACCTTGATTAGATAAGGACTTGCATTTGGCTTAAGTCACCAAGATTTGCCATGCATTACATTTTTATTAGCTTTACAATCAACCAATGATCATCAGCTAGTCAGTCAACAATTATTTATTGGACCCTTCACTGATCAATACTGATGATTTGCTGAACTAAAGATAGATATGTAGTTTAAAATTAATTGCTGACTTTTTTTTTTTATCACATATGTTTTACTATCATTTACCAGGACATAAAGATTAGATATCTTGCCTCCCAGGATGGTATCACCAAAGCACTTGTCTCTTGAAAGGGGATAAACTATGCACCTTCAGAACAGTGCTAAGTTTGATGGACTTTAATCTACATTATGCCTTACAGAGGGCAAAGGTTCTGATTTATGATGCTTGCCTCTTTATAACTAAAATCCATTTGGAATTTTGTAGTTTGCAACTCTCAGCTAGGAATGCAACATGCATTCATGGTGTTTGCCTTGGCTTCTGCTGGGTGAGGTTCTCTTTGTGTTCTTTGGCCTGGTAAGCAATCAGAAGTCATGAACTTCAAGCTATACGTTCGGAAAGGAAAGCAAAACTAATAAGCATACTGGTGGGCAGATGGGGCGATGATACTATTAAAGCTTGTTTAATCATTGGTTTTCTTTCATATGAATCAGGCAGGTTTAATGAAATTAATGATTTTTTCAGGGTTAGTAGGGAAAATTGAGAATAAATTTACTAATTGCAGGGAACTGGAGAAAAGGAAAGATCCGAGAGAGATAGGGGCTAAGAAACTTTGGTGTGATGGGCTGGTTTTGTTTTTGCTTCCCTGTTTCAAAACTAGTTTTTATTAATATGGGGGGAAAAGGGGGAAATTTATTTTTGTTAAGGTATTGATGGATGATTTACATTCTTTTTTTTTTTTAACATTACTTGACTAATAATCTCAATCTGAGTGTATGGGCTGCAAGACTATGAAGAGTCCAGCAGAGTAAGAATTCTTTTCTGCTCCCTTATTAGCTTTTTAGTTTGATGTGGAGGTAGAAAGGCACCTTGTACCAGATGAATATGGACTAAGTACTAAATTATATTTCAAAGGTTTGGAGAGAAGTCTGTAGTTACAATTTAAAATAGCAGCCAAATTAACAAATAGAATTCACAGTCTAAAACTTGTCACTCAAGAATTGAGAAGAATGAATTTTTTTAAGAACATAAGCAGGAATTAAAATATGGTAGCCATTTAAAAAATGGAATGGATTGGAATTCCAGTGTATTTGTTTGTATAAAGGTAAAGCATAATATAAATATAATAAAATTATTCTCTCTTTTAAAAGAAATGCTATATCTAAAGGAACCGAATTCCTCAAAACCAACTATTCAACACATATGGTATATGTATATTTGTGCAGCTGTATATTTCTATATATACACATATGAATGGGTAAGACAACATATTAATGTCAAATGTGATGATATATTGTGTGCAGTGGAGAGTCATTTTATAACATTAGCCAAAACTGCCAACTCTTCTTTTTCTTAAAATAACTACAGATTGACAATGATTTTATATTTCATATCATGGTTATATGAACCAAAGAAATGAACTGAGGCATAACCAATTTGTTATTTTGGGACATCTCAACAACTGACTGATTGATTCGTGGTCAAGCTAATTGTGGTACAGTACTCAAAAAAATATTCAAATGCACCAGAACCTGATGGGTTTGGTTTTGATTTAAGCCTGTGGTAAGAATTGGGCTACATAAAATGTATGAGTAGGAGTCTTCTTGACTGAATGGGAGATATCAACAGCAGTCACCCTTGATTTCATTCAGACCTTCCTTGAGTTCCTATCTTTTGTTTCTCATCAATGGATTCAGACTACTTTCATCACTAATGCTTATGATGGTAGTGATTTTGTCTTCCTTCAAGGCTTGTTCAGCTTCTGCCACTTCCATTAATTCGAGGATTATTTCCCTTTTTTTGCACCACAACAGTTGGGTGAAGTCACTGATGTTGATGTTGTTTTGGATCATCTGGAGAGTGAACACGAAGATGCTAGCAAGAAAATTTTCTTTGAATGATGCTGGGCTCAGAGAAAGGAGAGGGAGGAAATTTGAAGGTGAAAGAAAATGGAAGAAGAAAAGTGGGATGTAAGAAAGAAGACAATGGGAAGGAGTAAAAAGTAGATGGACAAGTAGGATAGATTAGGTGGGGATAAAAGACCCATCTTACTGTCCCACCCTGGAAAATTCTGTGTCTATAAAGCCAATGCAATTCAACAAATGTCTATTAAACTTCAACTAAGTATAACACAGACACATTAGCCATGAGAGTCATAAAGGCAAAAGCTTGAACAGGCCCTTCTCTCAGGGAGTTTATGTTATGCTAGAGGAATGCATATTCTCAAATAAGAAAATGAGATTAGCTAAGATATTATTAAAGTAAGCACCACACTCTCTCCCTCCTGTATTTCTCTGTCTTATTATTTGACATCATGAACATTCGTCTCCTCTGCTCTAGGAAGGTAGTCCAATTGCCAACATGTCCCTTGTCTTTTAAAATTTGATTGATGAATGTAATAATGCTAAAAACATCTTTTCAATTAATGTGATTTTTATCTCTTGTGGAGTCTGATTTTGATTTGGCATTTTGAGCCTGTTTTCAAAAATTTCATTTTATTCTTCAGATACTAATTAATTAAAAAAAATTGGATTGTCTAAAGCGACCTGAAGAAAACATGACTGTAAAATCTATTGAGTAGTAGGTTTTGAGACATTCATTACTTTTTTATGCATAGCATATTTTTTGTTTATTTATTTTATATTATTACAATAATCAATAATCTTATTGTGAAAAAAAACATAAACCTGATGAGAAGCCTCAAGAATAGTGAGAGAGAGAAAAAATGTACTTCAACCTGTGTTCAGATTCCAATGGCTCTGTCTCTGGAATGAGTTGCCTTCTTTATCATAAATCCACCAAAGAGGTTGCTTCAATATTTATCCCATAGTTGCTATTACTAGCTGTATTTCCCTCTACTCTATTCCTTCCCATTCTCATTCATTCTGTTCTCTCTCTCTCCTTTCACCTTGTCCCTGTTCAAAAGTGTGTTGTATCTGAGTATCCTCTCCCATGATCTTTCCTCTCTTCTATCACCTACTCCCCCTTCCCTCCCCCCTCCCCCATCCCCCCCTCATTCCATCACTTTCTATTCTTTTTTCTCTAAGGTAAGATAGATTTCTATACCCTGTTAAGTGTGTATGTTATTTCTTCTCTGAGCCATTTTTGATGAGAATGAAGGCTCATTTCTCCTCACCTTTCCCCATTCCACTCCATTGAAAAAGCTTTTCCTTGACTCTTATGTGAAATATCTTAGCTCTTTCTTCCTTTCCTTTCCTCTTCCTCCCAGTACTTTTCTTTATCACCCATTGACTCCATATTTTTACTATATTATACCATTATATTAAGCTCCTTCCTGCGCCTTGTCTATATATGTTCCTAAACTGCTCTTATGAATGAGAAAGTTCATATGAGTTATCATTATCTTCTTCCCATGCAGGAATATAAACAGTTCAACATCATTAAGTTTCTCATAGTTAGTCCTTCTTGTCTGCCCTCTCTATGGTTCACCTGAGTCCTGTATTTGGAGATCAAACTTTCTGCTCAGCTTTGGTTGTTTCAATAGGAAAGTTTGAAAGTCCCTGGTTTCATTGAAAGTCATCTTCCCGTGAAAGAGGATGTTCAGTTTTTCTGGGTAGTTGATTCTCAGTTGTAACCAAGATCTTTTCTTCTGGAAAATCATATTCCAAGTCCTATGAGCACTTAATGTAGATACTGTCAGGTCCTGTGTAATCCTGACTATAGAGCCATAGTAGTTGAATTATTTGTTTCTGGGAACTTTTAGTATTTTCTCTTTGACTTGGGAGTTTTGAAATTTGGCTATAATATTTCTGGAAGTTTCTCTTTTGGGATTTCTTTCAGGAGGAGATGGGTAAATTCCCTCAATTTCTATTTCACCATCTGCTTCTAGTATCTCAGGGCAATTTTGTTGTATTATTTCTTGAAAAATGAAGTCCAGGTTCTTTTCCTGGTTGTGACTTGCAGGTAGCCCAATAATATTTAAATTATCTCCTCTGGATCTATTTTTAGAGGTCAATTGTTTTTCCCATGAAATATTTCACATTTTCTTCTAATTTTGGGGTTTTTTGAATAGTTTTTATTTATTTCTGATTTCTTGCAAAGTCATCGGCTTCCTTTAGTTCCAGTCTGCATTTGTAAGAGTTATTTTTTTTTTATTTTTTTAGGTTTTTGCAAGGCAATGGGGTTAAGTGGCTTGCCCAAGGCCACACAGCTAAATAATTATTAAGTGTCTGAGGCCAGATTTGAACTCAGGTACTCCTGACTCCAGGGCTGGTACTCTATCCACTGTGCCACCTAGCTGCCCCAAGAGTTATTTTCTTCAGAGAGCTTTTTTTTATCTCCTTTTCCGGCTGGCCAATTCTGCTTTTTAAGGCATTCTTCTCCTTATTTGCCTTTTGTGTTTCCTTTTCCATTTGGCCTAATTTTTTTTTTTACATTTTTATTTATTTAAGGCAATGGAGTTAAGTGACTTGCTCAAGGTCACACAGATAGGCAATTATTAAGTATCTGAGGCCAGATTTGAACTCAGGTTCTCCTTACTCCAGGGCTGATACTCTATATTGTGCCATCTAGGTGCCCCTAAACTGGTTTTTAACATACTATTTTCTTCAGTATTTTTTTATATTTCTTTCACCAAGCTGCTGATTTGATTTTCATGATTTATCTACATTGCTCTCATTTCTCCTCCCAATTTTTCCTCTACCTCCCTTAATTGCTTTTCAAAGTCCTTTTTTTTGAGCTCATCCATAGCCTGATCCCATTTTCTATTTCTCTTGGAGGTTTTGGATATAGAAGCTTTGGTTCTGTCATCTTCTGAATCTTCCATGAGTCCAAAGTAATTTTCTATGGTCAGATTCTTCTTTCTCTTTTGTTTCCTCATTTCCTCAGCCTATGACTGATTTACTGCACTTCTAAGGCTTTGGGTTTTTTTTTTTTTGGAACAACCCATAGGGACCTTAATTCCTCCAAGGTCTTATGGTAGGCTTTGACTGCTCTGTGCTTTGGTATGTGGATGACCACAGGCTCTCCCCTCTGCTCTGGATCTGTGAGGAGGGTCCCTGCTTGGCTATGATGATAAGGGAGCCCAAACTGCAGTTTAAATCTGAGTGCAGTCAACCAGCAGAGTCCTGCCCCAGGGAGAGCAGAGAGAGCCTCTGCAGTCTCCCCTGACTCTCTTACTGTCTGTGGGATGTACTCTGGAGGTGCAGGCTGGCTTCCTGAGTTCCTGCTGCAGGGTCTTGCTGCAAGGCTGCTCTGAGGTCTGCACGGGCTCTGTACTCACCCTGGTGTGGTGGAGTTTTCTTACCACCCCTTCAAGCTGTTCTAGTGATCCCTTGGCCAGGAGGTCTGGAAACTGCTCCTTCTGCCATGGACCTAGGCATCCCCAGGGATCTAGGCACTGGGCCCAGTTATGCTGTGGCTGCGCTGCAGCTGCAGCTTTTTTCCAACCTCTGGTTCTGGTGAAATAGACTTTTCCGGTGGAAATTTTAAATTTTCCTGGACTGGGAAATTGTTTCACTCAGTCTTTCTGTGGGTTCTGCCCCTCTAAATTTTGGCTAGAGCAATAATTTGATAGCTTTTGGAGTTTTTTGGGAATGAGTTTCCAAGAATTCCTGCCTTCATTCAGCCATCTTGGCTCTACCCCTGCACAGCATATTTAAAAAAAAATAGGAGTTAATTTCTTTTGTTTTGTAACTTGCTGATAACAAAACTCTTTCATGTACCTTATTTTGTTTATTCCCTGTAAAGATCATTCCATTATTCCAGTTTCACAGATTAGGAAACTGAGCTTCAGAAAAGTTGTGATTTATCCCCAAGGTGTCACAGGTAGTAAGTAACAGAATTACAAGTTTTCTGTCTTCACATTTAGTGTTCTTTCTTTGTTTTTTGTTTTTTAGATTTTTTGCAAGGCAATGGGTTAAGTGGGTTGCCCAAGGCCACATGGGTAGGTAATTATATTAAGTGTCTGAGGCCGCATTTGAACTCAGGTACTCCTGACTCCAGGCCCAGTGCTCTATCCACTGCTCCACCTAGCAGCCCCACATTTAGTGTTCTTTCACCCTGTTCTTGTTGTTCTTGTCATTCTTTGTCAAAGAAGACTAAAATTATGTTAAAGAACTATGTTAGAGACAAGTTACAGTATGTCTGACTGTGGCTGATCAGACCAATATGATCTCTGAATAATCTTTCATGAGTTGGGCACAAATAGTCCACCACTGTAATTTCCATTTGAGGAATGAACCTTTTTGGATTATTTAGCTTTACATGAACCTCTGAAAAAAGACCTCCCAGTATGAATTTATCACTTCTTCAAGTGATTTTTTTTGTTTTTGGACAATTCTTATTTTTGGAAGTCTGTTTTTGAATTAACTGAAAGATGCTCCCAAATGCTCATATTTCTGCTTTTAACACCAAGCAGACCAAATCTAATTTGAATTATATATTGCAGCTCTTCAAATCAAGGCAAATTTTCTTCCTTTTCTCTTTACATTCTTTTTTTTTTTTTTAAAGGCAAATAGGGTTAAGTGGCTTGCCCAAGGCCACACAGCTAGGTAATCAAGTGTCTGAGATCGGATTTGAACCCAGGTACTCCTGACTCCAGGGCCCATGCTTTATCCACTGCGCCACCTAGCCGCCCTCCTTTTCTCTTTAGATATGCCTCAGATTAATCATTTTCATGTCTTTCAATCAATCCTTGAATAATAATCTTCAGACCTTTCACTATTAATGTCATTGTCCTCTGAATCTCTCTATGTAGTCAGTGTTCTTCCTAAAATGTATACCTCTAACTGAACTTCAAATGGTGTCCAAGAGAAAATGAAAATGGAGCTATCACCCCCTTGTTGTTTACTCATTCTTACCTAAATGAGATTCTTTTTAATGTAGAAAGTTAATTTCGATTTTTGCCCAAATAAAAATATATTTTGTTGCTATGTCTTTTTTCTATGTTGCATTTCTTGTATTTTCTTCCCTTACCATGAGAGACACTACCTATTAATAAAGAATAAAGATGAGAAAAAGAAAAAAATCACCTTAGCAACATTGAATAAAATAAAAAATTATGATGTTAAATGAAGTTTTCTACACCCATAGTCTCCCACCTCTTCAAAGAAAGAGGGTATACCTTCTCTCACTTCTTTGAGGTTGAGGTTCATCATTATAATTTTACAGCATTCAGTTTCAAATGTTTTGGCTCTTGTGATTTTATATTGATAAGAATTATGAATATTATTCTTGGTTTATAGAAATTTTCCTACATTTGTCTATAGTCATATTAAAAGATTTTAGAGAATAGCAATATTCCATTACTTTCTTATGCTATGATGTGGTCAAAATTTTTTCAATATATGATTATTAATATTGTTCTTTGGTATTTTAAAAAATACTGCTTTAAATATTTGGTGTATATATGTGGGGGTCTATTGGTTATATGCCAGAGTCAAAGGGTATAAGACATTTTTTCTACTTTCAAATTATTCCAAATTATTTTCCTGAATGGTTGCATCAAGTGCTGGACTCATCAAGTTTACATTAATGTACCCCATGGTTAAAATTTTTTTTTTAATGACAATCATTAAAGTTAAAAACTCATGTTAGGTTCTCAAATTTCATTAAGGTTAGATGTCAAAGGCAACAAAAATAAATGCTTTTAGTACTATATAGAACAATAAATCAAGAGAAGCACTGATAAATCTTATATATCATGATAATGTGTTCTTTTCTCTTTTTTGTTCCTCAGTCAATCTCAGAAAACATTGGTGAGTCATGAATTGATTTCTCTTCTTCAGTACTTCCAGTGACAGTGTGGCTGCTAGATAGTACAATTGGTAGAATACTAGATTTGGAATAAAAAATGAGTTCAATTACTTTATCAGGTACTTCCTATCTGTTTGACCCTGGGGAAGTCACTTAACCTTTTTTTTTAACCTCAGTTTCCTTATCTGTAAAATGGGAATATTTTCATTAGCCTCCTAGAGTTGCTTTGAGGTTGAATCAAGTGAGATAAAATCTGTAAAGCACTTTATAATACTTAATGAATTATGTAAATATAATAATAATAATAAAATTATTATTATTATTATTCCTCCACTGGTACATGTTGAAACAACTCTGTGAATAACTTCAGTGTTACCTAGGGTCCCAAACTTCATCACTCAGAGGACAATCCTATGTCCAGAAGCCTCTCCATACTTAGCTAGATCACAGACTGCTGGGTCCATCACAAAGAAGCATTGAAAACCCAGGGTCACATTTAGAACATGATGAGACACCAGAGTATGAGTTAAGTTGAGGGAGTTCTGGTCTTTTTTTATGTTAGGTGAAAAAGAAAATAATTCCTTCATTATAACCAACATCATTCCTCATGAACATTTAAATACTGTACCACAAAGCTGAATGACTCCATTCTATGAACCAGAACTTTAGCAGTAAGTATTAACAATTTAGGGACACATGATTGTGGTTGAATGGTGATTGGATCAAAACACTGAGTTGAGGCAATAATAGTAATAGTAATAGTAATAATAATAATAATAATAATAATAATAACAACAAATTGTACTTTTATGTCATTTTGAGGTTTGCATGGTACTTCATATATTTTATTTCATCTGATCTTCATAACAATCTTGTAGGGGCAAAGGAGAGGGATTAAACATTTATCTAGAGCCTATACTATGCTAGGCACTGTGTAAATATCTTATAAATATTATAATTTAATAAGTATCATGTGTATTTAATGATTACTTATAAATTAGATGCTATTATCATATCTACTTATTTTGTGATCATTGTTCAGTTGTTTCAGTCACGTTTGACATTTTATGACCCCAATAGGAGTTTTCTTGGCAGAGATACTGGAGTGATTTGCAATTTCCTTCTACACTTCATTTTATAGATGAGGAAACTGAGGTAAACAGGATTAAGTGACTTGCCCAGAGTCACAAAGCCAGTAAATGTCTGAGGTTAAATTTGAACTCAGGAAGATAAGTCTTCCCAATTCCAGGTCCTCCACTACCTGTCCTACTTGTAAGATATTATTATCCCTATTTTGCAATTGAGGAAACTGAGACTTAGGTTAAAGAACTAGTCTAAGGTCACACAGCTAGTGTGTGAGGTTATATTTAAATATAGACTGTCTGACTCCAAGTCTCGTGCTCCATCTACTATACTATGCAATCCCTTAAAATTATTGGCATATCATGGTATATCATGATAACTCATTTTCTTGTAGCTTCTAAATAGTATGTGAGTTTGTTGGACAGTTATATCACTCAAACTCCTCCACAGGAAAAAAAATGCTGGAAAGATGGTTCTGTTGGATTAGATGGACCAAATATTGCATTCCATTACTATTCAGTTGTACTCATATACAGTCATCAGAAAAACTGCTTCCCCCACTAGAAATTTAGAAGGCAATTCAAGCTTATCCTGCAAGCTTTGGTCTGTGCCATTTACTAAAAATTCCAGTCTGTATTGAAGTGTTCACATATGGACGAGTCAAGGCTGACTGCATCAGCCCCCCCCAGCATTTGGTTCCAACAGTCTATTTGTGTCAATGGAACCTCTTCCAAATCAGACTTCCATCTTGCCCAAAGGGGCCCATTTGTTATCAACTTTATTGATTTATTCTTGGAGTCAGTTAATACTCTAGGGAAATAGGAAAACAGGGTACATCACTTGTCCTTAGTAAGACAAGCTAGAGTACATGCTTTGACCCTAGTAGGATGAGACAGAATTTTATGGGAGGTGACCACAAGATTTTTCTCTCCTCTTAAACATGTAAACCAAGATTAATCTTTTTTCTTCTATTTTTCTTTTTTGTCTTTTTAGTAATAGATGTAGATGGTGGCAAGGACAATGACATATTTGACATCAATGAAGGTTTGTGCATTTCTTTCCTTTGAAAATCCCACATGCTTGTGTAGTGTTCTACCCATTTGCTAATGTCAGGTCTTGTCTTGCCACTTAGCTTTGGGACTGAACCTTTTTGAGGGAGACATCAATCTTCATGGGGTGAGTTGGCATAATGTAGTCATATCAATGTTTCTATTGGCCAATGCAAGCTAAAATACTGCTTCTCTGAAGCTAATCTACCAATATGGGGGGTATTTTAACCCTAAATATCCTGGGTGGCGCAGTATCAAAAGGAATCATTTAGTAGTACATTTGCACAAGATTTTCAAGTATATTATTCTGGGAAAATTGATTTGATTCATCATAATACCATCATCTTTTCCTTATTGTGATTTGCTGTAAATTATTTCCAATACCATTAGACATATGCAATAGAACTAAATTGATCTAGACTTGATGGGATTAAATTTTTTTATTTATAATTTGTATTTTTACATTGCTTTCATTTCCAAATATATATATATATATCTATATATATATATATATATATATATATATATATATGTGTGTATATACCTCTCCCCCTTGCCCTGCCCATTGTTCTTTGTAACAAAGAAGAAAAAAGAGGGAGGGGGAAAAAAGCAATTTAACAAAACTAACCATATATTTTCTCAACTCTTTTCCAGGACCAAGCATCTTAGTCATAATTACATATAAGCTTAGTATAATTATATCAGTTTCTCAACCCGGAAGATTTTAATTATATAGTAAAACCATACCAATTCAGATGAATTAAAGAAAGGTCAGTTAAAATAATTTTTTAAAAAGTCTAAATATGAAAATACTTTGAAAGGGCATAGATTATTAATTTCAATAATGTCTATCAATCAGCAATCATTACCTAATCTCTATATTTGTGCCAAGAGTTAGGGATATAAAAACAAAAATGAAAATGTCTCTACCCTGAAGAATTTTATGTTCTACAATAACAAAAACTAAGCTAATAAAATATTGCTTCGTAGAGATCCTATCAGATCCATATAATGAATAGTCATGAATAATAGAAATATAATAGTCAGTCAATCAGTAATTGACACATTGTTTAATAAAAATAGGAGCAACCATAACAGTTTTAAGAGTGCTTGAGTATTGTTTATTTCTGTAACCAATGTAAACATATAGCTCTCTCTTTTAAATATTTATATATTTAGAAAATTCTATTTTCACAGTACAGTGATAGACTTTAACTCAGATATTTATGTCTGAAGCATCCTGAATCCTGAAATAGTGTAGCTCAAGTGAATGTACTTTTACTACTTGCATATAATTTTTTAATTATACTGGGTGCAAGAAACCTCATTGCAATTTTCTTGCCAATGGTGATTAGATTTCTCCCATAATTACTAGATATTTGCTTGCTGCTTTTCCAAACTTTCTTCCCCAAAATCAGTACAACAGATGCATTATTCTACTCCTGAACTCTTACCAATTGCTGGAAAACAACATTCATTCATACATCCTTGGATGATTTGTTTTTCTTGGTGTTTGAGAGATTCCTAAACTGTCTTTTTTCCTGAATACATTCTATGTTAATTTTACTTTTCAGAGAGACAGGAATTCTATTATTGGTGATCAATTTAGATGGCCTCACATCATCCCTTATGTCCTTGAAGACAGTCTGGGTAAGTATATCATTTTGGGTAGAGTTCTTGTCCCTTCAATCTCTATCCCTGTCTCTGACCTCATTCAAACTCCAGACTGTAGAGGACAGAAGCACAGAAGCTGTTGAACCCAGATTTCCTTTAGTTGATTAACAGACTTTTTTTTTTTCATCTCAGAATGAATATGTACTTGAGGAGAAATGGAGACAGGCATAAAAAACATAAATGTGTCTGTTATTTGGCTTTATAAAAGGAAGCTATGATTGCCTTGGTCCCTCTTAGTTCTGAGATCTCTAAATCCTATGACTTATAAGATATATGGCTCCTCTCTAAAGTCAGTTAAGTGGAAGCCTGACTTGACTGGTCAGGTACATTGGATATAAATACCGAGAAGCATAACTACAAATGTATTTCTATTTAAAATTAACAAAATTTTTTTTTATTACTCTTTCAAAGCAACTACCAGAGGAGCCTATTGGAACTTCTATCTGCTTATTATTATTGAAAGAACTTTTTAAAATTGGAGTAGCTGGTAAAAATTTTCCTCTTCTTCCTTTGGACATCAGAAATCAGTATAGTGCAGTGGAAAGCATACTGAACTCATAGGGATCCACGGACTTGAGTTCAAATTCTGATTCTGCCATTTACTGCTTGTGTGACCTGGGGCAATAGTAGTTACCATTTATATGTTATGTTTAACTTTGCAATCTGATTTACAAGTATTATCTCATAATGCTGGAATTTAGAGAAATTAAAAGAAAGCAAGGAATAAAAATTTATTTTGCTGAGGAATTTATATTGAGGCTTGGTCAATCCAGGGATGGTACTTTTATACCATTTTTTTTTTTTAGTTTTCAACATTCATTTTTTGATAAGATTTTGAGTTGCACATTTTCCCCTCCATCTCTCCCTTCCTTCCCTTGACAGCAAGTAATCTGATATTTTATATTATTTTTTGATTGAAATAACAGTTTAGGGGAGACTAGGTGGTGCAGTGAATAGAGCACTGGCCCTGGAGTCAGGAGTATCTGAGTTCAAATCCAGCTTCAGATACTTAATAATTACCTAGCTGTGTGGCCTTGGGCAAGCCACTTAACCCCATTTGCCTTGCAAAAAACTAAAAAAAAAAAAAAAGAAATAACATAGTTTAGATCCCATGAGCTCCTTGTTGTGAGAATGTTAACTTTTCTACTTCCTCCAATTATGTGGGATTGTTTTCCAAGGCCTCTCAGTATTATATGAAAAAGCTATCCTCTGGAGACTAGATGACTTCCTCTAGATCTCTTAACATTGTATAGATGTAAGTGCAATTCTTGGGCTGTCTATATACTATATCTTCTTTTTGATATCTGACAAATCATCCTCCTCTTCCAATGAATATCTTCTAGCTGATGTATCTTAAGCGAAATCTTGTCCATAAGTCATTACTGGTTGTATATTGCAGCCCACATACCCAAACGTTTTATCTTTTGATTTGTTGGAGACTATGATCCTTCATGATTTATTAGGCTTTTAGCATCACTTGGATGCTGAAAAATTGTGGTTCCAAAATATTCATTTTAGAGTCAGGGAGAGGTTTAAGATAATTTAAAGTACTGTATAATCTTCCAAATCTTCAGTCTGTGATCTTTGTCTTCTTTAGTTCTAGACTCAACTCATTTTCCATTTGCATTAAGCTTTAAATTTAATTCCATGTCATTATCTTATTAATATATAGTTTTTTCCCCCTGATTTTTTCTTGTGTAAAAATCAATAACTGATCTTTTTGGAATAGCCATAAATTTCATTGTATCCATATGTCAAGGAATTTTGTTTTATAGTAATTTTTGAATGTGAGATTCTTTGCTAGAAGAGAGTCTTTAAGTTTGTATTTTGCATTACCAACTGTGGGTAGAATAATTATTTTTGATAATCAATAAACAAAGCAAGATCATGTAATATCTTCACCTTTCCATCTATTATGAGGCTGTGAAGATGTACTTTTCTTGTAGAAGATCATCTGTGAAAGTTTGCCTTTGCCCATTTCATATTTCTATTAAGGATATCATTAAGGAGCATAGTATATTTTTATAAAGATTTCATAGAAATGAGAAAGTAAACATGATCCAACTGTTGCTATCTACTTGGTTGTCTTTGGGGGAGTGTGTGTGTGTGTGTGTGTGTGTGTGTGTGTGTGTGTGTGTGTGTGTGTGTAACAATACTTTTGATAATCTTTTTTTCTTTTCAAATTTTCTCCCATCTGAGATATATTGAATATCAACCACTAAGTGCTTTTAAAATGATATTATGTTCAGCATGAATTTCTTCTCAATACATCTTGTCCAGTTCAGAAACTCTTCATGACTTTATTTTCTTAAGTACTATTCTTCATATGTCACATTGAGTATGAATTGTTAGAGTTCAAATGTGGTGGGTCTACCATCAACGATCATGAAATAGAATATTAGAGAATATTGTCAAAGCCATGTGGCATCCATATATTGTACTTCCTCCAAATTAATCTTGGAATTTCCAAACTTCCTTGGGTTTGTTTTCATTTTGCTCTAAGTTTTATCTTATTTGACTTTATCATATTTTGCAAATGAACATACTCAAAAGTGTTTTATCCTTGGTTACCAAGTCTTTCTGTTCAGCAAAGAGATCACTGTGCTGGCTGCTGGAGAATCTGTGAGTAGTCCTTTCATTTAGCTCTGACTTCTTTATATTTTCTACTTTAATTCACAGTGATGTTCAGTTTCTCTAGTAGTCCATCAACTTAGTGGTCAATGACAAAAGTCTCCTTTTTAGACTTCTAACAAGTTAGATTTAAGCTGTTGTGAATCTTCTAAAAGTTGTGATTATTTTTACCTTTTATCTTCTTCTTTGCCCTTTATCACCTTCAATAGAGAAGGGGAAGGGGTTGGCTCAGGATGAAGAGCCATTTTGTATTTTTCTTTGTTTTATGAGATGCCATGTCCAGTTCCAACTTGGTGATGATTACTCAGCCAATCTGGTGCATAGACAAGCACATTTTGTTTCCATTACTATAGCAAATATTTTTCTCGCTTGTACATCATACCAGTACTCACGTTCCATTGTTTATCATTTTCCATTCCCAAAACTTAGGGCCTTTTCCATGCCACGAAGAGGCATTTTACTAAGTCTCTTCCTGTAGCTTGGAGATGAAAATTTAACTTTAGAAAGCTATAGTATTCAGCTTTTCTCAGAATATTTTTAGTAATTCTTAATTTTAATAACAATAATATGACATTTATATAGTATTTTGGGGTTTACCAAGGTTTTTTCCCAAATAACTTCTCATTTTATCCTTACAGCAGTCTTGGGAGATAGGTACTATTTTTTTTCCCATTTTTATAGATGAGAAAAACTGAGGCAAATTGAACTTTAATAGGATTCTATAAGACTTAAATAATATTTTAAGCAAAGCATTATCCATACCATCTTTAACCCTATGTAATATTAATGAATTGAATTATATTCATATATATATATATAGATCAAATCAGATTTTTAAAAATAATAATAGCTTAATTCTTTTATTATTCCAGGAATTGCATTGGAATTAAAATTCTCTAAATTTTTTATTGATAAATTTTCTTTTTATATCATTATTATTTCTGAGATTTTCTTCCTTATCATTCACAATGAGTACCTCCCCCAAAGAAAAATTAATAAACAGAACCAATCAACACATAGACCTTGTCTAACAGTTTAAGCAACATTCTAAATCTGCCTTGCCTCTCCCCTGCAAAGAGGAGAGAAATACAATTTTTTACCTATTCTCTATATAGAATAGAATAGCTATAATGAAAGGATATTGTTATGGGTCTATATATTTATATAGATTAGAGTAACTAAAATGTATACATGTAATAGCTATATAATCATTAGGAATTAAGGACTATATATTTTTAATTATGCTAAATCTATTTTGTTCAATGAGGCAATGGAGAATTTAATAATAGTCAATAAGTATGTTTCAGTAAGTTGATAAACATTTATTAAATCCTTGCTATATGTAAGGTATTGTGCCACTGGGGATACAAAGAAAAATAAATGTATGACTTGAAGAATGGGGGCGAATTGAACTATGCACAATTGAACTCTATGCAGGATATATTTGAAATAATCAGTAGAGGTAGGGTGAATTAAGGAGAGACATACTGTGCTAAACTCTGATGATTCAAAGAAAGATACAAATATGATACCTGCCTTCAAGAAGCTCTCATTTTAATGGGGGGCACAATAGCCAAAATAAATTTTCATACAAGATATTTTCAGTATAAATGGAAAGTAATCTTAGAGAGAAGTCACTTGAATTGGATGGATTGGGAGTGGGGTGGGGAATTTAGAAAGGTCTCTTACAAATGTTGGATTTGAAAACTTGAGTCTTTTTTAATATTTAATATTTATTTATTCTCATTTTGTACAAATAATGTTTTTTATACACGATTAAAATATTCTTGTTTAAGAGTAAACAAAATACCCCTCCCCCCAAAAAATACAGACTCACTTGAGCGATAAAGTAAAGGGGAGAGAAAAAATTAAAATTAAAAAAAATAATAGTAATAATTGTAGGTATGGCCAGGTGCAGCAATGGACGAAGCACCAGCCCTGGAGCCAGGAGCACTCAAGCCCATATCTGGCCCTGTACACCCAACACTAACCCAGCTGTGTGACCCCATGCAAGCCACCCCAACCCCACTGCCTTGCAAAAACCAAAAAAAAAAAAAAAAGCAAAAAAGACCCAAAATTAAATAAAATAGTAATAATAGTAGGGGTGACTGGGTGGAGGACAGAGCATTGGTCCTTGAGCCAGGAGCACCTGGGTCCAAATGTGGCCTCAGACACCCAATGATCACCCTGCTATACGGCCCCAGGCAGGCCACCCAGCCCCATTTGCCCTGCACTCCGCCCCCAAATAATAATAATAAAAAATGTGCTTCAGTTTTTGTTCCAACACCACCAACTCTGTCGTGGGTGGATCATATTCTTTATAAGTCCATCGTGAAAGTTACTTCCATATTTTTCCACTGTTGCCATTGCTGATCGTGACTCCCTCCTTTCGTACTTCTCCACTACCATGTACTATATTTTCTCTCTCCTTTCACTCTGACTCTGCTGTAGGGTATCTGAGTGGCGCAGCAGACAGATCCCTGTCCCTGGGGCCAAGAGGACCCGAGCCCCCCTACCACCCCTTAGGCCCATCATTCACCTGGCTCTATGGTCCCGGACAGGCCATCCAATCCCAGCCCCTTGCAAGAAGTAAAAAAAGAAAATATGTTATATCTGACAACTCTCCCCCCATGGTCCATCATCTCCTCCATCACTCACATCCCCCCCTTCCCCCTATGCCCCCCTTTTCTTCTGACTCCAGATGTCTATACCCCATTGAGTATATATGCTGTTTCCTCTCCTAGCCACCTCTGATGAGAGCGAAGACTCTCTCATTCCCCCTTGCCTTCCCCCTTCCATATCATTGCAATAGCTCACTGTAATACAGAAAAATATTATTATATGAAATATCTTGGCCTATTCCTCCTCTCCTTTTTCTTTCTCCCATTACATTTCCCTTTTTTTGATTGACTCCATTTTTACACCATATTTTATCTTCAAATTCAGCTTTCTCCTGTGCTTCAACTATAAAAGCTCCTTCTATTTGCTCTATTAACTGAGAAGGTTCATATGAGTATTATCAGTGTCATTTTTCTATGCAGGAATACATGCAGTTCATCATCATTAAGTTCCTCATATTTTCCCCTTCTCCTCCACTCTCTATGATTCACCTGAGTCCTGTATTTGAAGATCAAACCTTCTGTTCAGCTCTGGCCATTCCAACAGGAACATTTGAAATTCCCCTGGTTCATTGAAAGTTCATCTTTTTCCCTGGAAGAGGATGTTCAATTTTTCTGGGTAGTTGATTCTCGGTTGCATTCTAAGCTCTTTTGCCTTCCAGTATATTATATTTCAAGCCCTACAAGCTTCCAATGTAGTTGCTGCTAAGTCCTTTGTGATCTTGACTGCAGCTCCATGATATTTGAATTGTGTTCTTCTGGCTGCTTGTAATATTTTCTCTTTGACTTGGGAGTTCTGGAATTTGGCTATAATATTCCTAGGGATTGGTTTTTTGGGATCTCTTTCTCGGGGGGATTGGTGGATTCTCTACATTTCTATTTTGCCCTCTGCTTTTAGGATATATTAGGGCAATTTTCCTGTAGTAATTCTTTGAAAATGATGTCAAGGCTCTTTTCCTGATCATGACTTTCAGGTATTCCAATAATTTTAAAATTATCTTTTCCAAGTCTGTTTTCCATATCAGTTGTTTGTTTTTTCAATGAGATGTTTCACATTTTCTTCTAATTTTTCATTTTTTTGGTTTTGAAGTATTGAGTCCTGATTTCTCATAAATTCATCAGTCTCTCTGAGTTCTATTCTTTGTCTGAAGGATTTGTTCTCCTCACAGAGTTTTCTTATCTCTTTTTCCATCTGGCCAATTTTGCTCCTTAAAGCATTCTTCTCCTCAATAACTGCTTACTGCCTCTGCTCACTTCTGTTTCCTGGATCTGGGCTGTTGCAGCCACATTGCTCATTGTGTGCCCTGAGGGCTGGACTTCACCTGCTCACTCTGGCAAAGGGCCCCCAGCTTTTCCCCCATTTGTGCCTGCAGCTCCCCGGGGCATAGCTCAGGAGACTCCCCCCACTGTTGTGAGCTGCAGCTCCCAGAGCCCTGGGGCTGCCTCCCGGAGGCTGAAGTTCTTTTGCTCTGGTGCACCACCCCTCTGGTGGGCTGCCCCTCCAACCCGGAGGGTTCTGTTCTTTTTTGTGATTTCATTGGTATAGAGAATTTCCAATTTATGAAGCTCCCTCTATAGGAACTGTTACTTTCTTTGCAATTTAGTCTTAGAGAATTGATTAGACCACTGAGAGGCTATGTGACTTGTTCAAGGGCCTTTAGTTATTTCTCAAGTGGGACTCGAACTAGAGGGGCAGCTACCTTGCCTCATACTTATTAGCTGTGCGACCTTGGACAAGTTACTTAACCTCATTTGCCTCAGTTTCTTCATCTACAAAAGGTCCCAGAGAAGGAAATGGAAAACCATTCCACTTTCTTTACAAGAAAACCCCAAATGGGGTCAGAAATGATTGAATAAATGAGAATTGTGAGGTGGAGAAGGAAGAATCAAAGTTAATCCCAAGGTAACAAAATGGGAAAAAAATAGGTGATGATACTGCTGACAGTTATAATAATGTAAAAAGGAGGAACAGGTTTAGAGGGAAGATGACAAGTTCATTTTTGGATGGGTTGAATCTGAGATGCAATTGAAATGTTCAAGTAGGGAGAGCCTGTAGACAAGAGATATGAGTTTTTATCTATGAAGAATTCTTTATCTAAGAAATCAAATGTGTCCCTAGGTGATCTTGGGCAAGTCACTTAACTTTGGTTTCTCTTAGTTTTCTTTTCATCTCAGAAGCTACTAGGATCTTTTGTAAATAAGAGAGAACAATAAAAGAGTCAAGTGAGAGGTCGATCGGTGTACTATATTGACAAGATACTGATTGGTTACATGTTGAAGAAAACATACAATACAAAATACAGAAAAAAGTTGGTTCCATTCTCTTCTCCCCACCCCCCAAATACTCATCATTATGATTTGGTCAAAATAGGGCTCAAAGCCAGAGGTCCAGGTGGTAGCAGGAGATTTGGGAAAAGGGTTCTCGGCTGCCATAATAATGCTGTTTCTCTCTGGGCTGTGAGTCAGTTGGGTGGGGTAAAGGAGTAGGGTGGCCCCAATAAGAACCAGCTGAAGGAAAACCCTCCTAGTCCCCTTCCCCACCCAGGGCTTTCCTTCAACCTAAGATAAACAAAACCCACTCCAAGGTGGTGGGTGAGGATATGAGACTGAGGTGCTACCAACAATTCTCCCAATCAGCAAAAGGGCCAGGAAGGGTAACCACTTCCCTATCCCCCCCACCCCTAAAAAATACAAGGGTAGGGAGAAGAATTGGGACATGCAGCTACCACCAGAAAAGAATGAGGGGAGGGGTAGGAAGAGCTGAAGTTCATATATATTAAAAAAGTGACTTAAGACTTAAAATTGAATTAGTATTTGTACAGAAAGGTGCGGGTGGAATAGCTCCCTCCAGCCTATGATCAAAAAATATATGGAGAAATCACGGCAGGCCCCCCCAGGGCGGCGGCTCGCTCTCTCTAAGTGCCGTTGGTTAGAGTGGATTCCAGCCAGGTTGTTCAGGCAGGCAGAGGTGGGGGGCAGTGGGCGGGCAAGTGGGTGCTCAGTTGCTGCAGCACTGGCTCCTGTTGGTTTGACTGTTTTCCTGGAGGTCCACACCCCGATTCCGGCCCGGGGCACCAGGTTCATTCTGGTGCTCATTCTTGGGCAACTTCTTAGCTATTGCCATGAAAATTTCATTCACATTCATTGCTGTCTTTGCTGATGCTTCCATGAAGAGCAAGCTGTTGTCATCTGCATAGGCTTGTGCTTCTTGGAAATCCACAGCTCTCTTGCAGGCCAGGTCAGCCTTGTTGCGCGCGAGTGCAATGACTATGTTGGGACTAGCCTGCGGCTGCAGCTCTTTCACCCAGTTCTTGGCCCGTGCAAATGTATCTGTATTTGTGATGTCGTAGACCACAATGCTGCCTGGGCGCCCCGATAGTGCCTGGGGGCCAGGCTGTGATACCGCGCTTGTCCTGCTGCGTCCCAGATCTCAGACTTGACCGTTGTGTCATCCAAGCAGACCTCTGTGTGAGGAAGGCCGCTCCAGTTGTGCTCTCCTGGTATTCGTGAAACTGTCCCTTGACGAAGCGGAGGACGAGGCTTGACTTGCCCACAGCTGACTCCCCCAGTAAGACCAGTTTAAATTGGCAGATTTTGTTACCAGCAGCTGGTCCATTGGGTCGTGCTGCGCCTCCCCGACCCGCCATGGCCGTCCCACAGCAGTGGCACCAGTGCGCGTGGGGTTGGGCTGGGAGCCCAACACTGAGCGCAGAGGCACTTAGTGGGGAGAGGAGGCCTCCAGTGAGGCTCCGGGGCGGCGGGGCTGCTGGGGCCGGCCCTGCAGGCTGGTTCCGCTCCTCTCCCCTTCTCTTAGCTTTCTTAACTGTCAATTTATGATCACAGTAAGCACCTATCTCGCAAGGATATTGTGAAGATCAAATGAGAAAATCGTGAAAATGCTTAGCGCAGTATACTAGGTTGCTTAGTATTGTAGGAAGGACCATATAAATGAGGATGATAATGTTTAGGACTGATCTGTAGAGGCTGTGGGAGATCTGGTTTTTAAATATTTACCAGTGCAGTGGGAGAGTTGGTTTGATGGTAAGAATTGCAGAGAGGTAATTCACTTGTGAGTGAGGCTTTTATTGATGCAAAAATCAAAGGAAAACCAAGGTAGATGGTTGGTGAATTTAGGAGTGATGGTCTTTTTTATGGGCTTGAAAGAGGAAGAGAAATGAAAACTCCACCCCAAGGGAGACACTGGGGAAGGAAATTCTACCCAGGGGAGGAGTTGAAGACTGAATGGGGTGTGTCCAACTCTAGTTCCTGGATGAGTCAGTAATTGGGAAGCATGGATATAATGATATATTAATGAAGGGCGAAACATCTTAAAGGTAAATATCAATTAGGTGGGAGAGCAGCTGTGCTTGTGCTGGTCAAGAGAAAGTTCCTTGCCTACAGAGACTATGGGAGATGGATTAGACTGTTGTCTTTGGGCAACGAGGAGATGGAGTGTTGCAAACCACACATCTTGCCTGGAGGGTTTCTAGCTACTGTTTCTAACAACACACCATGGGAGGAGTCTGCTAGCTGCAAAACGGATGGAGGGGTGTTTCTAGATATAAAGGATGGGGGGCTACTTTTAGCGGCAAACTACCTAACAGGAAGAAATTGAAGCTAAGGAACTTAATGAGTCTGCCAAAGGAGAGAAAGAGAAGGGGTCCAAGGACAGATTAATGCAGAATAACCATGTTAGAGTATTATGATGAGGGTAGGGAACAAGCAAAGAAGATAGAGAAAGAAAGGTTAGAGATAGCAAGAAAACTAGGAGGACATGGTATCTTTGAAACCAAGGAGGAGAAAGGAAGTATCATTATAGTATCAAAAACTAAAGAGTATTCAAGAAAGATGAGAACTGAAAATGGAGCTTTGGATTTGGTCATTGGTGGGGAGGTTGGGGGGGAATGTCCCCTCTAAATCCAGGATTCTATTGGAATTTACTTATTTTTCCTCTCTTTTTTTACCCCTCCAGAAATAAATGCCAAAGGAGTTATCCTGAATGCATTTGAACGGTACCGTTTAAAAACCTGCATTGACTTTAAGCCTTGGGAAGGGGAAGACAACTATATTTCAGTATTCAAAGGAAGTGGGTAAGAGAAAGTTCTGACATTTTAAGAACTTCCTAAAAAATGAAGATCTTTAGCATGCTGTAAATCAGAGTGATTAGCCCCAGATCCTTTTTGCATTACCTATGTTTGACTTGGACAGCAAGGTGGCATAGTGGATAGATTATGGAACTAGAGTCAGGAAGACTCATCTTTCTGAGCTCACATCTGACTTCAGGCTCTTACAAGCTGTGTGACTTTGGGCAAGTCACTTAATCCTATTGTCCTAGTTTTCATCTAGAAAATGGCCTAAATGGGGTGATGAGGAGTCAGATTCAACTGAACCACAAAGTGTTTGGCTTGTATTTGGAAAGTAGTGCAGGGAGATAGGTAAGGAGGAGATGGCACAGATTTTGTTAAAACAAACTAATAAACAGAAAACAATAAGCCTGAACAAAGAAAACCCTGAGGTTTATTATATACTTATAGTCCCAAAACCCAAGGGAAGGAGGAATTTTCCTTCCTCTCTTTTTTGTATCTATGTATCTATCTATATCTATATCTATGTCTTTGACTGCTATAGATGTTCATTCTGATCTGATTTTGCCCATTTATTAAGCACGTACTATGTGGACAGAACTATGTTAGACATGATAAGGATGCAAAGATAATGAGGATGGAATCTTTCCATGAAGTCTGACATTATTTCATTAAACAATACTCTTATGACTTGTCATTTAATGAATTACATACCACATAACTGTAATCAGCCCAAATCCTCAATTAACTTCAATAATTGTTTTTTGAACCAAATGAAATCTTTTCAAATTTTGTCTACAAGAGTCAATATGATATATTGACTACAGAACTGATCTTGAGGCCAGGAATGCCAGGGTTCAAGTTTTGCTAATGGCTGTGAGACACAGGGCAAATTCACTTAACTGTTGAGTCCTTTAGCTCAAAATTTTCAAACATCATATTTTTCAAACATCCCCAGTCTAACTTGAATCAGATTAAAATGTATTAGGGTAAGATTTAACTAAATCAAGATATAATAAAATATGGATAGCTAATATGTTTTGTAAGTCAAGAATACTTTTTTTTTCTGGAGAGTATGGAGCATTGGAGTTAAGTGACTTGCTCAAGGTCACACTGCTAGACAGCTAAAAAGTATTATATGTCTGAGGTTGGATTTGAACTCAGGTCCTCCTAACCCCAGGACCAGTGCTCTATTCACTGCATCACTTAGCTGCCCCCTTATATATGGTTTAGTGGCCTCTGTTTCTACCCATATTGGTGAAAAGAGTTTCCTCATTTGAGAGTTCCCTAGATAAAAGAGGACAGTTCCTATTCCTACAAGCATTATTTGAGGGACTTTGTCCAATGACTTGCTGAAAGTCAAGTCAAAAAGCATTTAATTCAATAAACAATAAACAACTACTATGTGCCAAAAACTGTACTAAGTTCTGGGGAAACAAATAAGAAAAAGAAAAGATGGTCTCCACCTTCTCCAAATGGGAGAAGGTTATTCTCAGAAGGAAGAAGGGACATACTCTGCACAGGTTCAAACAATCAGAGCTGGATGGAAAATAGACGGAAAATAGAGAGTAGTTTGGTCAAAAAAGAAATGAGTTTATTCTTGTGTTTCTTGTTTGTAATAAGCCAATGTTGGTCCATATTCAATAAAGTTTTCCTAAATTCTTTCAGACCACACATTTAATAATTCATTCTAGAACTTCATACATTGTTGATCTTGATTTCAGTTCATTATTCTATAGTTTTCAGCATCTGTTTTCTATCCCTTTGAAAAAGAGAAGATAATGGTTTGTTTCTAGTCCCTTGTCATCTCTTCTGGTTTATGAGAGTTTCTCAAAGGTCACTCCTAGATGTTGATCACTCACATCTGCAAAAATTTTCAGTTTTCCACCTAATCTCACATAGTAATTTTGCCTGTCTTGAGATTTAACTTCTTTTTATCCATTTTTGTTCTATTCTCTTCATTTAGAAGATTAGCCTCTATAATAGAAAAAAAAGTTTCTTTTTCCCTGTTATTTATTAGCATCTGTTCTCTCCACTTTAATCAATGAGTTTCACTTTTGTTTGTTCTTTATCCAAACTCTCTAATTTACTTTGATTTTTTTTGAAAGACTCATTTTGTTTTGAGCTTTAACTATCTTGGTAACTCTTTTAAGTCTGGGTGATTCTTTTCATTTCTATTTCTACTCGATATCACTTATTTCCTTCCTTCCTTCCTTCCTTCCTTCCTTCCTTCCTTCCTTCCTTCCTTCCTTCCTTCCTTCCTTCCTTCCTTCCTTCCTTCCTTCCTTCCTTTCTTTCTTTCTTTCTTTCTTTCTTTCTTTCTTTCTTTCTTTCTTTCTTTCTTTCTTTCTTTGTTTTTGAAAGACAATGGGGTTAAGTGACTTGCCCAAGGTCTTATAGCTAAGTAAGTATTAAGTATCTAAGGCTGGATTTGAACTCAGGTCCTCTTGATCCAGGGTCTGTGCAAGATCCACTGTGCCACCTTGCTGCCCTGATACCACTTATTTCTCAAAAGATAATTTGCCATCAGAAAGTTTTATTAAATGTTTTCTTAAAATTTAGACAAGTTTTACTCGTTTACTCTGTAAAGTTGACTTAATCATTTAATCAAGCAAAGGTTTATTGATTGTCCATAAGGTACAAGACCTTGATCTAGGAACTTCTTAAAATAATCTTAGTTTCCTACTTTTATCCTTTCAAAAAATTTTCCTTTTTTAAGCCTGAACTTAACAAATACCCTCAAATTAAACATTTTGATATATCAAAAATGATTTTATATGAAACCATAAATTTATATATTCCATATTTCTTGATTTTCTTAAAAATGTATGTATTAAATTCAGTACCTTATATTTAAAACTTACCTGTTTGTGCCTCCTTTTGAATTCCCTGCTGGTCTCCTCTGGGTCCTTTTAAAAATGTTTCATTAATCTTTTTTTTTTCTTTTCTAATTTTCTTTTTCTTTTAGCATCACCATTATTAGTATTTGTTCTCTTCTTCCCTTACCATTTAAAACCAAAAAATATCCAACCCTTGCATCAAATAAGCACAGTTAATCAAAACAGATCTATATAGTATCCATGTTAAAAGATTTTTCTCCTTTATATCTCATCTATCATTTTTCTATCAGTATTTGATCTGTGCAGTTTTCTTTTATGATTTCTTGAAACACAGTGCTTGGCCACCTCCACCCCCTTTTGTCATAGTTTTCAGGAACACCAATGATTCTTAAATTATATTTAATTGACTTTTTTCCCCATCAGTTTTTTTTAATATTAGGTATCTGAATTTTTTTCTTCTTTTAAAAAATTTCTTGATTTTGTTCCATTATTTTCTTATTACTTCCTGGGGTCACTGATCTCTTTTTGGTTTATTCTAATTTTCAGAGAGTGTTACAAGTTTATGGCTTAACACATTCTCATTTAAAATAAAGTTCTTCTAATTCTTTCTTCCAGAGTTTTCATCTCATCTTTTATCTTGGTCTTCCTTTCTTCTAGGCATTCATGTGATCATTCTAGAAAATGCATTTTATCTTTGAACATTTCTTATACAGATACATTCTCCTTGTAGAGTAGATTTGGGGTTATATCTGGATCTATATAGTACTTTTATTGTGGTCTGTGTCTTCTGTTAATTTATTATTTTTGCCTTTGTTCCTGAATTACCACTTTTTGTCAGTTTTACTTGGGTTTTGTTGGGATCATCCACTCTGATAAGTCTCAATCTGGGTCACTTGGATTCCTGGGTTGATCTTCACCTTCAAATAGTGTTTACACTCATGTTCACACTAACTTGAGGAGGTTTCAGGTCCTCCTTCAGAGTACTGAATCTTCATGACTTTCTTTGACATCTCAGGACAGAGAATTAGGAACTTTGAAATCTGGGCACCTGGCCTGACCTAGTTTTAATGTGGGAGCCCCATGCTCTTGTTCCCTTTAAGATGGAGAACTTTGTGGGCCATAGTTATCTCTGAATTGTCTATGGCCGTATGATTAATCTGTCTATGAACTTTTTTGGGGGGGCTAAATTGTTGGTGCTTAATCACACCAAATAATCATAACTTTTACTGTCATCTTCAGCAGATATGTAACCTCTGCATTTTAGTGTCAATCATCTTACCACTTTGTACCTTGTTTTTAGATGTTATTCTTCAGTAGGAAATAGACGTATTGGCAAACAGATGCTTTCCATAGGAGCCAACTGTGATAGAATAGCAACAATTCAACATGAGTTCCTCCATGCCCTGGGATTCTGGCATGAGCAGTCCCGTTCAGATCGAGATGACTATGTCATGATAATGAAGGACAGAATTCAGGAAGGTATGAATTTCTGGCTTGTTTTTTTTTTTTTTTTTTTTTTTTTGTTAAGAGTTTAAGACTAAGCCAAATGGTTCTACCTTCCTTCTGTCATTAGTGGATCAACAAATCTTTGTTAAACACTTATTATGGGTCAAGGATTATGTAAAGCAATCAAAGAAAAGCAAAATGGTGGTCCCTGCCCTGAAGGTCTGATGGAGGAGATGACATGTAAACAACTATTTGTAGGTTATCTTATCTATCTGTCTATCTATCTATCTATCTATCTATCTATCTATCTATCTATCTATCTATCTATCTATCATCTATCTGTGTGTGTGTGTGTGTGTGTGTGTGTGTGTGTGTGTGTTTAGTATAAATCAAGAAGGTAATAGTGATGAAGAGAAAAACCAGTTAGAGAAGGTATGATTTGAGCTAAATCTTGAAGACAGCTAGGGAAAACAGGAAGCTGAGATAAGGAGGATGAGTATTCCAGGTATAGTATTCCAAGAGTATTCCAAGTAAAATGGCATGGAAGGATGGGGCGGCTAGGTGGCGCAGTGGATAAAGCACCAGCCCTGGAGTCAGGAGTACCTGGGTTCAAATCCTGTCTTAGACACTTAATAATTACCTAAGGAACAATAAGAAGACCATTGATAGATCATGGAGAATATGAAGGGGAATAAGAAAAAGATGTAAAAGTAGGAAGAGGTCAGATTACAAAGAACTTTAAAAGCCAAATAAAGGATTTTATATTCTTCCATGGGTAATAGGGACCTGGATAAATAAATATGGGAATCATCTGCTTAGTGAATATGAGACTTCTGGGGACATTCAGTGTCAATGATCATTATTGGATGATAGTACAACAAAGGAGATTAATAAAGAACAGTCAGATCAGCAGGAGGAGAACCAAGAGAGAGTAACCTTATGAAATCCTCGAAAGGGGAGAGTATAGAGGATGATCAGTAGTATCAAAGGCTTTAAAGAAGTAAAAAATAATAAAATTGATGAAAAAATTAGATATGGAAATTAAGAGATCACTGGTAACTTTAGAGAGAGCAATTAATTTCATTTGAATGATGAGGTCATCCAGACTTCAGAGTTAAGAAAAGAGTGAGAGGAGAGAAAACAAAGGAAAAGTTTAAAAGATATTTAACAGCAAAAAAGAAAGAGTGTATAGGAGAAGTATAGGAGCTAGTGAGGATAGTTAGATCACATAAGGGTGAGATATAGATGGTTTTTAAATTGCAGGGAAGTATCTGGTTGACAGGAAGAAATGGAAGATTAATGAGAGAGTGGAGGTTAAAAAATTCATTTGGACAGCTGTGAGGAGACATGAAGAAACTGAATCTCAGCAAGTTTAATAGATATTCAGTGGCACATAGCCCACTAGTCAATGGCAGAGACAGAATTAGAAACCAATTATGACATTTTCTATTATTTCATGCTGTCATATGTAGATAATATCTATATAATGTTTGTGTATCACACTTTATATAGTATAACATATATTCTTTATAATAATATTGTATACAATGTGAATATTAAGTAGATGAATGTAATGAATATACACTGTGTGGAAATATTCCTGTCTTTTTGGCCCAGCTGGCAGGAAGAATTGACCTACTGGGAGACAGAGAATAGGGACTAGGACTCTAAATAATATGCTTAGTGAGATGAATATTTAACTTTATGTTAGAGACTACTGCCTTAGGCCTCTGCCTGTTCTGTTTCTGAGGAAGCTTTCCTTCATTTAATTTGGCTGTTATAGGAGGTAACCCTTATAAAAAAGATTTAGAATTTGAAAATAAAAAAAATTGTATGTCAGATTTTAATAAATCACATTTTAGAGAATTTAAGATCTTGGACAACTGAATCCCTATCCAAATGTGGTTAATTTTAAATATTTTTATATGTTACTAAAATTCTACTTCCACACTTCTTTTTGATGTGGGATTTATACTGGACTCTTGATGTCTACATTATTGGACCACAAGCTCTGCAAGATTCAAGGGCTATCAACTTAGATATATCCCTGGCAATGAATTGGGTCACCCATGGAGCATCTGAGCTAAGTTATCATCAGAAGGTTGACCACTGGGAGATGAATTTTTTTTAAACTAAGTTTGCTCTTGAAGATCATTTGCTTAGATAGTTGTGGGTTTGTAAACTATAGTGGTAGAGGGAGAATCTACACCAATGAAATCCCATTGAAGAACTGAAGTAAATATATTGTAGCTCATATTTCAGAAACTGTTATTCACTGCAAAATTCTCCTGATTCTGTCATTCCTTTCTGATTCAACTTTCTCTTATCCTATCACTGCCTTCTCATATACATTTTTGTTTACCAGTGATCCAAAATTTTTCAAAAGGACTTTTCCAGTATATTCTTTTCAGTTTTCAATTGTTTGCACCTTTCAAGATTATGTTTCCCCCAAATCCACTTCTTTATCATCTTTTGCTTTCCTTCTATAGGATAGGTACTTCCTGGGAAAGAAAGGATAGAGATATTAGAATCTACATAGCTTTGAAGATCAAGGATGGACCTCTGTGCTTATTCACTACTTCTAGAACTGTTTCACCTTCACTCCTGAGGGTTTTAAGTAACTTTATTGCCACACAATGACTTATGGAGCTGTTCTAATATAATTCATTTATGAGTCAAAAGATGATGTTTTAGACTTGAAGTGTGATGAAAGTCAACATATCCTCATAACACCACAATTCTCGACTTTATATAATCCTAGGTTTACATAAAATTATAAGATTTTTATTTTGGTCAGATTTTACGATTGTAGGGAAATTTATTTATCAGTGCAGATAGGTAACTTGTCTACAACTTATTGTCTTAGAGAGTTGCCAGGGAACATTGGGGGTTTAAGGGATTTGTCCATTGATATATACAATGTTCTTAAACCCAAGTCCTACTGATTCCAAGTCTAGGATTTTATTTTGGGAGGTATGACAGAAAGTATATGGAACAATAAGAATCATAAAATTTCAGAGCTAGAAATGACCTGAGAGTGGTAGTGATAATATGGAAAGATCATTAGTTTAAGAATCAGAAGACTTAGACTTGTCACTGTATGGCTAAATAATATTCACTGGGTTGAACTAGATGATCACTGAGGCCCCTTCCAAATTTACAGTTCTGTGATCTCCAGCAGTCATTTAATTACACAGAACTTTAGTTTCCTGATTTATAAAATTGGGAATATATATTGTACTGTGTTAGCCATTGAGGATCCAAATGAAATAATGTACTTAAAGTCCTCTTTATTGTAAGGCACAATAAAGATATCAGTTATATCTCATAATGTATTTGTATTATATAGAATTTTTAATTTTTAAATAATCTTTTAAATTATAAACATAATTATCAAGAAACATGAACATTTTTATATTCAGAGGGCATAAAAAGAGGATTACACATGAATCCATAAATATATGTTGAGAAATTAAAATTTTTTGTATCATTTAATAATTTATAATAATCTGTAAATTGTCCCTATTCTATATTACGGCCCCATTGTATATAATTGCTCAGTCCACATTTCCACATCCCCAGTGAGCTTCTTTGACTTAGTTACAAGTTAACTTGTTATCATCCCAAAAGGTATATTGCCCATTCTTGCATCATTCTTATCTTCATAACAAATCCTTTGAGGTGCCAGTGAGTCTGCTTACTCAGGTCAACTAATAAAGCCTAGAGGAGACTGATGAACATTCTTGATTTGTCAGAAAGGTGTGGTTGCTAGCACCAGTGTGCTAGTTTGCTTTCCTCTAAAATAACCAATCATGTTGTCCTTAACTCCACAATACTATCTATCCTACAACTAATTCTTTACTCTACAAACCTATATTAATACTGGTGAGTCCTACTTGGGGTGTTTTGTCATTAAGCAAGTCCATTGACACAATTTATTGGTTCCTGTTAGCTTCATTAATAAGTTAATCACAATCATATCCTTGTTTCTCAGCTTATCTTAATTTTAAAATGTAAATCTGTAAAACTTTTTGTGTTCTTTTGAAAGTTATTTCATTTTATTGTCTTCAATTACATGTAAGATATTTTTCAACATTCATCTTTTTGTAAGCTTTTCAGTTCTGTATTTTTCTTCCTCCCTCTCTCTTCTCTATAATAGTGAGTAATCTGATATAGGTTATTCATGTACAGTCATGTTTAATATATTTCTTTATTAGTCATATTGTTTTTTTCAAATCCTGATTCTTTTATTTATTTTGAATTTTACAATTTTTCCCCTAATCTCTCTTCCCACCCCCCCATGGAAGGCAGTCTGTTAGTCTTTATATTGTTTCCATGGTATACATTGATCTAAGTTGAATGTGATGATAGAGAAATCATATCCTTAAGAGAAAAAATATTAGTCATATTGTTAAAGAAGAATCAGAACTAATGGGGAAAAAAACCATGAGAAAAAGAAAAAGCATAGAACAAAAAAACTTGTTTTTTTTAAAGTATACATTCTATTTAACATTGGTAGTAAAAATTCTGCCCTTGTTTATATTCCCTTTTTGAATTATCCCTTGCTCTCTTCTGAATATTTAAAAAATGTTCATTGATTTTTCCTTTCCTTTTTTTGCAACATTATCATTGCCCTCCTTACAACTTTCACTATTTCTACAATACTTCACTCAGTTCATGACTATATATTGATCATCTACTATGTGCCAAGCACTGTGGAAACAAAGAAAAGAAAAAAGGTAGTTTCTACCCTTGAGGAACTCCAATTAAAATCATACTTTGGAAACAAATAGGTCCAATCAAGCAAGACACATTTCTGTTGTATTACATATGAAGTGCAGGTGCATATCACACACTTTGAAATGTTATGTTATATAGTATATGCAACCTAGTATAGTAGGTAGAATGTGGGCCTGGGAGTCAGGAAAACTTGAATTCATTATTAATTTCTGAAACACACCAGGCTCTATGAGCAAGGACAAATCACTGAGGCTCTCAGTGCCTCCAAGTAATTCCTTAGGGAAATAAAGTAGATTTAGGTTGCTGATCTACCCAAGTGAGAGGAGTTTTTTCATTGGAAGCATCTCACACTGATGAAATCAGAGGCATGTACCAATAGAACAATGTAAGAGAATATTATTCACAGCTGTCTTACATTTGCTATAGGATAACTTAAGGTTCATAAACTCTGTTTTAACAATTTCATATTATTTATATTTTATGTTATTTATGCTATTTTTATTTTAGGCAAAGAGCACAATTTCAATACTTATGATGATAAAGTATCAGATTCTCTGAATGTTCCCTATGATTACACATCTGTGATGCACTACAGCAAAACAGCCTTCCAAAATGGAACAGAACCAACGATTGTGACAAGAATCCCTGATTTCTTGGATGTGATTGGACAACGAATGGATTTCAGTGAATACGACCTTGAAAAATTGAGTCGACTCTATAATTGCTGTTAGTATCTTGGCCTCTAGGGAACCATGGATATTTTCCCCAACTCAGAAAGGAAAAGTGTCAACCAGCTTGGTTCTTGTAGTTAGAAAAAGTTTAGTCATTATATAAAATGGGGAAAGAATAATAAGAATTAAATCTACTTTATAAATACATAATGTTTTATGTAGGCAGTTTGGAGCAGTGGACTTGAAGTCAGAAAACCAAGAACCAAGTTGTGGCTCAGCTATTTATTAACTATATCAGTTTGGGAAATCATTTACCTCTATTTCCTCCTCTATAAAATGGAGATAATATTTGTACCAGCAATCTCATAGATTTGTTGTGAGAAAAGCTATATAAATTCTAAATCTCTACATAACGGTGAGCTATTATTGGACCATCATTATTGGAATGAGATTTCATTGGCAGAGGGAACTCCCTCAGTGGGAAGACTACTAGTTAAGCTTGATGTTTATTCTATGATTTATATAGTCTTAGAATTCTGTCTTGGGGTACTGAGAAGTTAAATAATTTGCCCAAGGTAGCATCCATTAGATGAGATCAGTTAATGTTTGAGATTTTTGCCTGTCTTTATGGACCAGATGCTTCAAACATTGCTTCATAGCAATCAGCTGATGATTGATTGACTAACACAAGTTTTGTGTGTCAGAAGCAGGACTGACCATAGATACTCCTGATTTCTAAACTCACTCTCTAGCCACTATGTTGCACTGACTACCTTAAACATTATGTGACTTCAAGTAGTCACTCAAAAGGTTTTCTTCTAAATAGATCTTTATGATCTGAAAACACATCTGGAGCTTTGTGGGCTATAGATTTATATTTCTCTTGCAAATGTAAATTTGACATCAAGATTCATCAGACAGATTTCTAAAGGATTGTTTCAAGACCAGGAATAGGTATATTTGACATATTGAAGGTGTTTTGAAACAGTACCTGAATAACAGCAAAATGCATATATTCCTAAGGAGGGGTAATGAAAGAAGTTGAAGTATGGCTCAGCAGCACAGTAATTTGAGAATGATTGAAGGAAGTATGGTTTGATTCAACACATCCTTTAATGAACAGCTCAACTCTACCTAGTTGTGGGATGCCTTTCTATTTTGGCTGTTTAGGCTGGCATTAATCAAACTCTTTTGAGCACTCATTACCCAAGACTTGCTGGGTTGCCTTCCTTCTTCTTCAATTCAATTATATAATGAACTAAAAATAGTTTTAGTTATTTTAAAAAATAGAATAACATTTTTCCCAGACTAATGAGTCATTCAAAGATTTTTGTCTTCTCTAGCATCTTCCTTAACCTTTATGGACTCATGTGATTTTGAATTGGAAAATATCTGTGGCATGATTCAAAATTCAGAAGATGAAACAGACTGGCAGAGGGTTTCACAGGTGCCTGGTGGCCCAGACACTGATCAATCCAACATGGGCAAGTGCAAAGGTAGCTACCATGGTGGGGGACCAAATGACTTTTGCTTTTCTTTCTTCAGTAACCCTCTCAGTCTTTGCTTTTATTAGCATATCATTCTTGATATATCTATGATATGATTGTAAAGTTGGAGCTGCAAATGACCTCAGAGAGCATCTAATTCAACTTCCTCATTTTGCAAATGAGAGAACTGAAGTTCACAAAGTTTGGGTGACATGCTCATTTTCACAAAAATACCAAATGCCTGAAGCCTGATGGGAACTCAGGTCTTCCTGATTCCCAGTCCAAGATTATCTCCTATACCAGACTGCTTCCCTAAACGATGAGGCTGAATGTTGACTAAAGACAGAATGAGGTTTTATTTCAAAGTTTTGTAAGCATTATTAAGTTTGTTTAAGTTCATATTTAAGAGCAGTTTGGGAGTGTCACTTATTGTAGTAAATTAAGATGATTTAAGGTCCTTTTCCTTAGCCCTCATAAATATATATATATATATATACATATATATATATATATAAAATCTCATTGAGTTAGGACTATGGTAAGTCCAAAAGAACAGTGATTTTAGAAGGTTCTAGATTCAAATCCCCCTGTGATTTTACTATCTATAAGTCACTTAAACCTTTGATGCCTTCAGGGGTCTAGATTTTTGATTTATATTTCAGATCTCAGATTACTAACCTGAGATGTCTTCAGCAAGTATATTTGTGTGTGTGTGTGTGTGTGTGTGTGTGTGTGTGTGTGTGTATGTGTGTGTGTGTGAGAGAGAGAGAGAGAGAGAGAGAGAGAGAGAGAGAGAGAGAGAGAGAGAGAGAGACAGAGAGAGAGACAGAGAGACAGAGAGAGGGAGAGGGGGAGGCAGAGGGAGGAGAGAGAGAGGGAGAGGGAGAGGGAAGAGAGGGAGAGGGAAAGAGAATAGAATGCATATATTTTTTTATCCTTGAAGAATCTGACCTCAGATGATCAAAGCTAGGTAAAAATCTTGGTAGAAGACTTCCCAATTATTTATTTATTTCATGTTTCCCATTGCAGTTTGGTTTGATGTAAAATGGTCCTAAAATACCACATTACAAGTCATAGATTTACTTGATGTCTTTCTAAATGTTAAAAAAAAAACCCAAATAAAACCAAATGTTAAAACTAGTATAATAGCTAGCTCAAAAGGTTAGGTCAGGACTCCTAAGACTATAAGTTCAGAGTTAGAAGCAGTCTCAGAAGTCATCTTGTTCAACATCTTCATTTTACATTTGAGTTTTCTGTGGTTCAGAAGTAATGGATTTGCTCAAGGTCACGGGGCAGTGTCAGAAGTAGGATTTGAATCTGCCTCTGGCTTTTGAGCCAATGTTCTTTCCACTGTAAAGTCTTAAGTAATTACTATATATAATTATAAATTGTAAGCAATCTAAGGAGAGGGTCTTGGGAGCTCCCACTCTTAACCTTGTTAGGGAATGATCTTTGGGTAATAATGGGAGAATATGACAAATGAAAGGGAAAATTGTTCTTGTGTGGAGGGGTAAAGAAGTTTAGGGAAGGTGGGGCAGGTTGAAGCAAGTAACTGAACTCAAGGTTGTTTTTTTCTTTTGCTTGAGAATTGTTATTGCTTGTAATCAGAGATAATGTGATAGGACTGATTTTTCCTTCTACAACTATATTATCTCTGCCATAAGATGTAAACTTATAAAGGACAGGAAGCATATTTTAGAGCTATCATTCTTCACTTTGAACATAGCTGGTATTGAACAAAAACTAATGAAGAAACCCATAAGTAGCTATTAAGAAGCAAATAACCCACTCTGACCAGCCCCTTAATCACCCTGAGGTAAATTTTACTCAGAAGGTTGAGTAGTTAGGAATTATAATGATGGAATATTAAAGATCAGGAGACTTAGTACTGTGCCTGTCTTTTCTCCACCATATTGAGCAGAAGTCCCAATGATGGAATATTAAAACGGAAAGGAACTTTGAGAATATCTAGAGGTTTTATAAACTGATAATTTTTACAAATAAGAAAACGGAGACTCAGAAACTGAAGCAATTTATGCAGTTTAGAACCTTCTGGAGTCCCTTTCCTGATTTGATTTCTCTTCTTATTTTTTTTATATTCCTGATGTATACCCTTAGAGGCACATTCCCAGAGCACTTCTTTTCCTTCTGTGGAGAAAGGAAGGTGTGTGTTTGAGTGCAGATTTGGAAGGAGTCCTTTCAGAGAGACTCTAGACTTAAAAAAGTAATGGGAAAAATGCTAATTCAGATTAAATATAAAAATGTGTCATTTATGCAAGATATTCCCCCCAAACTCCCAATTTATCAGCACATACCTGAACCTGCCCCACTCTGCCTGACTACTTGTTGGTATTTGTGATTATCTTTTGCCTCAGTTTCCCCTCTTGCCAAATGTGATTAGTCATAGAGTCATGTGTTTTGCTACTCTAAATGTCTTTTCTTCCACATGTTACTAATATTTAATTTAACATCGACTCAATGAGGTAGTTTTTCAAGGCTTTACTGTAGCTTAGGTTGTATGATATGAAAAAATATTGACCCTTTTATGGTTTCATGTATTAATATTAAACATCCGCCAGTGAATTTTTTCCTTCTAAAGCCAAGGCCTAATCTAATTTCTTTATCTTTTCCCAGGTTCTGGTTTCTTTATGCACTTTGATAGAAACTCTGTGACGGAGGGGGGAAGTGCAGTCCTGGAAAGCCGAATATTTTATCCCAAGAGAGATTTTCAGTGCTTGCAGTTTTATTACTACAACAGTGGTAACAAAGATGACCAGCTCAGGATCTATATTAGGAAGTATATCTCAGAAGATGGGACTAGCTCTCTTACTCTGGTGGATGAAGTGAAAGGTATGAGATTTAATTCTCAGATAATTATGCTTGACTTTGATTTGAGACCTTCTGTAGCTTTTTGCTTACCTCTCTCCAATACCTGGGTCTTTCCTCCTTTATAATAATGTGCTTTGGTCTTCTGATAGTTTGAGATACATGTAGGCTTCTCAACTGGAAGAGACCCTAGTGATTATCTGATCTAGGACTTTCATTTTTTTTAATTGTCTTCTCTTTTCCTTGCTTGGGTTTGTTATACCAAGCATCTTTATTTTTTACAAATCAGAGAACAAACACTTGACCAAAAGATCTGCCAATTAACCAAAGACTAAAGGAACCTTTCAAGAACTTTTATTTATTTATTAAAAATTTATTTTGCTTTCAAGTTCTTTTGAAGAGTTTGAGGTTAGATCTCAAACTGCTACTTCTTGAATAATTCAGGGTTCAGTCTCTCTGAAACCTGCTGGACTCCAGAAACCCTTTAGTCTAGGATAGAGTATGACTAGGTAGTATTTTTTTTTTTAGTTTTTGCAAGGCATTGGGGTTAAATGACTTGTCCAAGGTCACACAGCTAGGTAATTATTAAATATCTGAGGGCCAGATTTGAATTCAGGTTCTCCTGATTCCAGGGTTGGTGCTTTATCCACTGTGCCACCTAGCTGCCCCTAGGTAGTGATTTCTTATAGTTGAGGGGAATCTGTCTGATCAGTCAAGCATCTTACCAAATGCCAGGTCTGATACTTTATTTTATGTTACTCTGCACTTGTGGTGCAGGGACACCCGTTTGTCAGGGACTTTTGATAAGGAAATCCTCCTCTCCCTCATCAATTCAAATCAGCCACAGCACTGAATTTATCTTGAGGTGCCTGGGCATATTTCAGGGACTTGCCCAGGACCACATAACAAGTATGTGTTCAAGACAGGCCTTGAAATCAAGGCTGGCTCTGTAGCTAAAAATGCCATACTTTCCCTTTCCACTCATTTTATAGTAGTCCTTTCTATTTACTGCTTCATAACATGAGTTCCTTAGTTCAATTTGTGATTGACTATGGATTTCTTGGAGGCCTTTATTTTATACCCTTTCCTTCTTCCTCTTGGGGAAGTGGTAAGAGAGAATGAGGTAAGAAGGCATAATGTGTGGTGATATTCAAGGGACTTGGGCATAGAACCCTAGCAAGGTAGGATTGCTTTTATGAAAAGTTAAAGGAAAAATTTTAATTTTTAATAATTAGGAAAGTCCAAAAATAGATTGAACTGACTTGGAGAGAAGGGGCAAACAGTAAGCACCCTATCAATACAGACACTGAATGACCATTTTGGAGAATGCAACAGCTAGAATTAATGATTTGGATAGGGATTGGGCTAGAAGACCTCTATCTTCTTTCTCATTCTGTTTATAGTTCTATAAGATTTTTTTTTTTTTTTGCTGTTATTGTTCTGTCATCTCAGTTGTGTCTGACTCTTCATGGCCCCATTTTTCTTGGCAAGGATATTGGAGTGGCTTGCCATTTCCTTCTCTAGTTCATTTTACAGATGAGAAAACTGAGGCAAACAGGGTTTAGCGACTTACCCAGGGTTAGGGTGAGTTAAATATCTAAGGTTAGATTTGAATTCAGGAAGATGAATCTTCCTGACTTCAGTTCCTACAATCTATATTTCACACCACCTCACTGCACCCTTATCAAGATATCTATTTCTATATACATAGTTAGAGCAAGGGATGGAATGGTAGATAGAACACTGAGACTAGTTAGGAAGACAATCTCAGATACTTATATGTGTGTCACCCTGACCACATTTAACCTCTAGCTGCCTCATTTTTCATAGCTATAAAATAGGTCTGAGTAGCTACTTCCAAGGCGTCATAGTGATCTTTAATAAATGCTTGTTCCCCCCTTTTCTTGTGGTAGTAGGCCAGATAAATTGCCCAAATATCAAGACATTGAGATGAATTTCTTGGGAAAAAGATTTCAGAAAGTAGTTTTTGTAAGGACTGGTATCAATCAATTATTATCACTGAGTAACTGGTAGTACTGCTAAATTTTTTCCCTAGTAATTCATAAATTTCTAGAACTTGAAAGTTAGCAGCATCTTAGAGTCCTATATTGACCCAAAATATAAACAGTCTCATGGCCTGTTTAGCTAATTTTGGACATGATAGGACCACAAAAAGAGAACCAGGAATATTCTGATCCTATCACTAGACTTTGAAGAGCATGTTACAGGACCTAAATAACATGGTGTTGGATTACTGATCAGAGAACCTGGGTCCAAATTGTGACACTATCACTTACTAGTTGATAGTTAAGGGTAAACCTAATTCCTGAGAGCCTTAACTTTTGGATCTATAAAATGAATGGATCTTCTAACTCTAAATATATGAACCTATTAGAACACTTCTTTGACATAATCTCTGATGTGTCTGTGAACAAGGAAGCAAAAGGACCATTGCTCTCAGTCTGGAAGTTCAAAATCCCGAGTTCAAATTCAGTTTCAGATATTTGCTAGCTGTGTAAATATGGGTAGAGCATATAGTTTCTGTCTTCCTTAATATTCTCATCTATAAAATGAGAAGAATAATAAATGCCTACCTCCAAGGATCAAATGAGCTATTTGTAAAGAGTTTTGGAAATCTTAAAGTGCTATTTATATTCTAGCTGTTATTAGTATTAGTTCTTACATTCTTGTAAGAAGAACAGAGGTAAAATTTTATTGCTGAATATAGTTTCTTATTTAGTTCTGTAACCCTGGAAAAGGGTAGGCAACTTCATAGATGGCTAGAAATATACTCAAGCATTCTCTCAGGTCATATAATCTGGCATGAGCATAGGGAAGTTTGGAAATTTTGAATTAACATTTAGTCATGGAGGTTATGAACTATTCTTAGTCATTAGTATACGACTCTGTAATTGTCTAACTTTGAAAATCTGACTGTTCTTTTCTATTACAGATGCAACCATCGGGAGCTGGCAACTTTACCATGTATCATTGGCAGTTACCACCAAATTCAGGGTGGTGTTTGAAGGAACACGAGGTATTGGTTCATCAATTGGTGGTCTCTCCATCGATGACATCAACCTTTCAGAAACACGTTGTCCTCATTACACATGGAAGATAAGCAATTTTACACAACTCAGTAGCTCAAGTAATGACATCATTAGCCCTCCGTTTTATTCTCATCTAGGCTATGCCTTTCAGGTTAGGTTAGATGTAAGTAGTCAGACTAATATAGGAATATATTTCTCCCTGATCTCTGGAGCCAATGATGACCAATTACAATGGCCATGTCCATGGCAGCAAGCTACAATGACACTATTGGATCAAAATCCTGATATTCGTCAACGCATGTCTAACCAGAGGAGTGTGACTACGGATCCATTCGAGACATTTGGTTTGTGATTATTTTTTCTTTATTCCTGATACAACATTTTCTTTAGCCTGAGGAGGTGGGGGGGGGAGAAAAGAAAAGAGGGAGGAAAGGTTGAAAATGAATCTGTTTTATGTTAATCTTTTTGTGCTTCTCTTGAATCTTGTAAATGAAAGTCAGATTTTCTATTTTTCTTTCTTCTATTCATTAGGAATGCTTGAAAACCTTCTATTTCATTAAATATCCACCTCTACTCCCCCAGAAGGATTATAATAAGTTTTTCTTGGTAGTTTATTCTTGGTTGTAATCCTATTTTCTTTCCCTTTGAGATTATCATATTCCAAGTCCTTTGCTTCTTTAATATGGTAGCTGTTAAATATTATGTAATCTGACTGTAGATCTATGGCATTTTAATGATTTCCTTTTAATGGTACTTTCTTTTTTACCTGGGAGCTCTGAAATTTGACTATAGTATTCTTGGGAGTTTTAATTTTGGCATCACTTGCAAGAGGTGATTTTCTTTCGATTTCTATTTTATCCTCTACATTATTAGGGCAGTTTTTCCTTGATAATTTCTTGAAATATGATGTTTCTTTGATCATGGCTTTCAGGTAATCTAATAAATCTTAAATTATTTCTCCCTGATTTATTTATCAGGGTAGTTGTTTTTCTGATGAGATATTTCACATTTTTTTATATTTTTCACTTTAGACATTATTATTCCTTGCTGTCTCATAGAATCATTAACTTTGACTTGCTCAGTTCTAATTTTCAAGGAATTATTTTCTCATGTGAACTTTTGTTCTTCCCCTTTCTTCCAATTCCCGCCCCCCCCCCCAAATTTGGCCAAGACTGCTTTTTTAAGGAGTTATTTTCACCAGTGAAGTTTTGTATCTCTTTTATCATTTGGCCAGTTCTATTTTTAAGATTTTACTTACTTTAGCATTTTTTGTGCTTGTTTTGCTATGTTAATTGTCTTTTCATAATTTTCTTGCAATTTCCATTTCTTTTTATAATTTTTCCTCTACCATTCTTAATTAATTTTGAATACTGCTTTTTAGTTCTAGGAATTCCTGTTGGACTTTTGTCTAATTTACATTTCCCATTCCCCCTCCCCCTCATCTGAGGCTTTTCTCATAGTTATTTTGATATCATTTCTTCTTCTGAATTTGTATCTTGATCTTTCTTATTACCAAAGTAGATTTTTAATGATATCATTTTTTCTTTTGGTTTGCACATTTTATAGTCTGTTTCTTGATATTGAAATTTATGTTAAAATTGGGCTCAGTTCTTAGGGAGAGGGGCACTTTCCCATGCTTTGGGTTTTTTCAAAGGACAGTTTTCAGAGATAGTTCTGGGATTTTAGAATTTTTTTGTGCTTCCAAGGTGGTGTGGTCTGGGGAGAGGTGTAGTTACTACCCTCCTGAACTGCATTATTCTTACCATTGTCACTGTAAGCAGTACTAATTCTTAGAGTCCCTGATCCCTTGGGACTGAAAGTGTTACCGCTTCTTAGGCCTCCTGTTCCCTTGGGGCCATGTTTTCACCCTGGAACTGTGAAGTGAGTATGGTCACTGAAGTTACCAAACATCACTTGGTGCAGTGCTTAATGCTAGTGAAGGGGTCCTATGCAATCTCCTTCTGACTAGGTGCCTGATCCTCTTACCCTCTCCAGCTTGAGAGCTTCTGATACTGGTGACTGATGTTGCAGGCCACCTTCAAGTCCCATAGCTAATGTTGCTTGCATGTGGGCTCTGCATTGTCTCTCAATCCAGTATCTCCTTTTGATGTCCTAAGTTGTCTCGGGCTGGAAAAATGTCTCACTTTGTTGGCTTTGTCACTCCAGAATTAGATTTGAAAAATTATTTTAAAGTTGATTAGAGGGAAATGTTGAGATTTTCTTGTAGTTCCTAAACTCATCATTTTCAGGAATAATCTGACTTAATTATTTTTATCTATTTTATGGACACTTCAGAATGAGAAAGAGGAAGGGTATCCCAAAGAATTACTGTTAAGCTAAAATTTTGAACTTTATTATAAAAAAAGCTGGATTTTTGTGATAGAGAAGGTAAAAGGCATAATAATGTTAGAGAGAGATAATTGCACAGAACCCATGTGCAGAAATCTGCACATGGTAGATCAACAGTGAGCAGATAAGCCCTTATTATGTTCAAATGGCAAGTGTTGTGTATACAAATATAAGAAATGTAAAAAAAGTCTTTAGTAACAAGATCTTCCATTCTAATGAAGAAAGACAAATTAGAGAGTGAGGATGGGAGAAGAAAGATCTACCAAGCAGACAAGACAACTAGGGAGGAGATAGAGAAATCTGGATAGATAGTTGAGATAGGAGTGAAATGACCATTGCTCAGGTGTTTTAGGATAAAATGTTCTGAAAAAAAACTGAAAAATCATTCTTCCCCAAATTACATGTAAGAATGACCCAGAGATATTGAGTGGTACATTCTTCCAAGGGCAGTACCTCCCCCATATTTTTCTCATACTCCAATGTTACTGAACACTGGACTCAGGACAGGGCAAGAGGAGGGTGAGCTGGAAATCTCAGCAGAATATGCCATCTTTACAGCCACAGAGAAAGGAATGAAGCTATCTTCCACGGACTCAGTATTAATTTCTCTGTGTTTTCTCAACCCAAATCATCTTGGGATCAGAACTTAATTCATAATGGAAATAATGAACTTAAGACATACATACTCTCTGTATGATCCTGGGAAAATTATGTTATTTCCACAGTCACAGCACAAATATTACATGCTATAGTAATATAGGTGTGACTGGTTCAGTTTGAAAAAAGATCCAACCAGAATAAAGAGAAAATAAATTAAAAAAGTTGATTCTTTTTTGAGTATCAGGATATTTTTCTGAATTTTATTCATATGGATTATTAACAGGGGTACAAATAGGAAATGTCTCCTTTCATCTTTCTACCTTCAGTAGACTTCATAGGATTCACTGGACTCTGTGTTTAAATTTTTTTTTTTTTTAATTTTTGAGATCATATTGGGGAAGATGGAACTCAGTACCATCATAGGCAAAATTTCATTTTTTGGATAATCGCTTCCATTCTTTTCTTCCCTGGTTCCTTTGGGTTCCACCCAAGTATTCTATAAATACTCCTAGATGACTTGGGTCCTCTCCATCTAAGCCTCCTCATTGGCATATTGTTCTTTTTTCTTATTGTCAGATTCCCTCGTAACTTAGTTCCCTAGCAATGACAATCAGACTAATTAAACAAAATAAATTAATCTGTACTAATATGTTATTCTACCAAGCTATCATAAGTCTTTAACCTAGTTAAAAATGATCATGTCTCTAGAAATCTCCTAAAAAAAGCAATTTCAATGGTGGGAATTACAATGATCAGTGGAGTAGATATTTTGAGATAGGGATTTTGCTACTTCTTCACCAACTCAGGCTATAGAGTGGGTCAATAGTATAGTAACAACCTCCACACATCTGGAGCATCTCAGTCTGTAAGCTCCATTTAATTGCTTGACTCCACCTAACCTATTGCTTAGATGCAAAAATCTGGCCTTACTGAACATGACCTATAAATATGAATTGCTTTTTCAGCTGGTAATAATGAAACTTTTTTGTGGGACAAACCCTCCAAAGTAGGAGTGACAGCAACTTTCCCTAATGGAACATCATATTGGAAAGGTACAGAATATGGAACCAGTGTCTACATAACTCACCAAAGGATGAGAGGCAGAGATTTTATTAAAGGAGATGATGTTTACATGCTTCTAACTGTGGAAGGTATGTCAGTACAAGGTGACTCCTGAAAAGAATGTTTTTCTTTATGTGCCACAAATGACTTACAGTGTAGTTTCTATGTTCTATTTTCAGGTGAATGAAATGTGTTTTTGGAAAAAGGCACAGGGGTGGGAGAGGGGAGGACAGAAGACATTTTTGGACCTTCTTGAGATGTTTATAGTATGAATCAAATAATTCAATTATAGTGCAGTGGAGTTTCCTAGAGCAAGAAAGAATGTGTTCAACATACACAGATCTTGCAGCTAATAAATTGGGAGACAGGGCTGCATGTAGGCAAGACCCCTGGTCTGAGAGTTGGTACTCCTGGGTTTTAATCTCAGCTCTGCTATTAATTCTCTGTGTGACTTAGTAGTACTCTAGTACTCAGCCTCAGTTTCCCTAACTACAAATGAGAAAATTGGACTAGATTATCTCTGAGATCTTTTTTTACCTCTAGCTAATTAAACATAAAGATGGAAAAGCATTGGTTGTCTTAGGTTTGTTGTAGGAAAATTAAGAAGAAAAGAAGACAATGCATATATTATATATATATATATATATATATATATATATATAAATGATATTTTTGTCTTAAAAAACTTGAAATCTAGGATAGCTGGGTGGCATGGTGGATAGAGCACTAGCCCTGGAGTCAGGAGGACCTGAGTTCAAATCCTACCTCACACACTTAATAATTACTTAGCTGTATGACCTTTCGCAAGTCACTTAATTCCATTGCCTTGCAACAAACAAACAAACCTGAAATTTTATATACATACATATATATATATATGAAAATATAAATATAGATATATATGTATCTAAATCTTTTTTAAAAAACTTTGATAGCTGGATTTTAATGTAATCGTCTTAATTTGTAATCCTATGTAGATACTCCAGATGTGTGAAGATTGTTACTGTACTGTTGACCCACTCTATAGCTTGAGTTGGTGAAGGGATACCAAAATCCCTATCTCAAAATATCTTCTCCACTGAGCATCGTAATTCCCATCATTGAAATTGCTTTTTTAGGAGATTTCTAGAGACATGCTCATTTTTAACTAGGTTAAAGTCTTGGTTTAAAGTTCCTAGGCTTCATCAGACTGTCAGAGGAATTTGAGACATGGTAAAGGTTAAAAACTTTCTATCTGTTAAGTTACCCATAGTCCAAAACATTAATTTATTTTTTAAAAAGTAAATTTATGGGGCAGTTAAGTGGCGCAGCGGACAGAGCACCGACCCTGAAGTCTGGAGGACCTGAAGTTCAAATCCAACCTCAACCACTGTGTGGCCTTGGGCAAGCCACTTAACCCCATTACCTTGCAAAAAAAAACTTATAAAAAACCAATTCCCTTATTTTAGGGGCGGCTAGGTGGCGCAGTGGATAGAGCACTGGCCCTGGAGTCAGGAGTACCTGAGTTCAAATGTGACCTCAGACACATAATAATTACCTAGCTGTGTGGCCTTGGGCAAGCCACTTAACCCCCACTGCCTTGCAAAAACTAAAAAAAAAAAAGTAAATTTATTTTAGTGATACCTTTTGTTTTTTTATAGCATTGCTATTTGTGGAAGTTTTTATGCACAATATATATATATATATATATATATATATATATATATATATATGTATATAATAATGTTTGCCCTTCATTCTTTTTTTAAATTTATTTTTATTTAAGATATTATTTGAGTTTTACAATTTTCCCCCCAATCTTACTCCCCCCCCCACTGAAAGGAATCTGTCAGTCTTTACTTTGTTTCCATGTTGTACACTGATCCAAATTGAGTGTGATGAGAGAAATCATGTCCTTAAGGAAGAGACAAGAAGTCTAAGAAATAACAAGATCCGGCAATAAGATATCAGTTTTTTTTCTAAATTAGAGGGAATAGTCTTTGAACTTTTTTCAAACTCCATGGCTCTTTATCTGGATACAGATGGCACTCTCCTTTGCAGACAGCCTAAAATTGTTCCCGATTGTTGCACTGATGGAATGAGTGAGTCCTTCAAGGTTGAACATCACCCCCGTGTTGCTGTTAGGGTGTACAGTGTTTTTCTGGTTCTGCTCATCTCACTCAGCATCAGTTCATGCAAATCCCTCCAGGCTTCCCTGAATTCCCTTTCCTCCTGTTTTGTTTTGTTTTGTTTTGTTTAGATTTTTGCAAGGCGAATGGGGTTAAGTGGCTTGCCCAAGGCCACACAGCTAGGTAATTATTAAGTGTCTGGGACTGGATTTGAATCCAGGTACTCCTGACTCCAGGGCCGGTGCTTTATCCACTGCGCCACCTAGCCGTCCCTCCTCCTGGTTTCTAATAGAACAATAGTGTTCCATGACATACATATACCACAGTTTGCCAAGCTATTCCCCAATTGAAGGACATTTACTTGATTTCCAATTCTTTGCCACCACAAACAGGGCAGCTATAAATATTTTTGTACAAGTGATGTTTTTACCCTTTTTCATTATCTCTTCAGGGTATAGACCCAGTAGTGGTATTGCTGGGTCAAAGGGTATGCACATTTTTGTTGCCCTTTGGGCGTAGTTACAAATTTCTCTCCAGAAAGGTTGGATGAGTTCACAGCTCCACCAACAGTGTCATAGTGTCCCAGATTTCCCACAACCCTTCCACCAATGATCATTATCCTTTCTGGTCATATTGGCCAATCTGAGAGGTGTGAGGTGGTACTTCAGGGAAGCTTTAATTTGCATTTCTCTAATAATTAATGATTTAGAGCATTTTTTCATATGGCTATGGATTGCTTTGATCTCCTCATCTGTAAATTGCCTTTGCATATCCTTTGACCATTTGTCAATTGGGGAATGGCTTTTTGTTTTAAAAATATGACTCAGTTCTCTGTATATTTTAGAAATGAGTCCTTTGTCAGAATTATTAGTTGTAAAGATTATTTCCCAATTTACTACATTTCTTTTGATCTTGGTTACAGTGGTTTTATTTATGCAAAAGCTTTTTAATTTAATGTAATTGAAATCATCTAATTGGTTTTTGGTGATGTTCTCCAACTCTTCCTTAGTCATAAACTGCTCCCCTTTCCACAGATCTGACAGGTAAACTAGTCCTTCATCTTCTAATTTGCTTATAGTATTGTTTTTTATGTCTAAATCCTGTAACCATTTGGATCTTATCTTGGTAAAGGGTGTGACGTGTTTGTCTAATCTAAGTTTCTTCCATGCTAACTTCCAATTTTCCCAGCAGTTTTTATCAAAGAGAGAGTTTTTATCCCAATAGCTGGACTCTTTGTTTCTTTCTTTTTTTTTTTTTGAGTTTTGTGTTTTTTTTTCTTTTTAGCAAGGCAAATGGGGTTAAGTGGCTTGCCCAAGGCCACACAGCTAGGTAATTATTAATTGTCTGAGGCCAGATTTGAACTCAGGTACTCCTTATTCCAGGGCTGGTTCTCTATCCACTGCGCCACCTAGCCGCCCTTGCCCTTCATTCTTGAAGAAGACCATGACATCAGGGAGGTGATGCTATGACAACACATGAACTGAATTTGAATGAGAGGGTGCTGTGTTAATCTCAACAGCCTCATTTTTCTCCTCCAGAGTCATCTAGATCCAGTGGCCAGATATGAATTAGGATGACTGGAGATGACCTTGGATGTGAGGCCATCAGGTTAAGTGACTTGCCCAGGGTCACACAGCTAGTTGGTGTCAGTTGTCTGAGGTCACATTCGAACTATGGTCCTCCTGAATCCTCCTGACTCTATCCACTGTGCTACCTAGCTGCCCTATAATATGTATATGGCTATAAATACATATACATTCATATATACATGTGCATGCATATACACATACATATAGTTGTTATTGTTCAGTTATGTGTGACTCTATGTGACCCCATGTAATTTTGTCTATGGGATTTTCTTGATAAAGAAAGTGGTTTGCCATTTCCTTTTCTAGTGATTTGCCATTTCCTTTTCTAGTGAATCCCCATTTTATAGAGGATGAAACAAAAAAACCCCACCAAGGTTAAATGACTTGCCCAGGGTCACACAGCTAGTAAGCATCTGAGGTCACATTTGAACTCAGATCTTCCTGATGGTGGTGTTCCATCCATTGCTCCATCTAGGTGGGCAAGCCATTTAGCATCATTTACCTCAGTTTCCTCATTTGTACAATGATCTGGAGAAGGAAATGGCAAACTGCTCTAGTATCTTTGACAAGAAAACTCTCAAAAGGGGTCATGAAAACAACTGAAAATGACTAAACAATAAACACACACACACATATATATCTCTGTGTTTTTCTTTGCCTATGTTTCTAATAAAAAAAATCCATTTACTTCTTGAAACATTTGAGCTTTGCCAGTTGATAAATGTATATCAGTATCAAAAGATCCATGATTTCAGGCTCATATCATCTCCAATGATATGAGTTGTAACCCTCTTATGTATCTTATAACTTCTGTTCCCAATAAAATTATTACTTGGTACTTAGTCTTCTGATGCTGAACTTCTCCAAGTTTAGGACTGGACTTGGGCAATGGACTCACTGGTAATCTTTTTAGCTGGGTGGGTAGTCGATGTTTAACAACTGACTTCAGAAAATAAATAAATGAATGTAAAGCATGTTTTTAAGTTTAATCTGAATGGTTAACATTTCTCCATTACTCTTTAAAGATATACAATCAACAAAACCATAAATCAAGTCCTGATCTGAAGCATTTGCTGTTTCTGAAGTGTAAATGCTTATAATGAAAATTTAACAATCACTCGTTATGAGCTTGTTTCTACTGACTCCATTCCACTCCTGGATCTGTCAGAGCTTGTACTCTATTGATGTTGCCTTTAACTACCTTGGTTTGATGAGGCATGAGAATATATTTCATATTTCAATATCAATAATTCTCATATTTTATTAATTAGATCCATAATTTATTTAAAATTTATATGGTATAATTTTATATATATTGTAATTTTTATGTTGTGAACAACTCATGGGAAACAGCATGACAAAGGATAGAGAACAGACATGGGAGTCAGGATGACCTGGATCTAACTCTTACCTCCTACTCATCCTGGCCAGATGACCTTGGGCAAAATCCTTAACCTTTCAGTGCTCTAATTATAAGTTTATACCAAAACACCCACCTTGCCTTATATCTTCTCTGGGTTTCAATTTCCTTATCTGTAAAATGAGCAAGATGGGACTTTCTATTATTTAAGGTTCTTGGCTCTAACATATTCTAATTTTTGATCTTTTTGACTTAAGAATTGATAAGAAGAGACCTTGTGATAGCAAGTGGCTCAGTTCAAAGCGTTGGGAGTATTTCGTTTTTCATATATTCCTTGACATGCATCCCTTAGCATTGTCCTATTCTTCTGGAGAGAGATCATATTTTAGTACAGGCAATGAAAGTGACAATTTCATAAATTCTTATTAGTTGCACATTTATAACTTTATCTTTGTATCCCTGTTGGCTGGTACATAGTTGGAGCTTAAGAAACAGTTTCTTTCTTGTTGATTAATAAAAGCAGGTAAAATGTATTAGCTTTGAGCTTGCACAGATTTATCTCTGCCAATTTCCTTACTCTGAAACCTCCTGAAACACACTCCTCCTCCCCAAGGTAGCAAACAATCACATACATTGTACATGTACAATTGTGTTAATATATTTCCAAATTGGTCATGTTGTGAAAGAAGAATTAGAACTAAGGATGGAGGAACTGTGAAAAAGAAAGAAAAAACATAGGGGTGGCTAGGTGGCTCAGTGGATAGAGCACTGGCCCTGGAGTCAGTAGTACCTGAGTTCAAATCTGGCCTCAGACACTTAAAAATTACCTAGCTGTGTGACCTTGGGCAAGCCACTTAACCCCATTGCCTTGCAAAAATCTAAAAAAGGAAAGAAAAAACATAAAAGAAGTTCCAATAAATGAACATAATATCTTTGCTCTGCATTTAGACTCCATAATTTCTCCTCTGGATGTAGATAGAGTTTTCCTTAACAGGTCTCTCAGGATGGTCCTAGATCCCTGAATTGCTAAGAGAAGTTGCTTTTATCTTAATTAATCATCTCACAATGTTGCTGTTAGTATATACAATGTTCTTATGGTTCTGTTCACTTCCTTCAGCATTAGTTCAAGCAAGTCTTTCCAGGTGTTTCTGAAATCCTATTGTTCTTGATTTCTTACAGAACAATAGTTCTCTATGACATTCATATATCATAGCTTGTGCCACCTTTTCTCAATTGATGGACATTATAAAGAATATTTTTCACAAATACATCTATTAGTTAACTTTAGATTTATAATGTCTTTCTCCTTTCTTATCTCTTTTAATTAGATTTATTTTTGTGTTTGCCTTGTCTGAGATCAGGATTGCTCCCTCTTTTTTTTTTTTAACTTTAGTTGAAGCACATCATAACTTTCTGCATTGGTCTGTCTATCTCTTCTATAATATCCTCATCAAATGGTCATCTAGCTACCCCTTGAAAAACCCCCAGTGTTGGGAAATTCAGTTGTTAGTGATCTTTTTGATCACCTTCTATTGATGTTGTTCATTTCTTCTACGTATTTCGTTATTTGCATGTTATATATTCTTTCCAAAAGAATGTATACTCCTTGATGGTAAGGACATTTTTCATTTCCTTTTATTTATTTCCCTGGCAGACTGGCATATATATATATATATATATATATATATATATATATATGTATATGTTTAATAAATGCAAGTTGACTAATTGACTATTCCTCAATTTCTCAGTGGATCTGAGTGTTCTACCATAACTATAATTTGAAAACTTAAGATTACATGGTTATAGAAATAAAAACCAACTCTATTCATGAACCCTTTTCTCCTTTAGATATATCAAATCTTATTTCTACTGAGCCATCACCTTCAATGATAACTCCAACAAATCCTCAAGCAGATCTCTGTGAAAACTTCAACTGTCAGAATGATGGCATTTGTGTTATCCGCAATGACAAAGCAGAATGCAGGTAAAAAGACAGCTTGTATCTCTAGGTATACTTTGACTAATATGGTTTCTTTGTGGAGTGTCCAGTTGCAAAAAAGATATTTGGAAATTAATGCAAGATATCTTCCATGTCTATAACCCCTGCAATGCTGTCCACATAATATTCATAGAATCTTAACATCACAGATTTACAGTTGGAGGTGTCATTGAATCCAACCTTCTGATTTTATATATGAGGAAACTAAGGCCCCCCAAAAGTCACACAGGTCAAAGATGCAGATTTAGAATTTGAAGCTAAATCCTTTGAATCCAAATACAGTATGTTGTCTATTGCAGGTACCATTGTACTTAATTCATTTTATGTCCTCCAGGGGTTAATAATGAAGAGAATAATATTGTTTATGAAATAATGAAAAATAGTCCAAGTTTTAATTCAAATTAAGTTTTATTTTTTCCTTTATGAAGAAAATTTATCCCTTATCTAAATAAAATAGTCATTTTTGCCAATATTGCTTTTTAAAAATTATTTTAGTTCTTTTTCCAACTACATGTAAAGATTGTTTGCAACAATCATTTTTTTGTTAAGGCTTTGTGTTTCACAGTTTTCTTCCTCCTTCTATTCCCTCCCTTTCCTCTTGACAGAGAGCAATCTAATATAGGTTATAAATGTAAACTATGCTAAATTAAAATCCACATTAATCATGTTATGAAAGAAGAATCAGAAAAAGAAGGGGGGGGGAATCATGAGAGGGAAAAACCAGGAAGAGTCAAAACAGAGAAAGAAAATTACAGACCAATTTCCCTAATGAATATTGTTATACAATTTTTAAATAAAATATTAACAAGATGTTTACAGCAAGTTATCACTATGATAATACAATATGATCAGTTAGGTAATATAACAGATATACAGGATTGGTTTAATAGAAAAACTAGCAGCACAATTGGCCATATAAGTAACAAAACTATCAGAAATCATATGATATTTTCAATAGATACTGAAAAACCTTTTGACAAACTACAGCACCCATTCCTATTAAAAATATTAGAGAGCCTAAGAATAAATGGAGTTTTCCTTAAAATGATAAGTAGTATCTATCTAAAACCATCAGCAAGCATTATATGTAAAAGGATAAGCATTCCCAGTAAGGTCAGGGGTGCAACAAGGATGTCCATTATCACCACTATTATTCAGTATTGTATTAGAAATGTTAGCTTTAGGAATAAGAGAAGGAAAAAGAAATTAAAGAAATGAGGAAACAAAATTCTTACTCTTTGCAGATAATATAATGGTATACTTAGAGACTCCTAGAAAATCAACTAAAAAATTACTTGAAACAATTAGCAACTTTAGCACAGTAGCAGGATATAAAGTAAACTTACATAAGTTATTAGCATTTCTATTTATTATCAACAAAACACTGCAGCAAGAGATAAAAAGAGAAATTCTATTTAAAGTAACTGTAGAGGGATTGCTAGGCCCTGGAGACAGGAGGATCTGAGTTCAAATTCAGCCTCAGACACTTAATAATTACTCAGCTGTATGACCTCAGGCAAGTCAGTTAACCTCACTACCTTGCAAGAAAAAAAATAAAGTAGCTGTATACAAAATACCTGGGAGTCTACCTGCCAAGATAAACTTAGAAACTATATGAAAACAATTACAAAACACTTCACAAAAATAAAATCAGATCTAAATAACTGGACAAATGTCAATTGCTCATGGCTTGATCAAGCTAATATAATACAAATGACAATTCTATTTAAATTAAATTATTTATTCATACCAATCAAACTACTAAAAATTATTTTATTGAGCTAGGGAAAAATTGTGACAAAATTCATATGGAGGAATAAAAAGTCAAGAATATCAAAAAGATTAATAAAAATGCAAATGAAAATGACAGCTGTAACAGAGTTAAAATTATTTCGTAAAACAGCAATCATCAAAACTTTTAGATGCTGGTTAAGAAATAGAATGGTAGATCAGTGTAATAGATTAGGTGCAAAAGAAATAGTAGTCAATGACTATAATAATCTACTGTATGATTAAACCCAAAGTCTCCAGCTTCGATAAAAACTTATTCTTTGATAAAAATTTCTGGGAAAACTAAAAATTAGTATGGCAGAAACTAGATATAGACCAACATCTCATACCCTATACCAAGATAAGGTTGCAATGGCTACATTTAGACATAAAAGGTGATGTCATATTGTTTTAAAAAAAATTCTTCTCCTTGAAATTACTTTTTTTGGGGGAATAAAAGGGTTATAGCATCACAATCCCATGTGCTTAAAAAAATCCTCCTCAAATAAAATTAATACAAAATTGTGACTTAGTATAGTCCAGAAGCTTAACTCCCTTTACCTCTTCAGACATCTTTGCTAAATCTTCCCCTATGTCTTGCCCAGCAACTGTAGATGTCCCTAAATATGAGTGGCCCTGTTAACCTTGCAAGGGGCCCTCTTCTCTTTTTCCTTGATACTATCTCTTTTGGTATGCTCATCTGATCCCATGGGTTCAACTTTCTCATTACTGTCATGAATGACATCATTCTCTCAGAAATCCAATTTCTGAACCACAGTATCAGTCTTGACTTCTAATGGGTAATCACCCCAAAGGGAAATGGAAAAAGCATGTTTAGAGCAATGATGGATAAAGAACTTTCCTTAAAGTTAGGAAGTCTTAATTATTTCAAATCCTGTCTCAGATGAATACTGGCTACATGACCCTTGGTAAGTCATTTGACCTCTCAGGAGTCTAGAGTCTAGATAACTCTCTAAGACTCTAACTTCTGGAGGAAGCTGACCTGGATTATAGAGAGCTTCTTTATCTGATTGAGACTTTTTTTTCAATAGAATACCAAGGTTAGTCACTATCCCTATTCTAAAAAGTATAATTATAATTTTAAAAAGCATCCAAACACACATTTATGCAATATTAATAATATAATTCAATATTAATAAAAAAGGGCACATCACCCTAAGGCAGTTTAGAAAGATGAGTACTTCCTTGTCAAAAAGGAAGATTGATAGATGTTCTCAGAGATCAGGATCAATAAATCAATCAACAGGTATGTATTAAGCATTACTATATGCCAGACTCTGCTAGGTATACAAGTGCACATAATAAAGCAATCCCTACTCTTAATAAGCTTTTGTTCTAATAGTAGAAATAATATCTGTATGTAAAAATATGCATAGAAGAAATATACAATGAATAAATATAAATATAAATACATGCAAATGTTAAATACTAGCAATTGGGAAGATCAGAAAAAGTTTCATGTAGAAGATAGGGCCTGAACTTCATTCAGGGGAACTCTATGAAGAGATGAGGGGGAAGAGCATTCCAGGGATGAGGAATGACCATTCAGAGGGCCTAGAGGTGGGACACTGCACTGTCATTTTGTCTAGAAATCACACTGTAGGAGGGGATGTACCATCTAATGAAGCTGTAAAGAAAAGCTGGGGCCAGACTGGGCAGGCCTTTAAAAGTTAAACAGTGGAGTTTATAATGTGTCCCAAAGGCAACAGGAAGCCACTGCACTTGGATAAATATGGGCGTCATATAGTCTACTCTTAAGGAAAGTTACTCGGGCAGCAGCAAGTAGGATGTACTGGTGGAAGATATGAGGCAGGGAGAAAGAAGGATACTTCTGATTTATTTATTGAGTATGTGACTTTCGAGAAGCCATTTCAACCCCTTGGGACTTAGTTTCCTCCTCTATGAAATGAGAATCTTTTTCGGGGGGGGGGTTTGAAAAAGATGAAACTTTTAAGAGTTGTATTTATCAACCTGTTAAGTCACACAGTTACAAAGTAGTTAAAAAAAAGCTCACAAAATTTCTGTGAATTTTTTTTTTTTTGCTAAAAAAAGGAATGAAATAGAGAATCAAAAATCCCTTTTAGCTCAAAATTCTTAATTCTACTCACAGAGTGAGCTCTTTTGGGTATACCACACTGTGCTTCCTTGACGAGAAAAGATCACAACTGTAGAGCATGATATGTTTGTGTATGTGTGTACGTGTGTGTAAGAATGTTTTTGCAGAGTTTGCTACAGATAGCAGTTCCATTCATTTGCTAATTTTATTTGAGTCTTGAAATTTTTCTAGTACCAACTGGAGAGTAATTTTATTCTCTCTGATTCATTGCTTCTCTATGGTTTCTATAACAGAACCCAAGCTATGGACATTTAGGTTCAGATCTATTTATTACTTTTCCCATTATAGGCCCTGGCATCCTATAACTTGCTGCATCTTTCCACAAATCAGGGATGGAATAATACATAGTTCTCTTTTCTAGGCTTTCAAAATCATAGTCAGATATAAACCAATTAAACAATTTCAACTTAGCAAATATGTGTTTTCCCAGTAGTCTTTTCTGCTGAGTTATTGATACTCTGAAAATGAGCATGTTGAATGTTAACCTAATAACTTTTAAGTATATCTTGTTAAAATATTTCAGAGTCTATTTCTTAATCTCTAGGTGTCAATCAGGGAAAGACTGGTGGTATGTTGGAGAAAAATGTGAGACTAAGGGCTCCACCAAAGACACTATAGTTATAGCAGTTTCATCAACTGCAGCTGTATTTGCTGCTATGCTGATAGTGACCCTTGTGAGTGTCTACTGTGTGAAAAGGAAATACAAAAAAAGGAACAATATCAATACATCGAATATGACCTTAGAAAATGTAAGTATGCAATAATGTAAAAGAATAAAAATGCTAAAAAGAAACCATGCTCTGAGTCATAATAAAGTATAATCTTAGTTTTGGGGAATAGGTAAAGATGTATCTGCCTCCTCCTTTTGGCCCAGATGTTTGGGACAAAGGGGAAAGAAAAAATACTTATTATAGTGTTTGCTTTTACATGATATCTTTTCTTTGTTGTAAGTGAGGGTTCAGTGTTGGAAGGAAAGAGATTTATCAAAAAAATTGAAAGCATTCATCTATGGAACTTATTTTTAAAAAAGAAAGACACAGATTGGGGCAGCTAGGTGGTGCAGTAGATCACCAGCCCTGGAGTCAGGAGTACTTGAGTTCAAATCTGGCCTCAGACACTTAATAATTACCTAGCTGTGTGGCCTTGGCAAGCCACTTAACCCCACTGCCTTGCAAAAACTTAAAAAAAAAAGGACACAGATTGTAAATACAGGGTTTCCAGAATTTCTTGCTAGCTTCTAAGAATTTTTTCCTTCCTATTTGTAAGAATTTTTGATGGGTGGGTATTACTATCCTCATTTTACAAATGAAGGAAATGAGACAGATTATTCTGACTCTCGACTCAGTGTACTATATTCTGGACCACTTAGTTGTTTTTAAACATATAAGACCAGCTTATATTATATAACTAGAAAGGAAGGAAGAAAGAGATAGAGCTAAAAAAGCCTAGGATATTGATCAAGTCAGGTTATTACTTGACTTGTAAGATATGGCACCTAAATTGGATTTTACATTAAATGGGGAATTCTCTAAGACAGTATAAGGAATATGGCAGGTGCAAGGGACCATTTGTTGAAAGGTACAGAAGTAGCAGAAAGAACATCATGTATGAATCACATATGTAGAAGAGTTTGCAGACCACTTTGCTATAATAGGGATTTCATGAAGGAGAATATTGTGAATGAAACTGGAGACTTGGCAGGAGTCAGATGACTAAATGACTAAAAGCATTAACTTAGAGCCATAGAAAATTTTTGAGTGGGAGGAGGCAGCATGTGATTTTTAGTCTACATGTTGGCAGCTATATAAATTAAAAATCATATGGTTAATGAATTGAAAAAGGAAGAAAAATAAAGGGAAGAAGATTAATTAGGAAGTCATAGCAAAAATCCAAGTGAAAGTTGGCTACCGTGGTACAGTGGAATAAAGTCCTGGATTTGGAGTTGGGAAATTGTTGTTTAGCCATTTTTCAATTGTATCTGACTCTTCATGACTCCATTTGAAATTTTTTTTTTGCAAGGCAAATGGGGTTAAGTGGCTTGCCCAAGGCCACACAGCTAGGTAATTATTAAGTGTCTGAGACCGGATTTGAACCTAGGTACTCCTGACTCCAAGGCCGGGGCTTTATCCACTATGCCACCTAGCTGCCTCCATTTGAAATTTTCTTGTCCAACTCTCTATTTCTTCTCTAGCTCTGTATTTGCTATAATGACCCTGGGCAAGTTATTTAACATAATACTAAATACATATGTATATGTATATATATATATATATATATACACATATATACATATATATGTGTATTTGAAGTCATCTGAACAGAAATGAAAATTAGATAATAGAAACTAGAGAGAATCAAAAGAATATGGAGAGAGAAGCTCCTCAGGGGGCAATTATACATTGGCCAGAAAGAGAGTCATTTTTTTCACATCCCATTTTATAGTTGATTTATCTAAAGTTATGTCAGAAAATATTTCTAAGCTTATCAAAAAGCAAGGCATAGCAAAACAATCTTTTTAGTTGACAGGCTTATTGTCTTAGAGATAAAAATTTTACAGTGTCTACAAATTCCTTTATGGATGTTAAATCCTATGCCAAGAGATTTTATATATGCTGATACTGGAAAAAGTGAGTAAATATCTTGAAACTTCTTCCTGAAACTAAGGTTGGAAGGTCAATAGGATTTAATGGAATCAAAGCTGCAGAAAGGTTAAGCTAAGACATTTACTAGTAAGAAAGCATTACTTAAGATATGAAAAGGCTCTAGTCTAGGCAATAAAATAGATATCATCATCATCATCATCATCATCATCATCATCATCATCAGAATGTATATATACTGAACTCATTATCTTTCTCCCTAAATTCTCTTCTTTTTATAATTTCCCTGTTTGAAGGGGCCACTATTCTTCCATTCATCCGGGTTCAGAACCTAGGTTCCATACTAAACTTTTCACTCTCTTACTCCCCATATACTTTCATCTTCTAAGTCCTGAAAATTCTACCTTTGTAATATCTCACCTATATCCCAACATTGCCACTCCCCTGTATCAGGACCTCCTTAACTGACACCTGTGCTACTGTAATAACCTTTTGATTGATTTTCCTGTATCTAATCTTTCCCCACTCAGGCAGCTGTCAGCACAGGTCAGACCATATCACACATAACTCACCACCTTCATTTAACAAATTTAAGTGACTCCTCACCTCTAGGATCAAATGAAAAATCCTTTGGCTTTAAAGGCTCTTCATAACATGGCCCCTTCTAACCCTTCCCATCTTATTAGACCTCATTTCCCTCCTAGAATTCTGCAATCCAGTGACTAAACACCTTGCTATTTCTCATACAAAATACTCACTCCATCTCCTAACTCTTCATTTTCACTGGCTGTTCCTCATTCCTGGAACTCTCCTTCCACATCTCAGTCTCTGGCTTCCCTGGCTTCCTTCAAATGTGAACTAAAAGCCTTCCCCAATAAAAAGCCTTCATCAAAAACCTTTCCCTTCTTTAATGCTAGTGCCTTCCATCAGGGACTACAATAAACTTTTCTTGCATTTGTCTCATTTGTATATAGGATGTAATTGGTAGGTGTTTAATATATACTTGCTGACTTGATTTGATATAGTTATTGATGATAGAAAAATCACTTAACTCATGCCATCTCCTTTTGATCATCACAATAACCCTCCAAGGTAGGTGTTATGATTATATGTTTTGCAACTAAGTGAAAATAATTAAAAAAAAGAATAGATAGCAACTTATATTTATGTAATGCTTTAAGATTTACAAGGGTCTTTTCTTATAATAACCTTAAAAAAGGCAATATAAGTACTAATATCCTTATTTTAATGAGTAAATTGGGCCTGGAAAGAATGAAATGTATTATAAAGGAAATTATGGGGGATATTTCATGGAAGATTCTAAGTCAAGATCCAGAACTATCCTGTCAAACAAAAGTATCCTTTAATTTTTCTACAAGTGAAGGGCCATCTTAAATCTACCTCAATATTTAAACTTTCATAGCCATCTCATTATTAACAGAGCAGACTTTAAAGTGATCTGCCAAAACCTATGCCTACCCTAACATTTCATAATCTAATTAAAGTGAATCCAGCAGGTCAGATTAATCATTTGGGCAATCTCTCCTGTCTCACATTTCCCTAAAGCTCTTTTTTTTAAAACATTTTATTTGTTTTACAGTTATATACAATAGTAAATTATACCCATCATTTTTTTCAAGGCTCTGAATTCTACAGTTTTTCCCCCTCCTCCCTTCCCTCCCCCCGAAGGCTGTCTGACAGTCTCTGCATTGTTTCCATGCCATACATTGATGTAAATTGAATGTTATAAGTGTAAACATAAGAATAAACATAAACCCCCTCCCCCCAAGAAGATGGGAAGCCTCAAGAATAGAGAGAGAGAAAAAAAATTGTATTTCAGTCTGTGTTCAGATTCCAATGGCTCTGTCTGTGGGGTGAGTTCCTTTCTTTATCATAAGTCCACCAGAGAAGTTGCTTCTATATTTTCCCCACAGTTGCTATCACTAGCTGTATCTCCACTCTTTCTCCCCACTCTCATTTATTCTATTCTTTCTCTCCTTTCATCCTGGCTCTGTCCAAAAGCATGTTGCATCTGAGTACTCTCTCCCTTGATCTGCCCTCTCTTCTGTCACCTATTTCCCCCCCCCCCCCCCCCCACCATTTCCCCTCATCCTGTCCCTTTCTTCCCTTCTCTAGGACAACACAGATTTCCTCACCTTATTAAGTGTGTATGCCATTTCCTCCCTGAGCCATTTCCAATGAGAATGAAGGCTCACTCATTCCCCATTGCCTTCCCCGCTCCCCTCCATTGAAAAAGCTTTTTTTTGACTCTTACGTGAGATCTCTCAGCTTCTTCTTCATCTCCGTCCCCTTACTTCCAGTACTTTCCCCCATTGCCCATTGACTCCATCCCTTTACCACATCATACCATTATATTCCACTCCTTCCTATGTCCTATCTATATATGCTCCTTCTAACAGCCCTTATAAATGAGAAAGTTCATATGAGTTATCAATATCTTCTTCCCTTGCAGGAATACAAACAGTTCAACATCATCAAGTTCCTCATAGTTAGCCCTTCTCTTCCACACCCCTGTATGGTTCACCAGAGTCCTGTACTTAGGGATCAAACTTTCTGTTCAACTCTGGTTGTCTCATTAGGAAAATTTAAAAGTCCCCTGTTTCATTGAAAATCCATCTTTTCCCCTGAAAAGAGGATGTTCAGTTTTGATGGGTAATTGATTCTCAGTTGTAAACCAAGATCTTTTGCCTTCTGGAATATCATATTCCAATCCCTATGAGCCCTTAATGTAGATGCTGCCAGATCCTGTGTAATCCTGACTATGGAGCCTTGGTAGTTGAATTGTCTGTTTCTGGTAGCTTTTAGAATTTTCTCTTTGATTTGGGAGTTTTGGAATTTGGCTATAATATTCCTGGAAGTTTTTCTTTTGGGATCCCTTTCAGGGGGTGACTGGTAAATTCTCTCAATTTCTATTTTACCTTCAGCTTCTAGGATCTCAGGGCAATTTTGCTGTATTATTTCTTGAAAAATAAAGTTTAGGCTCTTTTCCTGGTCATGGCTTTCAGATAGTCCAATAATTTTCAAATTATTTCTTCTGGATCTGTTTTCAAGGTCAGTTGTTTTTCCAATGAGATATTTCACATTTTCTTCTAATTTTTGGCTTTTTTTGGAAGAGTTTTATTTCTTCCTGATTTCTTGCAAAGTCATCAGCTTCCTTTAGTTTCATTTTGCATTTGAAGGAGTTACTTTCTTCAGAAGGCTTTTTAAATCTCCTTTTCCAGCTGGCCAATTCTGCTTTTTAAGGCATTCTTCTCCTCATTTGCCTTTTGTTTTGCTTTTTCCATTAGGCCTAAACTGGTTTTTAACATATTATTTTCTTCAGTATTATTTTGTATTCCTTTCACCAAGCTTTTGATTTGGTTTTCATGATTTTTCCACATTGCTCTCATTTCTCCTCCCAATTTTTCCTCTACCTCTCTGAATTGCTTTTCAAAGTCTTTTTTGAGCTCATCCACAGTCTGAGCCCATTTTCTTTCTCTTGGAGGTTTTGGAAACAGAGTATGTGTTTTGACCTTCCATAGCACTAAAGTAATTCTCTATGGTCAGATCTTTCGTTTTCTGTTGTTTACTTATTTCCTCAACCCCGGGCTAATTTACAGCACTTCCAAGGCTTTGGGATTGTTTTTTTTTTGGGGGGGCACCCCACTGGGACCTTTATTCCTCCAAGGTCTTAAGCTCTCTAGCTTGTGCTTTGATATGTAGATGACCACAGCACTGTCCTCTGCCCTGAGGCTATAAGGCAGGATCCAGCTGTCTAGGATGGAAGTCTAAACTGCACCCTGAGTCTGAGTGTAGGCAAACAGCAGAGTCCTGCCCCAGGAAGAGCAGAGAGATCTCTGCAGACTTCCCTTACCTTCTCTGGGGGGTGCAGGATGCTTTCTCCCGATTCTCGCTGCAGGTTCTGTGGTTGGTGCTTCTCACTCCACACTCACCCAGGTGCAGCAGAGTTCTCTCCTCTCCCCTTCAAGCTGTTGCTGGTGATCTCTGCGCTGCACTGGACTGGGCTTTGCTGAGCTGTGCTGGCTGCGCAGTGGCTTTTTTCCCCCACCCCAAGTCCTGGTGAAGCACACTTTTCCTGTGGAGGTTCTAAGTTATCTTGGACTGGGAAAATGTATCACTCAGTCTTTCTGTGAGTTCTGCCCCTCTAAATTTTGGCTATAGCCCTCATTTGTTTGTTTTTTTGGGGTTTGGGGGGTCTGAGTTGTCGGGAATGCTGCCTTCATGCTGCCATCTTGGCTCCGCCCCCCTAAAACTCTTTTCTTTACCTTTTCTTTGTCCCTTTCATATCATACATCTTTCTTATATATTGTATAAGATTGTAAGTCCTTGAGGGTAGAGACAGCATGATTTTTTTCATCTTTGTATCTCTAGTGCTTAGCATATTGCCTTGACTCATAAGATTTAAGAAATGTGCCCTGAAATCAATTAATTGAATTTGGTGAATCTCAGAAGCTGTGGTTAATGCTAAATGCCATGATGATTCTAGAAAACCATTGATAAGGGCTTCATTTAAAAATTAGATCATTTTCCTCAAATTCATTCATTTATGAATTATGTCCTATTTTGCCCTCTCTCTTTTTAGAATACCACATCTTTCTGAAAACAGTTTTGAAGATATTAAACAGTATCAACCCTGGAAATAAAAAGAAATTGGAATATATCTTACCTCCTCATGGATTCATCCAGGAACAAATTTCAGCTGGGAAAATAGGCAATTTTTGTAATCAGTTATATGCTGAAAACATGCCCTCAGTCAATAATTGAAAGTATTGTCAATGGATTTTTTTTTATAAAGTCATTCAATTTCAGTGTGTTTCAATTGCTTTGATGAGTTTAAAAGAATCACCTTGCTATTTCTCATACAAAATACTCATTTCACGAGGAAACTTCCTGCCCATCATTGGAATTTTCAAACGTTAGAATTGATTTATTAAGTCACCTACTCGTATGGCTGTTCTTCACAACTCCAGTGTCAGTTACTTAGAATCATCTTCTGACCCACCTTTGATCAGAAGAAGCCTATCTCCCTCTGGCTGAGGATTTGGGATTAGATTTAACAATAAATGGAATGAACCCTGAATTTGGTTTCAGAGAATTGGATTGGAATCCTGGCTCTGCTATTTTACTCTCTTTATAATTTGGGCAAATACTTTTGGGGACCTCAGTTTTTTTTAGTTTTAGAATGAGAGTATTATACTCTCTTCCATCTCATAGCCAATTAGTAGAAATCACCTCAGCAAAATCTCTTTTATTCTTTTCATCATCTTCTTTCACTCTGCCCCAGCATGGATTTAAGCCTAGAAAAGCAATGAGAAGTACAGAAGAAAGGATTAGAAACAGATTTCATAGTTTGGCACCAGAGTTAATAAACCTTACTCAAGAAACAAATGTGAAAATTAGAATTGATCATATAGAAGCCAATTATTTCATGAGATGTCAAGAAATGTTAAAATAAAATCAAAGACTGAAAACACTGAAGGAAGTATAAGATATATCTCGGCAAAAAGAACCTACATGGAAAATATTGGGGAAAAAAAGGATTTTAGAATTATTAAACTACCTTACCCCTGCAACCAAAACAAGAGCTTAGACATCATATTTTAATGAATCATTTAAAAAATTGCCTAGATCTGTTAGAATCAGAGTGCCAAATGGAAGTAGAAAGAAGCCATAAATACTCTTCTGAAAGAAATTCCAAAAAAACCACTCAGAAACATTGTAGCCAAAAATGCAGTATTTCCCTGTCAAAGAAAAAATATGCATGCAGCCAGAAAGAAAGAATTCAAGTACCAGGAAATAGTCAGAATTGCACATGACTTAGCAATTATCATTATTGGAATATGATCTCCAAGAGTGCAAGGATATGGGCTTATAGTCAAGAATAACTTACCTAGCAAACTTGAGTATAATATAATGATACAAGCAAAAATGGATTTTTGATGAAATAGAGGACTTCTAAGCATTCCTGATAAAAAGATCAGAGCAATTGGTCTTTCGTCAAACTCTCTGTGGAGAAACTTTGAAGTATAAGAAACTACTGTGTGTACCTCAATAGTATTTTATTAGGAATTGCCTATTATTATGTCTTAGTTGTTTTCAGGACAAGAAGTTTAAGAAAAGATGCTTTCATCAGTATCTTTAGTCTCTCCAATTATGTATGTCATCAGTTAAGGAACAGATCAGTGCCAGCTACACAGGCTTGACTTTCCCCTCAACTCCATGTTGAGGGTTAGGGAGTCATTGACAGAAAAAGTCCAGATGATGTATACATCTATCAGCTGCATCCATAATGTGGCAAAGGAAATAAACCTATTGATTGTATGTTTGAGTTCTTAATCATTGGCATATTCATATAGATGTAGAGCTGAGTAACTTACTATTATTCCTAGGTACAAATGAACACAAACTTGGAAGATAATCGATCACTTAATGGTCTCAATATGTCGGAAGTCTTGGACAAAGCTGATCAGTTCTTAGGCTGGTAGTATGCTTGCTGTGTGACCCAGGATCAGGATGAAGTCTAGGATCCAGGATTGGCTGTCACATATATCCTCAACTGTAACTACAGAACAGCAATCAATCAATGAACAAGTCAGGCATTGTGCTAGGGACCAATGATACAAAGGCAAAAATCTCAAAGAGCTTACATTTTATTAAACACAAGAACCAGACCCATCTGTTAACACAAAAATTTACTTATTCCTTAAGATATTCTTAAATTCCAGTTTTTCTTTTATGGTAATGGAACTTTGTCTCAGGTGCCAAAATCTGATGAGGGGTGGTATGATACACTTCCCTATCTGTAGAGTCCAGAGCTCACCATCTTCATTTTCCACTTCATAGAAGAGGTGAAGGGGTTGCTGGGAGAGGAGAAGAAAGGAATAGGTCACCCCTTCTTCCTTGACAACTGTAACTGAGATGAAACAACCTGTCTTAGAACCATTTACCCCAAATGACCTCTCCCTGATCCCTTTTCCCATACTCTCAGTGGCTCAGTTCTAATTGAGTTGGGCTAGTGCTTTAGAGTGCTTTCCTTATTTGCTAATGCAGAATTCACTGTCTTATTTGTGAGCCCTGGGTTTAGACTTGCTTTCTTCTAGTATGGTTTTTGATAAACAAAAATAATGAGAATAAAAATACAAATAAAAATGAAAACAACTTTCAACTTTATATAAATATATATATATGTATGTATATTGCTTAATATTCAGTAATTTCCAACTTGAACTTGAGAAAGAGAGGATATTTGGGAATTAAATTTCAGGTTCTAAGACCACAAGAGAAAAGATTTCCAGTTTCTTGCATAGGAATGTACCCATAACAGAATATCTAGGCATATATGTGAACACTGATGAATTCTTATCAATTCATTTTATATGGATTCCAGGAACTAAAAATTTCTAGTTAGTGGTTAGGTCAAAGTTTAAAATTGTTAATATCAAACTTCTATTATTGGAGGGGGGTGGATAGGGAAGGAAGAGTGAATACCTTTATTTGCCTTTATTTAAATAAATTTTATTAATTCCCAGTCAAACAGGCATATTTGCCTTTGTGACAATTTCTTTGAGTACACCTAAGCTGCACCTATAGTTCTAAATCAATTAAAGCTGGAGAAAATGAGTGGGAATTGGAGATTTTAGATCTAGCAAAATACAGGTTGTTACCAAAGCTTATTGGGACTCAGTCCAACCCTTGGCAAAGCTCTTTTGGGTGAACAGGATTCTAGATTTTCCAAACTGTCCTCTTGGCTTTCAATCTTTGTCAGATGTCTACTTTCAAATTGAATTAATTCTGGTTCAATTTTGTTGGTTTTCAGAACTAGGGCCATGATTAAGGACAGCAGGGGCTGGGGCAAGATGAAATAGAGCAAAAGCATTTAACAATAATGTTTTCATTATTCAAAATTGAAAGTAAAGGTTCAGAGACATTGAGATACTGTCATAGTGCCATTCAAAAGTGATGCCCATGGCATTATTCCCATGACCATAGGGTAACTTCTAAGAAATCAAAGTCTTTGGGTTCCTGGGGGTGGGGGGGTGGGGGTAAAACTGGGGATGGAGGAATTTGGTTGCAGAGTTAATTAGAATAATTCAATCACCTTCCTGATGATTAGACCACTGAGAGAAGTTGTCAAAAAATTACCATATTGGTTAAGTGCTGGTGTTACTGAAACACCATGGTACCTTGCTGACTTAGGAGGGATGCATATCCAAGACCAAGGACTCTCCCAGCATTCAGGTCATCAGCAACAGTCCTTTCCTCCTAGATCAGACCATGGAGTGATAAGTGTTCTGGAAAAGTCAGTGAGGATGCTTTTGCATAACATTCCCCTTAATATAATCCGCATAATGTACATATCATGCCATCATTCATTTGATGTTATCATCTTCTTTGATTACAAAGGACAACAGCAATAATTGAATTGAGTTTAATAAATATTTGTTAATCTTCTAATCAGTTCCAGACTCAGGACTAGGTACTAGGGGATACAAAAACAACAAAAAAAGCAAAAAAAGTATGCCATCCTTGTCTTCAGAGAGCTTCCTTTGAACTGAAGAATGAAACAGGACTTAGGCAATTAAATGCAAACTTTATGTAAGAAAAAGACCTCAGGACTCTCATGAAGTGGGAGTATGATTTTTTTTTTTTTTGCCTCTGGTCTCCCATATGTAAATTTTACACAAATTGGTCTCCTTGGGTGAGGCATATCATAATTCCAAGAGAGGAAGTCTTCTTGTATAAAGAAATACCAGTGAAAAGTGTAGATGAGATACTGCTACAAGGAGAGATAAGTGGGTGGGGAATGCTGTTTGCATTCAGAAGGGCACTTCTTTGTCCCTGTTTATCTCTGGGTAGATTTGGAAAGAATTCTAGTCTAAGAAATGTTGATTCCCTTGAGGTTAGAATCTCTCTCTGTTTCCTGCTTATGACTTTGAACTGCTTAAGGATGACCAGAGTGGAAAGATCTAACAGGTTTGGGTTTTCCTGGAAAAGAAACTATTTCTCTATTTTGGGAGGGAGAAGGAGGTTACTCAAGATGGCAGTAATCATATGGAAAACTCCTTTGGCCTAGAGGGAGGGGAAAATGAACCCTCAGCAGATACAGATTTTTGTGGACATTAAGTTCACCACAGCACTGATTTTGGAGATCCTTTTTATCTATAGATCCATGATTCTATGATCCTATGATTGAGTGATAGAAATGAAATTTGAGATATATTTATTGATTATGTTGAGTTGGAGATATCAACAGGACATCCAGGTAAACTTGCTGGCAATATGGAAATTTAGTTCAGAAGAAATATTGCTTTTAAACATATATATATATATATATATATATACATGTATAAATAATATACATTTTATATTTATGTCTCTGTTAATGCATATACAGCCATCTAACCTTAATTATATGTATATACAGATATAGATTTACATATATAGTATGTTTGTATGTGTGAATTTAGGAGGTGTCTCCTGAACAGAAATGCTAATTAGGCATATGAAACCCAAAGAAATCACCAAAGGAAAGAGGAGAGAGAGCAAGTGTGAGCCAGCAAAAAGTCCATCTTGAGCCTCAGGGGACACTCACACAATGACATCAGACTTCATATTCATTTTTTTTTTACAGTTGAAGGACAGAAGGATATTTTAAAGCTTATCATAAGTCAAGGCATAACAAAATAATGAAGTCAATCAACTGGTTTATCATTGGGAGATCAAATTTTACAGAGTTTACAGATTGTTTTGTGGATATTAAAACAAGAGAATTCACATGAACTAATCTGGGATCCAGTGGATAAATTTCCTGAAATTTCTTTGTAAAGCTAAGGTAGGAAGATTTATAAGGTTAAATGGAATCAAGGTAAGGTCGAGGAGTAGAACTAAAGAGATGAAGAAGGTGACAAGAAAAGAGAGGACCAATAACATCAAACAAATGGGGCATTTCCCAGTAAGAGTGCAGATATTATTTAATACAAAGAATGACTCTAGTCTAGGTAATGAAAGAAGACATCTTCATCATCATTGTAATCATCATTGTCATTATCAAAGCACTTATTAACTTGTGATATAGGAGGTAGAAACTGAAAACCTGAAGTCAAATCCCCTTGCTATTATTTGATGCCTATGTGCCCTTGGCCAAGTCAATTTAACTCTCTAGGCCTCAGTTTCCACATTTCCCAAATGCCTGACACATTTTTGAAGCCACTTGTCCTGTCCCTACTCTTGCTATCTATAGCTCATTTTATGGAGGTAAAAGATGAGCATCAGGTGATAAGAGCAGAGACTAGACAAGTAACTTCAGAAGCTTTGTCAGGGGCTTACCTCAGCAGCCTCCCCAGGGTCATGGATGTAAAACCCTGCCACCTTTATGGCTTGTCACTTCTATCTGAGCTCTAGGCTACTGGTGTCAAATTCAGATAGAAATGGGAGCCCCTAAATTATTCATTAAGATCCCTTTGGTCTGCAGATTGGCTTAGAAATCTACAAAATACCATTATCTATGTTTTATTGTGTTTTTATTTATTTTGATAGTTGTTTCCCAGTTCCATTTTAATCTAGTTCTGGCTAAATTCTGTTCCTTTTTGTGGCATATTTGCAGCTTCTGCTCTAGGTAACTCTAGATTGCACATGGTTTTAACCTGGCTTGATACCTCATTCTCAGGCCTCCTACATAAATGAAATTGCAGATCCAGTCCCTACCCCTTTTAATTAGTTTGTTTTATACCCAGTGCAAAGAAGGGACTGACCTTCACAACACTTCTAGTGTTATAATATTGCTTACTGTAAACAACATTCTCTTGGTTCTGCTCATTTCACTCATTTGTACAAGTCTATCCATGTTTTTCTAAGATCACTGAGCTTATCATTTCTTTGTGTGATTCTTGTTATTCTAGGGATGTCTTCTTTCCATTCTACCTGATGTCTGTTACTACTTTTCCAGGTCCAGAAAATAAATTAGATTTCCCTGGGTCAGTGAGAAGGGCCAGCAAAATTAAGAGAAAAATTTGTTGTAGATGAGTTAAAGCAAGTATTCTTATCCTGGGGCATCTGTTAACATGTTTGTTGTTTTTTAAAAGATAATTGTGTTCCAAGAGAATTGATTTCCTCTGGAATTTCATGCATTTTATTTCAAGTATTAGAAAATGTTATCATGATATCTACAGACTTTAGGAGACTACCAAAGCGGGCAGAACCCTTGAGTTAAAGATTGGGTAATAATAGACAAGGAGGAAAAAGGTGAAATTAGGAATAAAGATAAAGAATGATTAGGTATTTAGAAAACTCAGCAATTACCCTGCAATAATGCCTTTGCATCGGCAACTGGGCAATGGGAATATCCAGAAGTGAAATCTTCTATTATTGGTTTCTCTATGTTCTTGAGTTCTAGAAATTCATTAGCAATTATTGAATTTTATAATTCAATAAGTAATTAATGACCACCAAACCTGAATGATATTATACATACAGAAGGGATCTATAGAAGGGTCTGAACTGGGAGTTCCCAGTTCAATTTGAGATTATAAGGAGGTGCTCTTTGTTTGGGATTTTGATTGATTGTCCCTATAGAGGTTGTATTCATGTATATGTGATGAAATATTTGGCAAAAGTTGTTGTAAGCCAAAATTGATAAACATGGGGAGGAGAGCCAACTTCAGAGTCAGCTTCTTTTTTCATTTTTATAAAGATCTGGAGGATCTTTTCTGGCCTTGGTATGAGCCATGATTGACAGAGTATTGAAGTCAGGAAGATCTGAGTTCAAATTCTGACTCAAATACTTGCTGTGTAATCTCTAGCAAGTCACTTGCCTTCTGTTTACCTCAGTTTTCTCCACCATAAAAATGTGGGTAATAGCACTCTCTACTCCACAGATTGTTGTGAGGATCCAGTGAATTTACACATGTAAAGTAGTTTGCAAACCTAAAGGTAATATATAAATGCAAGGTTAATATTATTATCTTGTCCTTTCAGCATCACTACTAACTAATTTCCACTCTGCTCCCTTAACCTTATATATGCCAGTCTTTTGATGTAAAAGATGGTAGCAATTACATGCAATAGGGGACCAGTTCCAAGATCCAACTATGATTATGGGCAGTGGTAAGACAAATGTTAGCTGCACATTTATATTGCTATGGATTTGTTCTAACTTAGGCAGGTTCAAGACTGGTGTCATCCTGGAATTCTTCCTTCTTTCTCAGAAAAACTTTGACTTCAAGCTTCTTTTTTTTCTAAGATGCTCATCCTCTCAAATCATTACTCCTCAACTAAACAGGAACATGCATCTCTCTAGGAAGTAGACACTACCAGGGAATTTCCTACTTCTCCACTCCTTTTCAAAAGAGGGTGGAGTTTAGATATTCAACTTCTTACCTGCTTGGTTTTCTTGGATATGTGGTTAACATACACAACTTTAATATACCTCTGATACTAACTCTGAGTGATTGGATCCAGACCCTTGTCATTTGATGTATGAGGCTACTTCCTACAGCATTTTTGATTGCTATCTCTGGGAATAAATGAGAAGGAAAGATTAACAGACCCCTGGGTCAAGATTGCTTTTGGGTTTGTTTTCACTTGTTTGGAGCAACTTCCCCAAAAGGTAGAAAAAAAAAAAGATGACAGTACCTTTCCCCTCTTTTTACAAGTCCAAGGAAAAGTAATGGGTCTGACCCGCCATAACTCTTGCTAGCGAATTCATCCCCAGTTGAATAACTCAACTTTCCATAGGGATATCAAATCAAAGTCAAACAAACATTCTTTTCCTTATAACCCCATCATATTGTTCAGGAAGGTTCTACTCAACCCCCTACATAAGCACTTATTATGTACATGGTATTATGAAGTTTTGAGACTTCCAACTATGTGTTTTTAGAACTTGAGAATGTAGGGTAGAAAATTGTAGCATGTTTTATTTCTGAAAATTCCCAGAGAGTAACAGATGGCACAAGACTAGCACAGAAGCAACAAGTGAGTTTTCTAATCATCTGGTCATTCCTTACCTTTATTTTCTATCTCTTTTTCCCTTTTCTTTTTATATAACTATCCCTCTATCTAGAGACTTTAGTCCCCTTTCAGAATTTGGAATCAGTGGACTTCGGGTTGATTCCCAGCTCTGCTACTTGCTATTTGTTGGACTTTGGATAGGTCACTTAAATTCTTTCCAGACTTTTAAAATGAGATTTTTAGACTGGTCTCTAAGCTTTCTTTTTACTCTAAATTTATGTCAAGATATTTGTGATGGTTTCTTTTCTATTTCCCTCTGAATATTCATGAAAAGGGAAAAAAGCCAGTTCTTCAATTGACCCTTTTTATATAAACCCAGTGCAAAGAAGGGACTGACCTTCACAACACTTCTAGTCAACTACTTCATCCCCATTGGAACCTGAATAGCCTCTAGATAAAGATGCAATCAAAATCCAAGTGGGTTCATCTCCCCTGTCACTTCATCCAGTTGATCATTTAAGCGGCTTGCCCAAGGCCATACAGCTAGGTAATTATTAAGCATCTGAGGCCAGATTTGAATTCAGGTACTCCTGACTCCAGGGTCGGTGCTCTAGCCACTGAACCACCTAACCACCTCGTCCAGTTGATCATTAATCATTCAATCAACAAGCATTTATTTACTGCTACACTGATCAACAATTTATAATGAGTAGTTGAATGAAAGAAAAGATATGTATTTTAGTGTTATTTGCTGATTACACCAGGAAATACAAAGTAGATATTTAATCTACTGGTTCCTCCCAGACATTTGCCTCTTGAAAAATAAATGGAATAAACTGCCAATTTCAGAAAGGTACTCAGTTTGATGGCTTTTACTCTCTTTATTTGGAGAATTACTCACGGAAGAGACTGGTCTACAAGATGCCTCCCACAGATCAAAGATTCTAGTTTATTATGTTTGCTTCTATATAAGTAAAACTCATTTGGAATTTCATTTTTTGTGACTTAGTTCCGGATGCAACATGGATTGGTGTTGTTTATCTTGGGTCTTTCTCTGTGAGGTTTTCCACATGCTCTCTGGCATGGTAAGGAATTAAAAGGCATATGCCCTGTAAGATATATGGAAAATAAGGCAAAAGAAAACAGAATGGAATTTAGCAGGTAATAAATACCAAGGATAGTATTACCTTCAGTGGTGGGGTAGTGATACCATTGAAACTTGTTTAGTCATTGGTTTTCTTTTGTGTGAATCAGACAGGGTAAATGAAAAGAATTCTTTTTGGGACAATAAGAGAAAACTTACAGTCTGGGTCAGATTTATTGATTGCAGAGAACTGGGAAGCAGAAAGGGGATCCAAGGGAGAGGAAAAGAGGACTAAAAATGTTTCGTGTAGTTGTTTAAAGTTTTTTTTCAGTGTTTCAAAACTAACTTTTGTAATATGGAAGAAGGGGAAATTTGTTTTAGTTAAATTTTTCATATTGACTGATGACATATAGATTTTTACAAATTACTTGAATAAAAATTTCAATGTGAATGATTTGGCTGTCAATTCTAAAGAGTCCATCAGATTTAGAATTCTTTTCTGATACCTCATCAGCTTTAAGGATCAGATGTTGTTGGCTAGAGATATCCTGTAGCAGTTGCATATGGATAGTCAAAATTCTACATCATATTTCAAAGACTTGGAAAGAAGGCTGAAATTTAAAAGAGCAGCCAAATATTAAAGAAATCATCTTTTCATTTAAATTATCTGTTATTTCTAAAGTATGTCTTAAATATCACTACTAATATATATATATATATTTTATATATTTTATATGTGTATTTATGTGATTATGTTTTTCTATATAGACACCCTTTTGGTGTCAAATACGATGGTATGCTTTGTGCTATTAGCAACCATTTTATAGCATTTTCTTGAAACCACCAACTCATTTCTTTTGCTGAAAACAACCATAATTGATAATGATTCTTATCTTTTATCTTCTTTTTATGAACCAAAGAAATAGACTGAGGCATATGCAATTTGCTATTCAGCACTATCTGAAAAAAATTTGATTTTTATGAGATATTCCACACTGATTTTTCCCCACCTTTAGGAAGAGAAAATTTCTTTTCATATCATTTCTCTGAAATCAAGATTGGTTATTATAATCTTACAGCACTTGGTTTCAAATGCTTTTGTTGTTGATCTTTATAATTACATTGTTATATTAATTTTGTATATTGTTTTTGGTTCTGTTTACTTCACTTTATCTCACTGCATAGAAATCTTCCTATACAATTCTGGAATTGTTCATATTCATAGTTTCTTAGAACAGAGAAATATTTCATTATATTCCTGTACTGCAATTTGGCTAACTAAGCTATGGATATTGAGGTAGTTTTATGTTCTTTGGTACTACAAAAAGTACTGTTATAAATATTTTGGTGTATCTATGTGGAGGTCTTTCTTTTTTCATTCATTTCCTTGGATTATACCTACCTAGGAGTGAGATCTCTGGTGAAAAGGGTATGGACATTTTCATGGCTTTCTTCATATTATTCCAAATTACTTTCCTGAATGACTGGCTCTAATTAGAGCTTCACCAATGTTGCATTAATGTGCCTCATAGGATTTTTTTGTTGTTTGTTTAATGAAAAGTAATCATTCAAGTAAAAATTCAGTTTAGATTCTCAAATTTCATGAAAGGTAGTAGTACCTTGAGGGCAAAGAATCAGTATTAGTGAGGAAGTAAATAAATGTCTTTGTTACTACATAGGACTATCTATCACAATAATGTACTTTCTTCTCTTTTTTGTTTCTTAGCCAATGCCAGAAAACTTTGGTGAGTCATCTATTGACATGTATTATTTTTATTACTTCCAATGATCCATTTCATCTTTGGGTAGGGAAACTGCCTGGTGCATTTGGTACAATATTGTATTTGGAGCCAAGAAGACCTGACTTTTTTCAAGGAAACCTGAATCCTGTTTCAGATACTTTCTACTGGGGGCAGCTAGGTGAAGCAGTGGATGGAGGGCTGGCCCTGGAGTCAGGAGGACCTGAGTTCAAATGCGACCTCAGACACTTAATAATTGCCTAGCTGTGTGACCTTGGGCAAGTTACTTAGCCCCATTGCCCCTTAAATAAATTAAAAAAAAAGAGAAATTCAGATACTTCCTACATTGTGTGATCCTGTGAAAGACCATTTCCAAATTAATGTTCTATATAAAATGGAGTTAATAGCACCTACTTCACAGTGTTGTAGAGAGGCTCAGATGAGATTAAATGTAAAAAGGAATTTGAAATAATTAATGTGCTATATGGATCCACTAGGTGGCAGACAGAAGTTAGAAAGTTGCTCAATTGGTCAGTTATATCTGACTCTCCGTAACTCCATTTGGGGTTTTCTTGGCAAAGATACTGGAATTATTTGTTATTTCTTTCTCCAGCTTATTTTACATATGAGGAAACTTAGGCAAGAATTAAGTAAATTGTCCAGGGTCACGCAGGTAGTAAGTATCTAAGACCAAATTTAAATTCAAGTCGTCCTGATTTCAGGCTCAGTGCTTCATCTACTGTGTCACCTAGCCACTCAGAATTAGGAAGATCTAAATTCAAATTTGGCTTTATAAACTTACTAGCTGTGTCACTTTGGGCAAGTCACTTAATTTAAGTCCCTTTAGTTTCCTCATCTACAAAATAAGTTGGCATAGGAAATGGTAAATCACTGCAGTATTTTTTGCTAAGAAAACATCAGATGAGCTGTTATTATTCTTCTTCTTCAACTGGTACATTCATTATAAAACTTCTACTCTGAAGTGGCTGACTTCATCATTGAGTATGGCAACCACAATTCATCAGCTGGTGGCCAAGCCTCTGTTGAGAGGTCTCTCCAAACTTAGCTAGAATAGTCCTTAGCCTATAGACTGCTTCTCCTATAAATAGAGCCTTTGAGAACCCAGGGTCCTATTCAGGCCATGATGAGATTCCAGAGTATAAGATCCATTGATGAAATTCTAGTCTAACTTTTTTTAGATGAATAAGAAAATAATCCATGTATTACAATCCTCATCATCTTTCTTGAATATTTGAATATTATTGTTGTTCAGTACTTTCAGTCCATTTAAGGTTTTTTTTGGCAAAGATACTGGAGTGGTTTGCCATATCCTTCTCCAGCTCCTTTTACAGATGAAGAGTTGAGGGAAACAGTCAAATGACTTGCCTAGGGTCATAATAGTATGTTTAGTTTATGAAGTCAACTAGTAAGATTTTGAAGTCGAATTTGAATTTGGGTCCTCCTGACTTCAGGTCCTTCTGACTTCAGTAGTGCACTCCATATTTTACCCCATTCTATCTTCCAGGACTTTGGCAGTAACTATATTAAACTGGCACCATATAATGGTGATTGAATGGGTTGGGGAGCTTGGGACCAAAACTTTGAGTGGTGACAATAACAAGAACAACAACCACAATAACAAAACCAATAGCACATTACATTTATATAATATTTAAAGTCTAAAAAGCATTTCATATAAGTGATCCCCAAAACAACCTTGTGAAGTAGGAGGAACCAGGAGGGAATAAGTAATTTTATAATGTCTACTATATACCAGGCAATGTGTTAAATATTCTCATTTAATAGTGTTAATATCTACCATCCAAATAACTATTGGGTAGATAATGTTAGATTTACCTATTATGAAGATATTATTACCACTATTTTACCGATGAAAAAACTGAGGCTTGAGAAGGTTAAGAAACTTGTCCAGTCACACAGTTTTTCCTTAATCTCCTTGGGATATATGTCTAACAATGGGGTCTCTGAGCAAAAGGGTATAGATATTTTCATGACTTTTTCCTACATAATTCCAAATTACTTTTCTGGGTGACTTGATCAAGTCAAGACTCCAGGATTAGTGCTTAATGTGCCCCGTGAAAATTTTGGTTTTTTATTTCTTTTTAATGACAAATAATCTTTCAAGTAAAAATTCAGTTTAGATTCTCAAATTTCATGACAGTTAGTACTCTGAGACACAATTATCAGTGAATCTCAGTCTGCCTGACTCCTAGCTCATTATGTCATGCTGTTCCTGGAAATTACTGACAAGTCATATATCCTGATAGTAGATTTTCATGATCATCTAAATAGTACATGTGCAATGGCCTATTACTTAAATCCAGTCTCACCCTTGGAGGAAAGAGTTGGAAAGATGGGTTCTGCCAGTTTAGATTCAACAAATATTGCATTCCACTCCTATTCACCTGTACTCATATAGAATCATAAGAACAATTAATTGTTTCTATTCTCTAGGAATTCAGAAGGGAATTCAAGTCTAACCTGAAAGCTTTTATCTGTGCCATTTTTTAAAAGCTTCAGTCTATGTTGAAATGGCCACATATGGACAAGTCAAGGCTGAACATATCAACCTTCAGCATATGATTCCAATTTGGTTCCAATTCATCACAGCCTGTCTGTATCAATGGAACTTTACCAATCTGGCTTCCATCTTGCACAGAGTCATTTGTTATGAATTATAGTGATTTATTCCTAAAGTCAGTCAATTCTTAAGAGTATACAGTTGTGACCCTAGTATGATTGCTTACAGTTTCATGTTGAAGTAATTTCTGAAATATATTATCAATGATTAAACTTTGCTCTTTTTATTTGTTTCTTTTCAAATAATAGATGTAGATGGTGGTAAGAACAATGACATATTTGACATCAATCATGGTTAGTAGATTCATTTCTTTTAAAAATATCATAATCAGGTATAGGCTCCCCCCCCCCCATTTGCTAATGTCAAGTCTTGTCTTATCATTTAGCACTGGGACTTAACCTTTTCGAGGGAGACATCGATCTTGATGGGGTGAGTTGTCATGCTGCAATGATATCAATGTTTCTATTGGCCCAAGCAAACTAAAATACTACCTTTCTGAAGGTGTTAACTCTATTCACTGGAGGTGGTGCAGAAGTAATGGGAATCACTTATCAATGCATTTTTGCAAGACTTCATAAGCAAATTATTCCAGGAAAAATTTTACTTGACTCATATTAATATCATCATTTTTTTCCTTTACTGTGATTTACTGTCAGCTCATCACCATTAACCATGAATAGTTAGACTACATTGATCTAAATCTGATAGGTTTATAATTTTTTAAATTGATGAATAATAGTTTTGCATTGTTTTCATTTCTAAATTTATTTCTTTCCCTTTCTCCTCTCCAACTAACCACCTCTGAATGCAGATGTACTAATACCCTGAACTTTCTGTCTTCATGCTGTTCAGCAGCACGTTCCCAGAGGAAACGTGATTTTGGCTATGCCAGGCATCTTCCATCAGCCTCAAAGCGACAACTTCTATCTTTATGTGCACAAGCATCTTCACCTCCTGTTGCCAGAGAATCTCAAGTGCAAAGCAGAGTAACCCTTCTTTCAGATTGAGACTTCCCATTTTTTTTTTTTTTATTCTTTGAGGATAGAGGAGTAGTGCCCTCCACTTAATGATTAACATTCTCACACACTGTTATACCCTTTACATCCTAGGGACTCTGAACTTCTGTAAATCATCATCTAAACCTCACTCCACATCCCCTAATCATAGAAGTTTCATTTAAATCTCCCTCAACTATCCCACCAAAAACTTTCAATATAACTCCTCCCAGTCCTTCCACTGTGCTCTTTAGAGTGGTATATCATAGGCAACAAACTTTCCTTCATCAGAAATATATTCTTCTACTCTTTTTTTACCTAATAGCTCTAACTGAAATCTGACAGTCTGGCTGGCCACCCTTTCTGGAATACTACTACCTGCCTCTTCACTCATTCTCCTTGACCACTGAGTGAGGAGAGGTGAAATTCTCCTTCTTCCCTACTCTCTCTCTTCTATATTCGTCACCTTCCTCTATTACTCAGAAGGCTTTTTTTCTGTGAGGCTGACGATCTTTGAATATACCACCCAATCAAAATCCTGGTAAGCTGTTGTTTAAAGATCCCCAGAGAACTTCTTTTCCCCTCAATGATTTCAATACCTGGTTTACAATTTTTCTTAACTCCTCAACTTTTGCATTTAGAATAGGGAACTTTAACATTCATATTCATTCTTCCTCAAAGACATCAATCTCTCAATTTTTTAACCTAGTAGTCTTCCATGAACTACTTCCAGACCCCACCTCAGACACACACAAGCTATTCATCCCCTACCGGTTCAGTTCCAACTGCCTAAAAACATTCACAGAACTCATTTCACCTGGAAAAACCCTTACCTTGCTAATTATCATGTTGCATTTCTTATTTTTTAAACTAACCTATTCAAAAAGGCTTTCTACAATTGATACCTCCTTTTCCTTTCCTTTTTTTTTCAGCAAAATATCACAGGGTTTTTAATAATGCAGAGTTTAGATTAAGGCAATGGTTCTCAATATCTGCTCTTTGGGACCCTTTCAGAGGATCAATGGACTCAAAACTATTTTTATATTAATACTGTGATGTTATTTGCATACTAAAATATTAATAGCTACTTCCCTTTTCCATCTGCATATCTGTTGTGAGGACAGATTTTTTTCATAGAATTCAACCAAAACAATATAGTACAATAAATTAAACGCAGAGGAAGATATAGAACTCTAGCTGTCCTCTGTCTTGTCTAACTTGTGAGACATTAAAGAAATGACCATTGTCACTATTTTGGGGAGGGGAGGGATATAGTTATTTTCCATGAAAATGTTATTTTTATTGATTTTAATTTCTGATATGGTAAATATCAATAGATGGACCAAACAATGTGGTTTGCCATTTCCTTCTCTAGTTCATTTTACAGATGGGGAACTGAGAAAAGAGGGCTCTTTCCTTTTTAAAAAAAAAACAGTATTTTATTCTTTTGAAATACATGTAAAGATAGTTTTCAACATTAATTTTTTTTATAAGATTTTGAGTTCCAAATTTTTCTCCCTTCCTTATTTTCTTCTCTTTTCCCAAGAGGGCAAGCAAACTAATATGCATTCATATTAAATGTATTTCCACATTATACTTATTCTCTTCTTAACCCCTTACAATCTGGCATCCCACATTATCATTCCTCTGGAATGAAAATTCTATTTCTCTAGTGTTACTAATGATTTCTTAATTACCAAATTCAATGGCCTTTTCTTAATCTTCATTGTCCTGGATCAGAGTATCTATTGATCACAGTTGATCACTCTTCTCCTTGATGTTCTCCTCTCTCCTCTCCTCTCCTCTCTCATAGGTTTTTGAGATACTATTTGTACTTGGTTTTCCTCCTACCTATCTAATCACTCCTTCTTTCTCTCCTTTACTATATCCTTCTCCAGCTTTTATCCCTCTTATCCCATTGGTATCTCTCAGATTTCTGTCTTGGGTTCACTTCTTTTCTCCCTTGAAACAGAATCACTTCGATTAATTATTATGTTGGTACTGATGATTTTTGAACCTACTCCAATCTCCAGTCATATCACCCTCTTTATAATCTTACCCCCTCCTACCTTTCTGGTCTTTTTACCCCTGACTTCTCATCATGTACTATTTGATCCAGTGACATTGGCTGCTTGGCTTTTCCATGAAGGAGATCCTCCATCTCTTGGCTCCAGTATTTTCTCTGACCCTCCTAAATACTTGGGACACCTTCCCATTTCTTCTTCAAACTGACCTTACCAACTTCTTTTAATTCATAACTAAAACACCACTTTCTGAGCCTTTTCAAATCCATCAATTCCAGTACTTTCCCTCTTTTAGTTAATTTCTGTTTATCTTGTACATGGCTTGTTTTATAAATACTTATGTATCTATCTGTTTATCTATGTATATCCTCTGTCTATCTATCTATCTATCTATCTATCTATCTATCTATCTATCTATCTATCTATCTATCCTTGTTTGCATGTTGTCTCTCTCATTAGATTATAAGATCCTTGAAAGTAGGGACTAATTTTTGCTTTTTTTTGTATTCTGAACATTTAATGGGTTCCTGACACAGAGTGGGCACTTATTAATGTTTATCACTTGATTAATTATTCTCATAACAAAGAATAAAAATGAGAGGGGGAAAAATAAGTCAGTAAACAACTAACATATCAACTGAGTCTGACTGAGTACACCATGTTTCACCTTCCACCTCTACAAGGAAAAGAGAGAGAGAGAGAGAGAGAGAGAAATACATTTTTACTTATTCTTTTCTAGGATTGAGGTACTCAGTCATTAAAATTACGTATAAGTTTGGTATTTTTGCCAGGTTTCCATCCTAGAAAGTTTTAATTATATGACAAAACTTTATCAATTCAGATAATTAGAAAATATCAGTTCAAATCACTTGATTTTAAAATTTAAATATGAAAATACTTTGAAAGGGTATATTTTATTAATTTCAGTAACCAATCTATCAATCAAAATTATTTACATAAGTCCTAGTATGTTCCAGATACAATACTAGGAATTGGGGATACAAAAAAGAAAAACAAAAATATTCCTACTCTCAGGAAGTTTAGGGTCTATAGTAACCTAATCTAAGCTAATAAAATATAGAGATACTACCAGATCCAAGTGATGGACAGATATGAATGATAATCATCAGTAATTGGAACATTTTATAATCAAAATAAGAACAGTTAAATCAGGGTTTAAGCATTTTTTTCATGATTTATTTATTTTCAAATTACTACAAAAATCTTGTTGTGAAAGTAAACATAAGCCCCCCCCCCCCCAAAAAAAAAGATGTATAGACCTCAAGAGAAATGAAGTGAGAAAAAAAAAGTGTACTTCAGTTTGTGTTCATATATTACTGACTCTCAGGGCAGCTAGGTGGAGCAGTGGATACAGCACTGGCCCTAGAGTCAGGAGTACCTGAGTTCAAATCTGGCCTCAGACACTTAATAATTACCAAGCTGTGTGGCCTTGGGCAAGCCACTTAACCCCATTTGCCTTGCAAAAACTAAAAAAAGAAAAAGAAAGACAAATATTGACTCTGACTCTGGGATGGGTTGCATTCTTTATCATAAGTCCAGCACAGAAGTTGCTTCAATATTTTTCTCCAATAGTTGCTATTGTTAACTTCATTTCCCTCCATTCTATTTTTCCCCACTCCCATTTATTCTATTCTCTCTCTCAGTTCACCCTGTCCTTCCTCAGAAGTGTAGTGTATTTGACTACCCTCTCCCTTGATCTTTCCTCTCTTCTATGACCTATAACCCCTTCTCCTCCCCGTGTCCCTTTCCTCTCCTTTTTCCTCTAGGGTAAGATAGATTTCTATACCCTAATGAATGTGTATGTTATTTCCTCTTTAAGCCATTTCTGATGAGAATGAAGACTCACTCATTCCCTCTCACTTTCCCCCTTCCATTCCATTGCAAAAGCTTTTTCTTGACTCTTTTATGTGAAATATCTAAGCATATTCTATCTCTCCTTTTCCTTTCTCCAAGTACATTTCTTTTTCACTCATTGACTCCATCTTTATATTATGCTTGATATTCATCTTCCTCCTGTATCTTGTCTATATATTCTCCTTCTAACTGTTCTTATAAAAGAAAATGTTCATATGAGTCTATCAGTATCTTTTTCCCATGCAGGAATACACACACACACACTTCAACATCATTATATCCCTCATAATTTACCCTTCTCATCTACCTCTCTATGCTTCACTTGTACTTGAAGATCAAACTTTCTGTTCAGTTCTGATCATTTGAACAAACAGGAAGATTTGAAAGTCCCTTATTTCATCGAATCTTTTCCTCTGAAAGAGGATGTTCAGTTTTGCTGGGTAGTTGATTCTTGGTTGTAATTTAAACTCTTTTGCCTTCTGGAATATCATATTTCAGGTCTTAGGAATCCTTAATGTAGACATTGTCAAATCCTGTGTAATCCTGACTGTAGCACCATGGTAATTGAATTGCTTCTTTCTGGCTTCTTATAATATTTTCTCTTTGATTTGGAAGTTCTGGAATTGGCTATTTTATTCACGGGAGTTTTTTTTATCTCTTTCAGGAGGTGACTGGTGGAGTCCCTCAGTTTCTAATTTACCCTTTGCTTCTAGGATATCAGGGCAATTTCACTGAATTATTTCTTTTTTTTTTTCCCTGGTCATGACTTTCAGGTAGTTCAATACAAATTTTTTCTTTGGCAAGGCAATGCGATTAAGTGACTTGCCCCAGGTAACATAGCTAGGTAATTATTAAATATCTGAGACTGGATCTGAACTCAAGTCCTCCTGACTCCAGGGCCAATATTCTATTCACTATGCCAACCTAGCTCCCACCCTAGCCCAATAATTTTTAAATGATCTCTCTAGGATCTATTTTCCAAGTCAGTTGTTTTTCCAAAGAGATATTTCACATTTTCTTTTAATTTTTTATTCTTTTGGTTTGTTTTATTGTTTCTTGATTTCTCACAAAGTCATCAGCTTCCCTTAGTTTCATTCTATATTTGAAGAGTTATTTCCTTCAGAGATCTTCTTTTATATCCTTTTCCAACTGGACAATTCTGCCTTTTGTACGGCTTTCTCCATTTGACCTAAACTTATTTTTAACATGTTATTTTCTTCTGTGTTTTTTTGTATTTCCTTCACCAAGCTGCTGACTTGGTTTTCATGATTTCCCCTGCATCACTCTCCTAATCCTCCTAAATTTTTCCTCTACCTTTTCCACAGATCTGCCAAGTTGTCTTGGGCTGGAATATTGTTTCACTCAGTCTTTCTGTGGGTTCTGCTGCTCTTGAATTTGGTTAGAGTCATAATTTTACATCATTTGGAGTTTTGGGGGGAAGAGTTTCTGGGAATTCCTGCCTTCACACTGCCATCTTGACTCTGCCCACTAGGGGCCTAAGCATTTTTGAAAAACATCTATTTACTTAACTACTATAAATAGCTTTCTTTTATATAATTTTCAAAAAGTGCAGTGGAAAACTTTAACCCAGATATATCTGAGTGATCATTAATTCCGAAACAATGAAGCTTGCATTAATGAATTTTTGGCTAGAATTTTCCCCTTGCAGATAATTATTTAGCTAAACTGTGTGCAAGAACATTCATTATAATTTTTTTTTTGCCAATGGTGATTTGATTTCACCCATTGCTAGATATAAACTTTGCATGTCTCTTTTCTAAATTGTGCTACCAAAAACAGTGCTGCAGGTGAATCATTCTCCTCTGATCTCTTACAGAATTTCTGGGAAACTGTTTTTATACATGCATAAATTATTCTCCTGGTATTTGGAATTCTTTAAATTGTCTTTTTTCCCTTGCAACAAACACAGAGTCTTCTTGAAGAAGTGACCTATCCTTGGGATTAGCATATCTTGTTTTTATTTTCCTTTTCAGAGAACCAGAAGTTCTGTTATTGGTGATATGAATCTCTGGCCTCAAAACATCCCTTATACACTCTCAGATAATCTTGGTAGGTACATCATTTTGGATAGAAATTTTTGGACATTTCTATTCCAGACTCTCGCCTTGTTAAAACCAGCCTATAGTGTACAAGAATTGTTGAATTCAGACCCCCTTTTGCTGAAGACAGAAAGAGTTTTATCTTTATTTTCAATTTTTTTCTTGTTTTCTCTTTAGAATGGAGCTGGGGAGAAAAATGGAGCTAGGTACCAAAAAAACTCCATTATTCAATTTTATAAAAGAAAGTTATGATTGCCAAAGTCTTTTCTAGCCTCGAGATCTCTAATTATTATAATTTCTAGGTATGTAGTTTTTATCTAGAATCAATGAAATAGAAAACTGAGAATACTAGTCAGGTACATTGAATATAAATACCCAGAAACTTGGAAACAAATCTATTTCTATTTTAAAAAATTATTAATTTTTCAAAACAAATACCAGAAATGCCTATTGGAACTCCATCAGCTCATTGTTATTATTGGAACTTTCTAAAATTGATCATAATTTTCCTCACTTTCCTTTGTAACTAGGGAGAGTGGAAGGAACACTGAACCCAAATGAAGTCCAAGGATTTGAGTTCAAATTTCGACTGCTACTTATTTATCTCTGTGACCATGGACAATAATATTAATAACACTAGTAGTTTGTTGCACTTTAAGGTTTCCAAACTAATTTAGAAATATTATTTCATTTAATCCTCACAATAAATCTTTTTTTTTTAGATTTTTTTTTACAAGGCAAATGGGGTTAAGTAGCTTGCCCAAGGCCACACAGCTAGGTAATTATTAAGTGTCTGAGACCGGATTTGAACCTAGGTACTCCTGACTCCAAGGCTGATACTTTATCCACTATGCCACCTAGCCACCCCTCAATAACTCTTTTTTTAGGTTTTTGCAAGGCAATGGCATTAAGTAGCTTGCCCAAGGCCACACAGTTAGGTAATTATTAAGTGATTGAGGTCACATTTGAACTCAGGTCCTCCTTACTCCAGGGCCCATGCATTATCCACTACACCACCTAGCTGCCCTCCACAATAACTCTTAGTGGTAGTTGCACTTATAATCTTCACTTTCCAGGTGAGGAAGATGTGACAGACAAGGATTGCAATCCTTGCTTAGGATTGTAAAACTAATCAATATGTGAGGCTGAATTTAAACTCAGCTCTTTCTGATTCCAGACTCAATGCACTGCACCAAATATCAGTCAATTGTACAGGGTCAGTCACCTAAATTTTATGATTCTCAGTTCCTCATATGTCAAATAGAAGAACTGGCCATCTTGATCATTTAGGTCCCTTTCAGCCTTAGATCAATGAGGTGGATGGATGATAGATGCTCAGAGAGCCATCTGTATCTCTCATATGCCTTTCTACTCCTTTGAATTTGCCTCTTCAGTAAAGATTTTCTCTAGTTCCTCCTTGTAGTGTGGAGGTATCTCTAAATTCTCAAATATTATATTACTATATTTAAGCAATGGTAGATTAAGATGGAAAGGTTTTCTATTTGAATATAGTAGCAGACTTTGTTAAAAGTCATCTTGGCTCATTATCAGATTACTTTCAAAGTGATGCATTTAGCAGACACAGAAGATCTCTAAATAGGTTTTAAAGAGGTTGTGGCCCTATGGCTATAGAGAGTATGACTTAATGGATAAACTAGCAGAACCTGGAAGGATTCAAATTAGGTTTACTGGAAGGATTTGAAGTAAGTTTACATCTTACAACTTCTCCCCCTCCCCCCCACATTGGATTGCAAGTTTCAGGTGGGTAGAGACCTTGGTTTATCAAAATTTTCTATCTCTTTGACTCTCAAAAAGTTTTTCCACATACAACAGTTGCTTAATAAATAACCATCCAGTTATTTCCTTTCTCAGCAAATCTTCAGTCATTTAGATCAGTGAATTGATTCTTTTTAATTTTAATCATAATTATAATAATAATAATATAACTAAAATTGATAGAGTGGTTTATGGTTTACCCTTTACTTTGCAAATAGTCTTTCATTTTATTTTATAACAAACTGGAGAGAAAGATTATATTATTATGCTCATTTTTATAGTTGAAGACCTGAGGCTTATTGAGTTTAATACAATTCTATAAAGTAAATACAATCCTCAAACAGAGGATCTTTAAAATTTTAATGCTTTAATATATAATCTGAATGAATTGAATTATATTCATATGAGGACCAGATGAGAAATTATTCTTTTATTACTTGAGGCAATTACATTGGAGCAATTACAGTTTTAAAAAAATTTTATTGAAGACTTTTTTTATATCATTGTAATTGTGAAATTTCCTCCCTTATGACCCACAGTGAGGTCCTACCTTCCTAGAAAAACCATAAATAAAAGCAATAATTACCTAGACCTTGTCTAACCAAATATACAACATTCTACATTGGCTATACTTTATTTCATTTTGTTGCCTATTCTCTAGGGCTATAATGAATGGGTTGTTGCCATCAGTCACAATTGAGGAATGTTTAAGCATTTTTAATTGAGGAAAGAAATGTATCTGTAGCATCTATTTTGTACAAGGATATAATTAGGAATAAGAATTTAGTACTAGTCAAAACAGCATTGCATATTCAATAAGTAGTCAATAAGTACTACCTAAAGAGCCAGCCAGTCAATAAACATTTATTTAACTCCTAGTCAGCTCTGTGCTAAACCCTAAAGATACTGAGAAATGGAAATTACTGTCTCTGATTTCTGGGAGTCATGTACAATCAAGCTCTATACAGAATTAATTTGAAATACCAGTAGAGAGAGATCCTAAGAATTAAGGACAACAGTTCTTATACTAAACTTGGAAAATTCCAAGAAAGACCCAAAAAAGGGTCTTTCTATCTCTATCTCTGTCTCTAAGGAGCTCACATTTTAATGGAAGGAGAGAATAACATTTACAAAAATGAAGATAATCTGAGTGGGAACCATGGCTGGCCTAAGGGGGAGGAGTTAAGGGAAAGGCTTCTTACAAAGATAGGATTTGAAAGGTAAGTCTTTAGGGAAAACAGAGCAGCCTGGAGTCCTAGGGGACAGTTTGGAGTATAGAACATGAGAGAGATAGGGAAAAGAGAATGAGTGATGATGAGGAACAGCAAGATGACCAATGTGGCTGAATCTTAATAGAATCTTAAGACTTGAGAAGGTAAGAGAACTAGGTTGTGAATCCAGCAAATGGAGAGAGGTGACTTGGTCAGATTTGGGATTTTGAAAAATCACATGGGCAACTACATGGAGGACAGACATGAATCAGGGATAACAATAAGCAAGCTATTAAAATAATAAGACAAATTTGTATAGCTTTTTATAGTTTGGAAGCCATTTACATTTGTTTTTTCATTTGATCCTCCAACAACCTATTAAGTTAAGTAGTGGAAGTGTTATTATACCCTTTTTTGTAGATAATGAACCTTATGCCCAGAGAGGTTAAAAGATTTGCTCAGAGTCACAGAGCTGAATCCAATTAGAATCCACATTTTGCTGCCCCATGGTATAAGTGTACTGGAATTCAGGGTGTTAATAATCTACTTGAGGAACACATGATCCACTTGTTCAAAGCAGGAAAATGACAGCAAAGGAGTGGTAGAGCAATGTCTGTAAGGAAACTGAAAGCTAAGAAATACTGTTTTGAAGGAAGGATGGATTAGAGAGAGCAGAGGTTGGAAAGTCTAAGAACTGTTAGAAAGTTATTGTCATGGGGTCAGTCTTCATAAGGAACCATAGTTATGGGCAATAGCGAGCTGGACCTGGAGTCAGAAATACCTGACTTCAAATTCTATCTCAAATACAAACACATTTAACCACTGCCTGCTTCAGTTTCCTCAAGTTTAAATAGGGTAATTAAAGCCCCAACTCACAGTGTTGCTGTGAGAAGTAAAAGAAATATTATTTGTAATGCACTAAGTTTAGTGTTTGGCACATATCAGTCACTTAATAAATGCTTGTTTTTTCCTTTTTTTTTTGGGAGGTTATTATGGTCCAAGAGTAGAGGAAAGTTTTGAGATATGTTTTGAAAGTGAAATTTACAGCATAGAATTGATAGGCATTAAGATCTGAACATGAGATTTAATTAATAAAGAGAATTTCTAGATGATGAGACTCCTGTAAATGCAGGTTGACACTTTCTTTGCAATTCATTGTCTTAGAGAGTTGAGATACTATATGATATTTTCTTAAGGTCTCCCAGTCATTTCAAATCAAATGCAAGACTTGAACTCAGATGGTCCTGATTCTGTGGCCAGCTCTGTAGATACTATTGACCACTGACTTTCAGAGTGATTAGAGTTGAGAGGTAAAGGCGTAGGAAGAGTCAAGCATAACCTCTAGGTTACAAAATGGATAAAATGGTGAATGATAGAGCCCTTGACTGAAAGAGGAACTGGTTTAGAGGGAAGATGACAAGCCCAATTTTGGGACATGTTGAATATGATGTACAGGTGAAATATTTAAGTAGAGAGAGATAAAGGATCTTTAGCTAAAGATATGTTTAATCTGGAGATATGTTTAGGTCAGTTAGGTGGTTCAGTGGATAGAGAGGTGGGCCTTGAGTAAGGAAGATCTGAGCCCAAATCTGACTTCAGGCATAATCTTGGTCAAGTCACTTAACCTCTGTTTGCCTCAGTTTCTTCATTTGAAAATTAGGAATTGCAAAGCAAATGATATGGGCCTGGATGTGAATTTTCTATAATCACAGTTAAAACTTAACCAGATGTAAAACCCATGTTTGGGTTCAAATGTAGTCACAGTTACACAACATGTGTATGTTTTTTAAGATTTATGTAACCCTCAAACTTGGCTTAAGCCAAGCTTTGTTCTATGCTCTTATAAATTCCCTGTCCTGTAGATGGAAAAGTGGATTTGGGACTAGTGGACTTGAAATTTTTAGACTTGGACCCTGTAGTTGTCCTCTGCCAATGGTTACACAATAAGATGGTATAGTTCTTCTCCCCATGGCTCCACATCATTCCTTTGGTCTGTCTGAATCCAGGAACCTTCAAACAGAAGAAAATCTCCTGTCATACAACTGGTGTCATGAACAGGATATGTCTGAGGTCAATTCGACATATAGGAGAAAAATTAAATAATACTGAAAATACTTAGTATGGTGCCTGGAAGCATAATATGCTAGATGAAGATTTTTAGGACTCATCTTCATACTGGCAGAAGGTGAAGTCAATGAATTGAATGAATTTGCCAAAGAAGATGAAAAGAAAATCAAGGACAGACCTCTGAGGAATGCCTATGTCAAAGGATTAGGATGAGAATAGGGAGCAAGAGAAAGAGAAAGAAAAGAAGTTAGAGAAGTAGTCAAGGAAAATCTGAAGGGGGTAGTCATCAGTGTCAAAAGCTTCAGAAAGCCCAAGAAAAATGAATTTGGCCTTTGATGATCTTTGACAGACAGGTTTTAGAAAGGGGGAAAGTCCAACTCTTAATCCAGGATTCTATTGGTGGTCAACAGATACTGTTTTTGCTTCTTTTTCTTCAGAGATTAATGCTAAGGGAGTTATCCTGAGAGCCTTTGAGCGGTATCGCTTAAAAACCTGCATCAACTTTCATCCATGGAATGGAGAATACAACTATATTCAGTTTTACAAAGGAGAAGGGTAAGAGAAAGGTCTGACATTTTAAGAATTGCCTGAGGACAGAGAGCACATTGTAAATTGAAGTTATTAACCCCAAGCCCTGATCTTTAGGTAGTTCAGACATTTGACTGTGTATGAAAAGTAGCTCATGGAATAAGAAAGGGGGTGGCAGATCCAAAACTTCTTTAAAAAAATCCAACAAACTGGATCTGAGGATTTTTATTAGTTTTCCCTACTACTAGGATACAAAATGACAAAGCTAGAATCCATTCTTTCATGAAACCTGACATCATTCCTTTAATCAATATTTTCAGATATTGTTATACAAGCAATTCCATATCACATATCCATAGTTAGCCACATGCCCCAATCTAATTCAATAACTGCTTCTTGAATTGAATAGTATTTTTCCATATTTTGTCCAGAAGAGTCAATGTGATAGAGTGGATTTAGAACTGACAATGAAGTTAGGAAGACCTGAATTCAATTCCTGTACCTGGTTGTGAGACCCTGGGCAAGTCATTTAACTTCTGAGTGGTAGTCCAATAAACATGTGCTAGACATTGTCATAAGTTTTGGGGGTAAAAAGAAGAAAAATAGTTCTTGTCCTCAAAGAATTTACCATCTAATGGGAGAAGGCAATGCACAAAAGGAAGCTGGAGAAAGGTTTTGGAGTGATTACCAGGGGTTACGCTGCCCAGGGACAGAGGGGACCTTAGATTTCAAGCCATTCTGAAATGCAGATAGAAAATATAGTATACTCTAACAAAAAAAAGAAGTTATTTTTGCATTACTTGCTTGTAATAAGCCTGTGTTGACCCATGTTCATCCCAATTTCCCTAAATTCTCTAAAACTACACATTTAATAATTCATACTAAAACTGCAACCATTGTTGGTCTTGATGTTCAGTTCATTAGTCTATAGTTTTATCCATCTGTTCTCTATTTCTTTGAAAAGGGGAAGACAATGTTTTGTCTCTAGTGTCAACTTTTTTGTTTTACCTAAGCTTCTCAAAGTCATCTCCCAGCTGTTGAGTACTTACATCTGCAAAATCTTTCAGTATTTTGAGTAATGTCACATAATATCCTCACATATCTTGAGATTTAACTTCTTTTTACTTATTTTTGTTCGATACTCTTCATTCAGAAGATTAAACCCCCGAGAGAAAAAAATGGAATAAAAGTAGAAAATGAGTAGGTTTATTTTTTTCTCTGTCATTTGTTAGTATCTATTCTCTCCTCTTCAACCAGGGAGCTCCTAATTTCTCATAGAAAAATAATGTTCCTTTTCATTCATATACCAAACTTGTTCAACCATTCCCCAATTGATGGGCATCCTTTCAATTTCTAGTTCTTTGTTGGTCTTTTCTTCTTTTTTAAGATCTTTTTTTGGGATACCAATCTAGTAGTGATATTGCTGGATCCAAAATGTTTGGTAAGTTCACAACTCCACCAACAATGCCTTAGTATCCAAGTCTTCCCACAACCCTTCCAACATTGATCATTTTTTCCTTTTTCTTTTTCTTTCTTAGAGGCAAAATCCAAGCATAGCTTTAGGAAGTTTAAAAAAATACTGAACAAAAATTAAGAATTTTTTTTTCTTTTTCTTTTATTTTTCCCCAGTTACATGCATAAATAAATTTCAACATCCACCAGTAAAACCTCCTCATTGAGAATTCAAGTTATTTGATACAAGTTAAAAATGTGTAGTCATAAAAATCATTATTACAATAGTGATAATAGTAAATAAAAGTAAGTATAACCTTCCCCCAAAAGAGAAATCTCAAGAAAAAAGTAGAAAAAAAAACTTAAAAAATATTCAGACATTATCAGTTCTGTCTTTGAAATATTCATTATCATTAGTCCTTCAGAGTTCTGTTTTGTCACAGCATAGCTGAGAAAAGGTAAGTTATTCACAGCTGATCATCTCACAATATTACTATTACTTTATATTTAGTACATTTACCATTGCATATTCTCATGTAAGTTTTTTACTGAAAGCATTCTGTTTATCATTTCTTATAACAGGATAGCATTTTATCTATTCATCATCTTCACACAGGATAGCATTTTATCTATTCATCATCTTCTTAATCACATACCACAATTTGTTCAGCCATTCACTTATGGACATTCCTTCAATCTCCAGGTCTGCCATCAGAAAAGAGCTGCTATAAAAATGTTTATGCATATAAATCCTTTTCTTTCTGGTTTTTTCATCTTTTCTGTAATATAGAGCTAATATTGACATTGCTAGGTCAAAGGGTTGGCATAGTTTTATAATCCTTTGGTCATAGTTCCAAATTGCTCTACAGAATTTTCTGAGCTAATTCTGATGAGAATAAGACTCACTCATTCTCCCTCACCTTCCCCCCTCTTCCACTCCACTGTAAAAGTTTTTTATTGTCTCTTTTATGTGAAATAACCTATCCCAGTCTACCTCCCCTTTTTACTTTTCTCCAGGATATACACCCATTAACTCCATCTTCTTATATATCATCTCTTTAATTTTCAATTTCCACCTGTATGTTGTCGAGATATACTCCTTCTAACTGCCTTAAAAATGAGAAAGTTCATATGAGTTATCAGTATAATCTTCCCATGCTGGAATATAAGCAGTTCACCATCATTAAATCCTTATTGTTTGCCTTTCCTGTTTACCTTTTTTTATGCTTCACTTGAGTTTTGTATTTGAAGATTAAATTTTCTGTTCAGCTCTAATTGTTTCAACAGGAAGGTTTGAAAGTCTTCTTTTTCATCTTTTCTCTTCAAAGACTACATTCAGTTTTGTTGGGTAGCTGATTCTTGGGTGTGATCCATGTTCTTTTGCCTTCTGGAATATCATATTCAAAACCCTGTAATCCCTTAATGTAGAAACTGCTAAATCTTGTGTTATCTGGACTGTGACTCCATGATATTTGAATTGATACTTTCTGTTTGCAATATTTTTTCCTTGACATTGAAAGCTCTTAAATTTGGCTATAATATTCCTAGTGGTTTTCATTTTGGGATCTCTTTTAGGATATGATAAGTAGATTCTTTCAGTTTCTATTTTACCCTTTGCTTCTAGAATATCATGGCAGTTCTCCCTTGATAGTTTTTTGAAAAATGATGTCTAGGTTCTTTTTTTTTGGTCATGCCTTTCAGAGAGTCCAATAATTTTTAAATGACCTCTCCTGGATCTATTTTCCAGGACAGTTTTTTTCCAGTGAGATATTTCAAATTTTCTTCTAATTTTTAAGTCTTTTGGTTTTGTTTTATTGTTTATTAATTTCTCCAAAGTCATCAACTTCCCTTTGCCCCATTCTATATTTTAAGAAATTATTTTCTTCAGTGAGCAAAATTTTGTATCTCTTTTTATACTTGACCAATTCTGTTTTTTTAAGGCAATCTTCTTCTCATTGTCTTTTTTCAACCTATTTTTCCATTTGACTCCATCTGGTTTTTAAGATGATATTTTCTTCCGTATCTTTTTTGTATCTCCTTCAGGAAGCTGCTGACCCAATTTTCATGATTTTCCCCACATTACTATCATTTCTCTTCCCATTTTCCCCTCTACTTCCCTTATTTGATTTTCAAAATACTTTTTGAGTTCTTCCATAACTTGAATCCAAATCATATTTTTCTTGGAGGCTTTGGATGTAGATGCTTTAACACTGTTATTTTCTTCTGAGTATGTATTTTGGTTTTCCATATGACTATAGTAATTGTCTATAGTTGGATTTTTTTTCCTTTTGTGTCTTTCTCATTTCCCTAGCCACTGATTTGATTTTAACTCTTTGTTAAGGTGGGAATCTTCTTCCAGGGTATTCCAAAACTTTTGAGGGTTTTTGTAGTTATTTTTTGGAGCTACTTCTAGGACCTGCAACTTTTTAGTTCTTCCAAGCTCTTATGAACTAAGAAAAGGCTTGTACTACTCTCTGGTCTGTACTCTGGTCTGTGGATGACCACAAGCATTCATTTCTATCCTGGAACTGTGAAGAGGATACTTGTTCTCCCATGGAAATAAGTTTTGTTGTGCTTCTCTTCCTTTTCTTGGGACTGGGGCTCTAGACTGTGATCCATATCTGAGTATGAGTAAAACAACCATAAAAAGAGTACTGCTTAAGTGATAGTAAAGAGACTCCTGTAATTTCTTTCAGACTCCTTCACCATCTGTGGGTTGAAAGCAGTTTGCCTCTGCTGTTTTAGTGACTCTGGGGCTCTAGGTCTGTGCTGCTGAGGTCTACACTGGATTAGGCTCCAATCTCACCCTGGTTTTCCTGTTGGCCTTCCAAGTTATCCTTGGTAATCCCTGGACTGAGAGGTCTGGAAACTACCACTGCTGTCACTGACCCAGTTACCTTACTTCCTGTTCCTGGATTGGTGGACTGGTTTGTTCTGGCACTGCCTGGGTTTCACTGCAGGGTCTTTCTAACTATGACCTTTCTTGTCAATCTTCCAAGTACTCTTGGGCTGGAAAATCATTTCACTCAGTCTTTTTGTGGGTTCTACCATTTTAGAATTTGGTTAGAATCATTATTTAAAGGTATTTGGCATGGTTTGGGGAAGAACTCAGGAGAGTCCCTCCCTTTACTCCACTTTCTTGGTTCTGCCTCCTCATTTTTCCTTTTCTGTTGATAGTTGTGAGGTGGTACTTCAGAGTTGCTTTAATGTTCATTTCTCTAATCAATAGGGATTTAGAGCATTTTTTCATGTGACTATTTCATCTCAATTTCTTCTGAAAACTCTCTGTTCATCTTCTTTGACCATTTAACAATTGGGGATAACTTATACTCTTGTGAATTTGACTTAGCTCTCTATGTACTTTAGAGTTGAGGTCTTTAGCTCATATACTGACTGTAAAAGTTATTTCTCAACTTTCTTCTTTCCTTCTAATCTTGGATACATTGGTTTTAGTTGTGCACACTTTTAATATAATGTAATCAAAAGAATCCCTTTTGCATTTTATAATGTTCTCTATCTCTTCTTTGGTCATAAATTCTTTTCATTTTTTATAGATCTGACAGATAAACTATTCCTCATTTTCCTATTTGGTTTATGGCATCACCCTTTATATCTAAATCAGATACCCATTTCAACTTTATCTTGGTAAAAGGTGTTCAATGTGTTGGTCTAGGCCATATTCTTTTCCAGTTTTCCTAGCAGTTTTTGTCAAATAGTGAGTTCTTATTCAGTAAGCTGGAGTCTTTGAGTTTATCACACAGAACATCATTATTGTCATTTACTTCTGTTTTTTTTGAACTTGATTTATTCTATGGATCCACCACTCTATTTTTTCTTATATTTATTTTTATTTCTATACAAATGATGTTTTTATACATTATTAAAATATTCTTGTTTAAGAGTAAACATAATACCTCCCCTCCCAATATAGACCCTCATGAGCAATAATGGAAAGAGGAAGAAAATTAAAATTAAAATAAAACAATAATAATAGGGGCAGCTAGGTGGCACAGTGCATGGATCATCGACCCTGGAGTCAGGAGCACCCAAGTTCAAATCTGGCCTGACATCCAACAATCACCCAGCTGTGTGACCCTGGGCAAGTCACCTCAACTCCATTGATCTGCAAAAACCAAAAACCAAAATAAAAAATAATAATAATAAAATGCGTTTCAGTCCATGTTCCAACACCATGAGCTCTGTCGTGGGTGGATCACATTCTTTATGATAAGTCCATTACAAAAGCTACTTCCATATTTTTCCACTGCTGCCATTGCTAATTGCAACTCCCTTCATTCATACTTCCCCACTACCATACACTATATTTTCTCTCTCTTTTCACTCTGTCCCTTTTCTTAAATGTACTGAGTGGTTCAGCCCTGGGGCCAAGAGGTTCCAGGGCACACATACCACCCCTGAGGCCCAACAACCAACTGGCCCTGTTGTCCCAGACAGGTCATCCAATCCCAGCAAGAATTGCAAGAATTATAGAAAAAAATGTATTATATCTAACCATTCTTTTCCATGGTTGACCCTCTCCTCCATCACTCACATTCCCTCCCCTTCCCCCTGTCCCCCTTCTCTCCTTCTTACTCTAGATGCCTATACCCCATTGAGTATATATGATGTTTCCTGTCCAAGCCACCTCTGAGGAGAGTGAAGATTCCCTCATTCCCCCTAACCTTTCCCCTTCCATATAATTGCAATAGCTCATTGTAATAAAAAAATCTTATATGAAATATCTTAGGCTATTCCACCTCTCCTTTCTCTTACTCCCATTACATTTTCTTTTAGTTATTGACTCCATTTTTACAATATATTATATCTTCAAATTCAGCTCTCTCCTGTGCTTCATTTATATAAACTTCTTCTACCTGATATATTAAATGAGAAGTTTCTTATGAGTCTTATCAGTATAATTTTACTATAAAGGAATATATGCAGTTCACCATCATTATGTCTCTCATATTTTATGCTTCTCCTCCACTCTCTATGCTTCACCTGAGTCCTGTATTTGAAGTTCTAATTTTCTGTTCAGCTCTGGCCATTTTAACAGGAACATTTGAAATTCTCCTGGTTCTTTGAAAGTCCATCTTTTTCCCTGGACAAGGACATACAGTTTTGTTAGGTAGTTGATTCTTGGTTGCATTCCGAGCTCTTTTGCCTTCCAGAATATTATATTCCAAGCCCTACGAGCTCTTAATGTAGTTGCTGCTAAGTCCTGTGTGATCCTGACTGCAGCTCCATGATATTTGAATTGTGTCCTTCTGGATGCTTGTAATATTTTCTCTTTGACTAGGGAGTTCTGGAACTTGGCTATAATATTCCTGAGGTTTGTTTTTTTTGGATCTCTTTCTGGAGGAGATTGATGGATTCTCTCCATTTCTATTTTGCCCTCTGCTTTTAGGATATCGGCAATTTTCTTGTAGGAATTCTGATTTCAAGGCTCTTTTCCTGATCCTGACTTTCAGGTATCTCAATAATTTTTAAATTATCTTTCCTGCATCTATTTTCCAAATCAGTTGCTTTTTTTCAATGAGATGTTTCACATTTTCTTCTAATTTTTCATTCTTTTGGTTTTGAATATTTTGTCTTGACTTCTTGTAAAGTCAACAGCTTACTTTAGCTCCATTCTAGATCTGAAGGATTTGTTTTCCTCAGAGAGCTTTCTTATTTCTTTTTCTAGCTGGCCAATTCTGCTTTTTTTTTTTTTTAAGTTTTTTTTTTTTTTTTTTTTTGGTAAGGCAAATGGGCCAAGTGGCTTTCCCAAGGCCACACGGCTAGGCAATCATCAAGTGTCCGAGACTGAATTTGAACCCAGGCACTCCCGACTCCAGGGCCAGTGCTATATCCACTGTGCCACCCAGCTGCCCCAATTCTGCTTTTTAAAGCATTCTTCTCCTCGATAACTTTTTGAACTGTTTTATCCATTTGACCTATGCTGGTTTTTAACATGTTATTTTCTTCAGCATTTTTTTTTTTGGATCTCCTTGACTAAGCTGCTGACTTCTTTTCCATATTTTTCCTGCATCTCTCTCATTTCTTTTCCCAATTTTTCTTCTATCTCCCTTACTTGATTTTCAAAATCTTTTTTGAGCTCTGTCATAGGCTGAGCCCAATTTCCATTTTTTTTGGAGACTTTAGATGCAGAAGCTTGTGCTTCCTCATGTTCAGATTGAGTATTTTGACCCTTCTTGGGACCATAGACAATGTATTTCTCAATGGTGTTCCTCTTTTCTCTCTGTTTGCTCATTTCCCCAGCCTTTGCCTGGTTTTAGGGTGCTTTCTGAGTTTTTGAGTATTATTGGGACACCTCTCCACAAGGACCTCAGTGTATGAGGCTCTGTCTTCCCTCCTGGTCTGTGCCATGGGGCTGAGGTGGGGGGGGGGCTGCTGTTCTATGGGAGGTCTAGTCTACGATAAGGATCTGAATGTAGTCAGAGCCTCAGAGTCCTGTTCCAGGTACAGAGGACAGACTTCAGAGGTCTCTCTCCACTTCCCTACCTTTGGTGGAGCACTCAAGGCTCAGTTGCCTGGGGGCTCCTGCTTACTGGCTCCACCTGCTTCCCTTTCCTGGATCTGGGTTGCCATGGCCACCACTGCTTGCTGAGTGCCCTGAGTGCTGTGCTTCAAGAGGTCCCCCAAGTTGTGCTTGGTGCTCACCAGGGTGTAGAACAGGACATTGCCTACACTGCTGTGAGCCATGACTCCCAGGAGCACTGGGGCTGCCTCTGGGAGGCTGAAGTTCTTTCCTCTGGTGGGCCGCCCCCTAACCCCATGGAGCGGAGCCTTTCCACTATTTTCTAGGTTACCTTGTTCTGTAGAACTGCCTGACTCGACCCCTCTGTGGGTTCTGTCTCTCAAAAATTTTGTTAGGGTCATTATTTTATGAGTTTTGAAATATTATATATATAAAGAGAGCACCTAAGAGAGGCTCTTCTCCTGTCACCATCTTGGCTCTGCAAGCCACTGTATTTCTTAGCTGGTACCAAAGAATTTTGATGACTGTCTCTTTATATTGTATATTGTATATTTGATGACTTTCTCTTTATATTGTAGTTTTAGATCTGGTATGGCACTACTTTCTCTTTTAAGCTATTTGTTATTCTTTTTTTTTAGGTTTTTTTTTTTTTGCAAGGCAAATGGGGTTAAGTGGCTTGCCCAAGACCACACAGCTAGGTAATTATTAAGTATCTGAGACTGAATTTGACCCCAGGTACTCCTGACTCCGAGGCCAGTGCTTTATCCACTATGCCACCTAGCTGCCCAATTTGTTATTCTTTTAATTGATTTCTCCAGAGATTTAATCTCATTTTTCATGTCTTGCTTCAGTTTTTTCTAGGTATTTATGTGGTCATTATGGAAAAATGCATTTTTCCTTTGAACCCCTACTTGCAGGTTGTGGAACTTGTAGTACAGATTTAGAGATATCTCTAAATCTAATATTTTTTTTTAAAGTAGTACATCTCTTCTATTTTCTTGTTTCTCTAGGCTTAGTCCTGAATTAAGGTTTCTGTTCATATTGCTAATGCATCTTTGAACTCCTATTTGTGGGTTAATTGTTATTACATAACCTTAGTAAGTAATCATGCCTCTTAGTACGTGTATTCAAGGAAGACTAGTAACTCAGATGTGAGGGCTACCAAGTCTTTTCCAGGTTTGCTTTCCACTTTTGATGTCCAGCTGAGCCATCTAACTCTCACCTATGGCTTTAGGAAGTTGTAGCATGCAAAAATTGGCATCTAATAGACTATGTGATTTTAAGGGAGAAGAGACAGATAGGGTGTGATAGTGACTAAGACAATGTGTGGTTCAGAGTGCTGGACTGATCACAGACACATCCTCTCCCAGCTAATTATTCACATTCATCCAGAGCAGTGGCCCCAAGGCAAAATGACTACTAGGAGAAAATAATGTCAAGAGATTAGAGTGTCACTCTGAGCCTCAACAGTTTGTTGTTAACTTGCAGGGAAAATGCAGCCAACACGGAGTTGGCAATAGTGGAACAGAAAAAGAGTGGTTAACTTTCAGAGATCTGGTGTACAGCATTGCATTAGTTCATTTGGTTCAGAACATGTGCAGAATGAAAAAATGAAAACTCTAACAGGATAGTTTATTTATTTCTAAGAAGGCAATATTTAATTCCATTAAAAGTAAAGTACAAATGAAACTTAGAGAGATATTGGACTTGGCATAAGAAGGCAGATGAAATTCAATTTTATGCAGTTCTTTTATGAAGTCCTGAAGGTCATTTATGAGTCAAAGACCTATGGCCATCTCAACTATTCAGTGCTGATGGATCCACATTGATCAATGATAGGAACACTTGAGAGATGGGATGAACGCTTCTATAGTGTTCTTAGCAGACCATCATTAATCAAAGCAGAAGTCATTGACCATTTATTTCAAGTTGAAATCAATCAGTCCTTAGATGAATTTCCAATTGAAGAAGAGGTTTTGAATGCCTTTAGGCTCCTTTCAAGTGGCAAAGCACCAGGTGCTGATTCTAATGCAGCTGAGAACTACAAGGTGGGAGAGTCCATTGCTCATCCAAAAACTGACTGAAATTTTCCATGAAGAGGTTATCCCCCAAGAATTCAAGGATATGTCCATTGTCCATCTCTATAAGGGTAAAGGAAATAGATTGTCCTATGACAATCACAGGGATGTTTCTTTTTTAGTCATTCCTGGTAAGATTCTTGTCAGAGGCTTTCTCAATAGGCTGACCCTTAACCTGGAAGATGGTCACCTCCCTGAGAGCCTGTGTGGCTTCAGAAAGGATTGAAGAATGGTTGATATGGTGTTTGCTGCCTGACAACTCCAGGAAAAATGCCAGAAGTGGAATAGAGATCTATATACAACATTTGTGGATCTGACCAAGGTCTTTGATACCATCAGTCATGAGGGTTTATGGGAAATTATGTTAAAATTTGGTTGTCTGGTGAAGTTCATCAATATTGTACATCAGTTTCATGATGGTGTACATGCTTAAGTTCTGGATAGTGGATGATGCTCTCGATATTTCTTGGCCACCAATGGAGTGAAACAAGGATATGTTCTTGCTCCCATGCTTTTTAGCATGATATTTTCAACCATGTTATCAAATGACTTCACTGAAGATGAACACGGCATCAAGGTCAGCTACCACACTGATGGTAAATTCTTTTAATTGAAAAGGCTACAAAGGCCAAGACCAAAGTGGAGAAAGTGTTGGTGTATGATCTTCTGTTTTCAGATGATTGTGTATCCAATGCAGCCTCTGATTTTGAGGTGTAACAGAGTATGACTCGATTCTCTGCTGCTTGTGTTAATTTTGGTCTAACAATAAACACCAAGAAAACACAAGTGCTCCATCAGCTAGCACCACATCATCCATATGTGGAACCATTGATTGCAAGAAATGGAGAAGTTTTAAGTATTGTTACCTTGGAAGTGTCCTTTCCAGGACACATTGACATTGAAGTTGACATATGCATTCCCAGAGCTAGCTCAATCTTTGGGGGAAATTCTGGGAAAAAAGTATGGGAAAGAAAAAGTATTAGACTAATTATCAAACTGAATTTCTACAGAACCATTGTGTTCACTGTTGTATATCTGTGAAATCTGGACAACTTACCAACACCATGTCAGGAAACTGAATCCCTTCCATTTAAATTATCTTAAGGAGATTCTGAAGATCATCTGGTAGGAGAAGATACCAGACACTGAGGTCCCTTCTTGAACTAAACTACTGAGCCTTCTAACATTACCTCAGAGAACGCAGCTATGATGTGCTGGGCACATTTGTTAGAATGCCAGAAGTATGCTTATCATACAGACTATTTCATGTAGAACTCACACAGGAGAAGTGCTCACAAGGGGGTCAGAAGAAGCAATACTGGGACACACTGAAGGTTTCTCTTAAGAACTTTGGGATTGATTGTACAGCATGGGAGACATTGGCAAAGGACCACCCAGCATGGTGGCCTCTCATCAGTGAGGGTGTTGCGCTCTATGAGGAAGACAGAATTGAAACAGCTCAAAGGAAACATGACATATATAAGTTTAGAGTTAGTACCCCTGTTTTCACATGGAGTATTTGTATCTGGCCTGTGGCAGAGCATTCCGAACTTTGTCTCAAACATAGTTAAGCTATTTTTAGTCTTTTTTCAACAATAATAGCCAAGAGCCTTAACCATTGACCAACCTCAATGTCAGTCAGCTTACCACTTTGTGCTTTGTTTTTAGGTTATATTCTTCAATAGGCACTAGAACATGCTTATAACTAGACATTATCCATAGGAGCCAATTGCAATCAAACTGCAATAGTTGAACATGCCCTGATATTCTGGCATGAACAATTCTTTTCAGAATGTTTTGTTTCACTAATTGAATTTCCTTATTTTTCTCCTTCAGCTCTCAATTTTTCAACTTTTAATAATTGTGAATTATTGCTTCTGTTCCTCTTTTTCACTCCACCTTTTTTTCACTGCTTCACTGTTTGTCAATTTCTTTACAAGTGCAGGAGCAGGAGCATGAGGAGAGGAAACTGGAATCAAAGAGATCTATTATTTGTTAGCCTTTCTGCCTGGCTTAGGTTGGGATGGGAAGTAATTTGAAATGAAGTTTAGATATCTGGGGAGAAAGCCTGGGCTACCATGTCAGTCATCTTGCCACTTTATGTTTTGTTTTTAGGTGCCACTCCCCAGTGGGAAATAGACACAAAGGCAAACAACGTATTTCCATAGGTTACACCTGTGACAAAATAGGTTCAGTTCAACATGAGATCCTCCATACTTTGGGATTTGTGCATGAACATTCCCGTTCAGATCGAGATGACTATATCACAGTAATGGAGAACAACATTATTCCAGGTACAATTCCTTTGTTTTTTTTCTTTCCTTTTTCTGTAAGAGAGTTTAGGGCTAGAAGGAAGAGAGACAGAGGGCTGCCTCTTTTCAGACATTAGTGGGTAAACAAGCTTTCTTATTTTGTACCAAACACTAAGAAAATTAAAAGAAAATATATGGTACCTATCTAATGGACGAGACAACATGCAAACAACTATTTACATACAAGGTATGTGCGATGCAAATGAAAGGTACTCTTAGGGAAAAGGTATTAGCAAAAGGGAAAGGCCAATTATAGAAGGTAAGATTTGAGTTTAGTGTTGAAGGCAGGTAAGGGAAGCCAAGGGACTGAAATAAGGATGAGCATTCCAAGCACAAAGGGTAGCCAGTGGAAAAGTGTGAATACAGGAGATGGAGGGTCATGTTGAAGGAACAACAGGACCACTGTAACTGGATTTCCAAGATTAAGGAGGGGAAAAAAAGAATAAGAAGATTGTAAAGTTAGTAAGGAAACAGATTGTTAGGAACTTTAAAAACCAAACAGAGAATTTTATAATTAATCCTGAGATAATAGGAAGCTAAACAAATAGATATGGAAATAATCTGTTTTGAGATGATTACTGAACCCATATGAGGTGATGCAATCACCAAGCTAGATAGCAAAGATGGAGAATAGGGAGGCCACTGGGATACACTCCTTGTTGATGGTCATTATTTGCAGGATAGTTTAGCAAAGGAAACTAAGAAGGAACAGTTAGTCAATCAGAAGGAGAACCAAGTGAGAGCAATGCCACAAAAATCTCAGAGAGAAGTGAATAATAGGAAGAGGATGATCAACAGTATCAAAGATTTTGAAGAAGTCAAAAAGCATGACTATAGAGGGAGAACCTCTTAAATTTAAGATTAATTTGAAAATTAACTTCAAAGGGAGTAATTTTAATTGAATGATGACATCAAATACTAGATTGCAGAGAGTTGAGAGGAGAGTGAGAAGAAAGGAAGTGGAGATGGAACATATACTTTTTTTTTAGGTTTTTTGCAAGGCAAATGGGGTTAAGTGGCTTGCCCAAAGCCACACAGCTAGGTAATTATTAAGTGTCTGAGGCCGGATTTGAACTCAGGCACTCCTGACTGGTGCTGCCTAACCAATATGCCACCTAGCCTCCCCTGGAACATATACTTTTAATGATAAAGGAGTTAGTGAGCATGATTTGATCAAGTGAGGGAGAGATATAAATGCATTTTTAGATAGCCAGGAAGTAGCCATTCAACAAGGAAAAACTGAAAGTCATTGAAAAAATGAAGGTTTAAAAAAATCACTTCAGCACCTGGGTAAATAGATGAGGAAACTCAGTCTTGAAATATTTAATAGATTTGTAAAGTGTTACATATCTGATCAAACAATGACATTATGGCAATTTCCCTCATGCTGTATTGCCTTCCACATATGTTTGGTATAACATTAAATTTTGTATAATACATATTATTTTGTATATATATATAACTGTATATTATATATAATATAACTATACTACATAAGATGTAAATATTAACTACATAAATAATATAATGAGTATACATGTGTGACAATGTTCTTACCTTTCTAGCCACTGGTAGGATTCAAATAAATTAACAACTGGTTCTCTTGCCCTAATGACTGTTTTAAGTATACAAAAAGATATACAAAAGGTAATTTAATATTTCATGCATTGAACACTCAAATGAAATGAGAACAATAAAAGAGGTACACAAAACTAGATTATGTTATGTTACTCACAGTAAGCAATCTTTCTTTTGGAGTGAAAGCAGCTAAGTCAGCACAGCAGCCAATATTAGAACATATGTAGGACCAAAACTCATTTTACCTATTCTAACTTGTTTTTTCCTTCTACCTCCATGGCTTCCAAAATGGGCAATAATATAATTCTTGAAATCTATATTTCTATCAGTTCCCAGCTTCCTATTGGTTTTACCATTCAGGGAAGATCTGGGCACTCATAATATCTTGGGGAAATCTTGGGCATAACACAAAACAGAAACATTTCAGCTTATTTGGCACTTTTTTTCTTTACATTATATATGTTTGTGTATTGAAGCAATAAAAAGAGGGAACTAAAATGTAGCATTTCATCAAGAGTATAATGAGTTTTAAGAAATGAATCAATAAAAATTACATACATACTTCTGTTAATTTTTTTTCACCTTTTGAAAGGAATGAAAATTGCTATAGGCATTTAAAAAACACTTGCACAGATGAATGTTAAAAAAGAGGAAGGAATGTAAATTTGTGATTTTTAAATTAGGCAACTGCCCAGGCACCCACCTTAGAGAGAATCCTGATTACAAGTGCCATTTTTAACAACTGGTTCATGGAACTCAACATAAAGTTCTGCTGAACTAGTCTGAATGGGCTGAATCCTACCACTCTTTCTAACCCAATTTGCTGGAAATAGTTGTTACAATGGGTGACCCAGAACAAGGACAAAGACTCTAAATAAAGTGCTAATTGAGGGCATACTTTGAGCTGCAGGCTGGTGAATTAGGTTCTTGTTTTGTTTTTGTGGAAGCTTTTCCCTATACAATGTGACTATTATAGGTATTATGAGTATCATGATATCTTTATATAAAGTTTTAAAATTTAAGTAAAAAATTAAAAAATTCACATTTTAACTTGAAATAAATAAACAAAATACTTTTGAAAGCATTTAAGATCTTGAATAATCTATTGCATCTCCAAATGAGGATAATTTTAAATATATTTGTGTGCTATTAGAGACTTACTTCAATGCATCTTTGTGATGTGGTGTTCACTCTGAGTTCTTTATCACTATGCCAAAGAATTGTCAGTTCTGGCAAGCTCACTGGCTTTCAAGTTAGAAACATTTTTTTCTTCCTTTTTTTAATGTTAATCAGTGATTTTTTCCCTTCTTTTTCTTTATTTTACTTTTAACATTTATTCTTATTTAAAATTTCAATTTCCTTCCCTTTAGCCCATTTTTTACCCACTGAGAAAGCAAACAGAATTTTCATAATTACATGTGAAATCATGTAAAACATATTTCCTTATTAGGTATGATGCAAAGAAATCAAGTAAAATAAAATGGAAAAAATTCTGCTTCAATCTGCACTCAAGGTTCATTAATTCCCTCTCTGGTGGTGGGATAACATTTTTTTTAATCATGACTCCTTTGGAGTAGTTGGGTATTATTATATATATATATATATATATATATATATATATATATATAATGACAAATTAATTGAAGCTTTAGCAGTTTATTATAATAATATTGCTGTTACTAAATAAAATAATCCTCTGATTCTCCTCACTTCACTTTGTATCAGTTCATATTAGTCTCCCTGGTTTTTCTGAAACCATCTCTCTCAACATTTCTTATAGTATAATATTATTCCACTATATTCCTTAACTTGTTCAGTTATTCATCAATAGCAACCGCTCAATGTCCAATTCTTTGCTACCACATGAAGAATTGCTATAAATATTTTTGTACATAAAATCTATTTTCCTTTTTTTTGATATCTTTGGGACACTTTCCTAGTATTGGTATTGTTGGGTCAAAGGATATTTTTCTGAATTTTGTTATTGCTTTTTCCTAATAAAAATTATTTGATAATTTGGATGTATGACTTTGAATAAGTAAATTAATTTAGTAGAACTGTTATTTTTATTATATTGGCTCTGTCTATCAATGAACAATTAATACTTCTCCATTTGTTTAGATCTATCTTTATCAAATTAAAACATGCCTATCCTTTAGGTATTTATGTTCCAGTTTTTGGTCCTTTATTGAATATAATTTTTATTGCATTATGATCTGAGAAGATTGCATTTACCATTATTGCTTTTCTAGATTAGTGAAATTTCTGTACCTTAATACACGGTCAGATTTTGTGAACCATATACAGCTGAGAGAAAAGGAATATATCCCCTTTTATACCTTTGCAACATTCTTCTTTTTAAAAATCTTGTTCATCTCCTTTACTTTTTAAAAATTTATCTTAGATTTATCTAGTTCTGAGAGGAAAAAGTTGAGGTTCCCCATTAATATAGTTTTACTCTATCTCCTTCTGTAACTCATTAAACTTTTCCTTTAAGAATTGCATGCTATGCTATTTGTTACCTATTTGTTTAGTACTTCATTGTCTATGGTATTTGCTAGCAAAATCTCTTTTAATTAGGTCTATTTTTGCTTTTTCTTTTCTGAAATCATATTTTGTATTCCCACCTTTTTTAAAACTTTAGCTAAAGAATAATAGAGTTTTCTTATTTTTATTATAACTTTGTATTTGTCTTTCTGATCAGTTCTGGTCTGAAAGTCCTTTATTTCTTTAAATATTCATTTTTCTATCCTAGATATTCTACTAAGTTTTGGTGGGCAAGTTATTGTTTTCTAAAAAATAATTCATTTAGCATTTCCCAATCATGTGTAAAAATTAACATTCATTTTTAAGTTATGAGTTCCAAATTGTCTTTTTTTCTTTCTATTATTCCCCCTTTCTTGAGAAGGCAAGTAATTTGATATCAAATATTCATGTGAATTTATGTAAAAATATATTTCATATTAAGCATATTGCAAAAGAAAACAGACAACCCCCTCTCCTGTCAAAAGCAAAAATAAAAAAAAGTATACTTTGAGTTTTATTCAGATTCTTTCAATTCTTTCCTGGGGGTTTGATAATCTTCTCCATCATAAGTCCTTTGGTATTGGTCTGGATTATTGTATTACTGAAGCTAGCTGTTATTCACACTTCATTATTGTACAATAATGCCATTGCTGTACAACATTCCCTTGGTTTTGCTCACTTACTTTGTATCAGTTCTTATAAGTCTTCTCAGGTTTTTCTGAAAGCATCTTGTTTATCATTTCTCAGAGTATAATAGAATTCCATCACAATCATAAACTAGTTTGTTTAGTCAAGGGATGGACATCCTCTCAATTTCCAATTCTTTGCTATCACTAAAAGAGCTACTATAAATAGTTTTGTACTTAATAGGACTCTTTCCTTCTTTAATCTCTTTGGGATTCATACCTAATTGTGGCATTGCTGTGTTAAAGAGAATGAAAGCATAATTATAAAGCTGTTTGAGTGTAATTTTGAATTGTTCACCAGACTGGTTGGAACCAGTTCACAATTCCAACAGTGCACCAGGAGTCCCAATTTTTTTACTTCTCCTCTGGGAGTTTATTCTTAGTTGTAATCCCAACTCCTTTGCCTCTCAATGATCATATTTGAAATCTTCCACTTCTTTATTATGGTTAGCCGCTAAATCCTTTCTGATCTTGACTCTGGTTCTATGGTATTTGAACAATTTTTTTTCCTGGTTGTGGTGCATTTTCCTTGACTTGGGAACTCTTGATCATAATTATAATATTCCTGAGAGTTTTCATTTGGAATCTGTAATCAGGAGTTGATCAGTGATGTAACTTAATTTCTATTTCCCCTACAGTTCTAGATATTGGGGATTTTTTTCTCTTTAAATTCTTGAAATATGATGGCTAGCCTCTTTTTTTGACCATGAGTTTTAGATAGGCAATAATTCTTTTGCCTCCCAATAATTCTTAAATTATCTTTTCTTGTTCTATTTTTCAGTTTCAGTTGTTTTTCTGATGTTTTTAAATTCTTTTAGTTTGTTTTATTGCTTTTTGATGGCACATAGACATTCACTTGGCCAATTCTAATTCTTTTTTTTTAAAATTTTTTTTAAGGCAATGGGGTTGTGATTTGCACAAGGTCACATAGTCAAGTCAGTATTAAGTGTCTGACATCATATTTGAAGTCAGATCCTCCTGATTCCAGGGCCAATGCTTTATCCACTGTACCACCTAACTGCCTCCCTCCTCACCCCCCACCAATTCTAATTTTTAAGAAATTATTTTCTTCAATGAAGCTTTTAAAAAATTTCTTTTTCCATTTGTCCAATTCAATTCTTTAAATAGTTATTTTCTTTAGTGAGATTTTTGGACTTCTTTTATCAGTCAATTATTTTTAAAGGGTTTTTTTCTTGGTATCCCTCACTCTCATTTATTGTCCCATTTTTCTGCCATTTTTTTGTTTGTTTGTTTTTGTGGGCAATGGGGTCAGGTGATTGTCCAAGGTCACATAACTAATAAATATCAAGTGTCTGAGACCATATTTGAACTCGGTCCTCTTGATTCCAGTGCCGGTGCTCTGTCTGATGCACCACCTGGCTGTGCCCTTTTCCACTTGTTTCATTTATTTGTTTTCTTGTTTATCATTAATTAATTAATTAATTAATTTAGTCATTCATTCATTCAATCATTTATTTCATTTATTTATTTATAATTTTTCTCCTAATTTTGCTTCCCTCCCCCATCCCCCCACAAAATGCAGTCTGATAGTCTTTACATTATTTCCATGCTATACAATGTTGTAAATTGAATGTGTTGAGAGAGAAATCAAATCCTTGAGGAAAAAATAATAGATAACAAAATTACATAATAAGATAACTTTTAAAAAAAAAATTAAAGGTAATAGTCTTTGGTCTTTGTTCAAAACTCCACAATTCTTTCTCATGATACAGATGGCATTCTCCATCACAGATATCCCAAAATTGTCCCTGATTGTTGCACTGATGGAATGAGTAAGTCTATTAAAGTTAATAAACAACCCCATGTTGCTGTTAGGGGATACAATATTCTTCTGGTTCTGCTCATCTCACTCAGCATCAGTTCATGCAAATCCTTCTAGGCTTTCCTGAATTCCCATTCCACCTAGTTTCTAATAGAACAATAGTGTTCCATCACACACACACACACACACACACACACACACACACATCTATATACACCACAGTTTATTAAACCATTCCCCAGTTAATGGACTGTCACTCCATTTCCAATTCTTTCCTACCACAAACAGGGCTGATATGAATATTTTTGTACAAGTTATGTTTTTAACCCTTTTTCATAATCTCTTCAGGGTATAGACCCAGTAGTGGTATTGCTAGATCAAAGGGGACACACATTTTTGTTGCCCTTTAGGTGTAATTCCAAATTGCTCTCTAGAAAGGTTGGATGAATTCACAGCTCCACCAATAATGTATTAGTGTCTCAGATTTCCCACATCCCTTCCAACATTGATTGTTGTCCTTTCTGGTCATATTGGCCAGTATGAGAGATTTGAGGTGATACCTCAGAGGTGCTTTAATTTGAATTTTTCTTAGAGAAGTTTTTCATATGACTATGGATTGCTTCGATTTCCTCATCTATGAATTGCCTTTGTACATCCTTTGACCATTTGTCAGTTGGGGAATGGCTTGTTTTTTTTCTGAAAATTTGACTCAGTTCTCTGTATATTTTAGAAATGAGCCTTCTGTCAGAAATACTAGTTGTAAAAATTGTTTCCAAATTTGCTACATTTCTTTTGATCTTGGTTACAGTGGTTTGTCTGTCCAAAAGCCTTTTAATTTAATCAAAATTATATAGTTTGTTTTTAATGATGTTTTTATTTCTTCCCTGGTCATCAACTGCTTCTCTTTCCATAGATCTGACAAGCAAACTATTCTTTGATCTCCTAGTTTGCTTATAATATTTTTATGTCTAAATCCTGTATCCATTTTGATCTTATCTTGGTATAGGGTGTGAGATGTTGGTCTAATCCAAGTTTCTTCCATACTAACTTCCAATTTTCCCTACAGTTTTTATTGAAGAGAGAGTTTTTATCCCAATAGTTGGACTCTTTGGCTTTTTTTTTAGGTTTTTTTTTTTACAAGGCAAATGGAGTTAAGTGGCTTGCCCAAGGCCACACAGCTAGGTAATTATTAAGTGTCTGAGGTTGGATTTGAACCCAGGTACTCCTGACTCCAAGGCTGGTGCTCTATCCACTGCGCTACTTAGATGCCCCTCCACTGCGCTACCTAGCTGCCCCTCCACTGTGCTACCTAGATGCCCTGACTCTTTGGCTTTATCAAACAGTAGATTACTATAATCCTTGCCTACTATTGCACCTAGTCTATTTAGAATAATACACTGATCCACCACTCTATTTCTTAGCCAATACCAGACAGTTTTGATCACTGATGCTTTATAATATAATTTTATATATAATATATAGTATAATCTTTAGATCTAAGCCACCTTCTTTTGCACTTTTTTTCATTAAACTCCTGAAAATTCTTGACTTTTTATTTCTTCATATGAATTTACTTACAATTTTTTTTAACTCATTAAAGTAAATTCTTGGAATTTTTATTGGTAGGGCACTAAACAAGTAGTTTAATCTCAGTAGAATTGTCATTTTTATTATATTAGCTCAGCCTATCCATGAGCAGTTGATATTTGCCCAGTTATTTAAATCTGATTTTATTTGTGTGAGAAGTATTTTGTAATTGTTTTCCATTAAGTTTCTGAGTCTGCCTTGGCAGGTAGATTCCCAAGTATTTAATATAGTCTGAAGTTACTTTGAATGGGATTTCTCTTTCTAGCTCTTTCTGCTGTATTTTGCTAGTCGTATATAGAAATGTTGAGGTTTTATGAGGGTTTATTTTTATCTAGCAATTTTGCTTAAGTTGCTAATTGTTTCTAGTAGTTTTTTAATATGATATTTTAGGATTCTCTGGGCATACCAACATGTCATCTGCAAAGAGTGAGTTTTGTCTCTTCCTTTCCAATCCTAATTCCTTCAATTTCCTTTTCTTCTCTTATCGCTAAAGCTAACATTTCTAATACAATATTTAATAGTAGTGGTGATAATGGGCATCCTTGTTTCACCCCTGATCTTAGTGGGAATGCCTCTAGCTTCTCCCCATTGACTATAATGCTCATTGATGGTTCCAGATAGATACTGCTTATTATTCTAAGAAACAATACATTTATTCCTTCACTCTCTAGTATTTTTTAAAAAGATTTTATTTATTTTGAATTTTATAATTCCCCCCCCCCCCAATTTTTTTCCCTCCCCCCCACCTCCCACAGAAGGCGGTCTGTTAGTCTTTACACTGTTTCCACGGTATACATTGATCTAAGTTGAATGTGATGAGAGAGAAATCATCCCCTTAAGGAAGAAACATAAAGTATAAGAGATAAGTATAAGTATAAGAGATAAGTATAAGTATAAGAGAAAATTACATAATAAGATAACTTTAAAAAATAATTAAAGGTCTTTGGTCTTTGTTCAAACTTCACAATTCTTTCTCTGGATACAGATGGTATTCTCTATCTCAAATATTCCCAAATTATCTCCAATTATTGCACTGATGGAACAAGCAAGTCCATTATGGTTGACCATCACCCCCAAGTTACTGTTTTGTTGTACAATGTTCTTCTGGTTCTGCTCATCTCACTCAGCATTAGTTCATGCAAATCCTTCCAGGCTTCCCTGAATTCCCACCCCTCCTGGTTTTTAATAGAACAATAGTGTTCCATGATAACATATACTGCAGTTTGTTAAGCCATTGCCCAAATGAAGAACATTCACTTGATTTCCAATTTCCAATTCTTTGTCACCTCAAATTCTAGTGTTTTTAGTAAGAATGGGTGCTGCATTTTTTTCAGACTTTTCCAGCATGTATTGATAAAATCATATGATTTCTGATAGGTTTTTTATTGATATAGTTAATTATATTAACAGTTTTCCTAATATTGAACCAACCCTGCATTCCTGGGATAAATCCTACTTGGTCATAGTGTATTACCTTAGTGATGACTTGCTGCAATTATTTTGCTAATGTTTTATTTAAGATTTTCACATCTATATTCATCAGGGAGATAGGTCTATAATTTTCTTTCTTTGTTTTGACTCTTCCCTGGTTTAGGTATCAACACCATATCAGTGGCATAGAAAGAGTTAGATTTCTGTCTTCACCTATTTTTCTTTTTCTTTCTTTTATATTGGCAAGGCAGTGGGATTAAGTGATTTGCCCAAGTTCAGATCAGTAATTATTAAGTGTATGAGGCTGGATTTGAACTCAGATCATCCTGACTCCAGGGCCAGTGTGCTATTCACTGTGCCACAAGCTGCCCCTTCACCTATTTTTCCAAAAAAGTTTATATAGAATTGGAACCAATTGCTCCTTAAATGTTTGGTAGAATTCACATGTGTATCCATTTGGCCCTGGAGATTTTTTCTTAGGGAGTTCAATGATGGCTTATTGAATTTATTTTTCTGAGGTAGGGTTATTTAGATATTTAATTTCCTCTTCATTTAACCTAGATAACATATTTTTGTAAATATTCATCCATTTCACGTAGATTATCAAATTTTATTGGCATACAGTTGGGCAAAATAATTCCAAATTATTACTTTAATTTCCTTCTCATTGGTGGTGGGTTCACCTTTTTCTTTTATGATACTAGCAATTTGATTTTCTTCTGTCTTTTTTAACTCAAATTAACCAGAAGTTTATCAATTTTCTTGTTTTTTCCATAAAACCAATGGTGAGCTTTATTTATTAGTTTTATTTATTCAATAGTTTTCTTGCTTTTGATTTTATTAATTTCTCCTTTAATTTTTAGAATTTCTAATTTGATATTTAATTGGGGGTTTTTAATTTGTTCTTTCTCTATTTTTTTACTTGCATGTTTAATTTGTTGATTTCTTCTTTCTCTAATTTATTCATGTAAACATTTAAAGATATAATATATACCCTGACAACTGCCTTGAATATATCGCATAAGTTCTGGTATGTTGTTTAATTATTGCCATTATCTAGGATGAAATCATTAATTATTTCTATAATTTGTTGTTTGATCCACTCATTCTTTAAAATGAGATTATTTAATTTTCAATTAGCTTTAGTTCTATCTCTCCCTGGCCCATTATTGAGTGTGATTTTTATTGCATTATGATGTGAGAAGGATGTATTCACTATTTCTGCCTTTCTCCATTTGATTATTATCTTTTTATGTTCTAGTACATGGTCATTTTTTGTGTAAGTGCCATGTACTACAGAAAAAAGTATATTCCTTTCTATACCCCTTCAATTTTCTCCAAATGACTATCATGCTTAGGTTTTTCCAACAATCTATTTGCCTCCTTAACTTCCTTCTTGTTTATTTTATGGTTAGATTTATCTAAATCTGAGAGCGGGAGATTGAGGTCTCCTACCAGTAGAGTTTTACTGTCTAGGTCTTCCTGTAACTCATTCAACTTCTCCTCTAAGTGTTTGGATGCTATACCATTTAGTTCCTTTTGTTGTTGTTGTTGTTGTTGTTTTAAGGCTTTTTCAAGGCAAATGGGGTTAAGTGTCTTGCCCAAGGCCACACAACGAGGTAATTATTAAGTGTCTGAGACTGGATTTGAACTCAGGTACTCCTGACTCCAGGGCCAGTGCTCTATCCACTGTGCCATCCACTGCGCCACCTAGCTACCCTCCATTTGTTTTTAAAAGTCAAATCTTTTTTTTTTTGTATCTCCATGAATTCTTTTTTTTTTTTTTTAAGTTTTTGCAAGGCAAACGGGGTTAAGTGGTTTGCCCAAGGCCACACAGCTAGGTAATTATTAAGGGTCTGAGACTGGATTTGAACCCAGGTACTTCTGACTCCACGGCCGGTGCTTTATCCATTACCTCACGTAGCCACCCCTCTCCATGAATTCTTGCTGAGTTTTGTCCAATTTGAATCTTACTTTAAGATATTGTTATATTTTATGTAATTATATTCTCCAGAGTTTCTGTCTTAAGATTTCTTTTCTCCATAGTTGATTGTTATTGTTTTGCTGTTGTTATTTTCCAATTTTCCACCTTTAACTTGACTTTGAAATTTATTTATTGCATTTTTTTTGCCCTTCTGTTTTCACAGCTAGTTCTGGGGTCTTTAAGTTTACAGTACTTCCAAGATGGTGTGATCTAAGGAGAAGTGTGATATTAATCTCTTCTTCTAGTTTCTAGAACTTTCTCAGGAAAGGCATTCCCTCCCTTGTGACAACAAGCACTAGTGGTACTTCTCTGTCCTGAATTGTGACCAGGTACCTAGACACCTGCTCTTCTTCTCTGTAACTGCTATCTGGAACCTGGGCTCCTGCTTCCTTGCAACCACAAATCCTCTTCTATGCATTGGAACTGGGTCCTGGAATTGTGTCATGAGCTTTAGATCTTACAAATAGTTCCTTTTTCTGTCCTCAGTGCCCACATATGGGTCCACTGTAATCTCTTTCTTGCCATGTTCAGTTTCCCGACCATTTCCAGGGGAAAAGAGTTCTTGGTATGACTGCTCCTATTTTTGTCATTACTGCTGCTGCTTCCAAGATGGTTGTTTTATTCCCAATAATTCTCCACCCCAATTTCACAGGCCTTCTGACCTCTCCTGCATTGTCTTGAACTAGAAAAATATTTTATTTTGACCTTTTGATGATTTTGCTGGTCTAGGATTTGATTTGATGTCTTATTTTAAAGGGTTTTTTTGGGAATGTTAGAGAGAAAATGACTAAAATGCTCCCTCTCCTCTGTCATTTTGGCTCCATCTCAAGCTAGATAATTCTTGGGTAGGGTCTTGGCAATGAGTATAAGTTACTTATGGAGCACATGAGCTAAGAATCACCAAAGAATTACCCCTTCAGAGGTGAATTTTCTATCTATAGTCAATCATGATCTATTCAGATAGTTGTGGAGTTAATATTTGTGGGAAAAATAGTAATCTACTATGGTGAAAGGGAAGCTCAAGAAAGAAAATCTGAAGAATAACTATGGATATTGAGTTTAAGGATGAACCTCTGCATTACCACTCCAAGGTCTAGTTCACCTTTACTCCTGAGTATCTAAACAGCTTTGCTGCTATTCAGTGATTTTTGGTCCTGACCAATGTAACATTTTTAGAAGGTAAAAGATGATGTTTAAGACTTGAAGTGTGATGATAGTCAACATATGCTCATGATAACAAATTCCTGGGTTTTCCATAAAGTTATATGACTTTTTTGGAGTGGATAGATGGAGGTCCTATGATTTCAACATTGTGGTAGAATAAATCTACTAGTGCAGATCACCACCTTGTCTAGAACTTATTGTCTTAGAGAGTTACTTCGGAGCACTGAGAATTTAAGTTATTTGTCCATTATTATTTCAGTAGTTCATTTCAATGGTAGGACTTAAGTCTAGGTTTTTTAATCTTTTTTTTTGCAAGGCAATGGGGTTAAGTGACTTGTCCAAGGTCACACAGCTAGGTAATTATTAAGTATCTGAAGCTGGATTTGAACTCAGGTACTCCTGACTCAAGGGCCAGTGCTCTATCCACTGCGCCACCTAGCTGCCCCAGGTTTCTTAATCTTAATTCCAGGAATCTATCCATTTTGGAAGCATGACAGGAAGTTTTTGGGTATAATGGAATCATAAAACTTCAGAGCTAAAAATGACCTGAGAGTGGTAGGAATAGAATGGAAAGGGCATTGTTTTGGAACTCAAAGCATTTAGGTTTGAATTCCAGCTTTTGACCCTTACTGGCTGAATAATTGTCAATGGACTGAAGATGGGCACTGAGATCCCTTCTAATCCTCCAATTTTGTGATCTCCAATAGTCATTTAACTTTATTTAGCTTTAGTTTCCTCATCCATGAAAAGGACATGTGTATTATACTATGTATTCCACTGGAACATTAAGCATCAAATGAAATATTTTACTGAAAGTGTACTATAATTGTAAAGCACAATATAAATGTCAGTTCTTTAGTCTCAGAATGTATCCATATCACATAGTTTATTTTTATTTTTAAAGTTTTATTGTGAATTTGACAGTCACCAGCAAACATAATAATTTTCATATTCAAAGGACATAAAGAAGTTTGAAATGAAACTATGAATCTCCCCTGTAAAAGTTGTTTTTTAACAAGTATATAACATATTTAATGTGGTAGTAACAGCACTGCTATTCTTTTGTCTGTGATCCTTCCTGAATTTTCTTCTATTTTCAACTATTTAAAAAATGTTTAATCAATGTTCTTTACTTTCTTTTCTTTTTTTCTTTTGCATCAATATCACCTCCCCCTTAGAATTTCTTTTAAGTCTCCACAATACTTCAGGCTGTCAAAAAAGAAAAGCAAAAGACAGCTCTTGTCCTTTAGGAGTGCCAACAAAATTCATACTTTGATAAGAAAACAGGTGTAGTCAAGCAAAATACATTCATGTTGTATTGTGTATGAAGTATGTGCATACCACACACACAGAAATGTCACACTAAATAGTACTATATAACATGTTTTGGTGGATACAGGGTAGGCCAGGAAGTCAGGAAGACTTGAATTCAATTCTAAACCATACTAGTTCTATGACTAAGGATTAATCATTGAGCCTCTCAATGTCCCCAAGTAATTCTCTGAGGCCATAACTTAGAACTAAATTGCTGATCTGCACTAGTGGGATGAGTTTCCTTACTGGGAGCCCTTCACATTGATGGAAGAGATTCATGAAAGACAACATTATTCCCAACTACCTTGTATCTGCTATAAGATAACTTAAAGTTCATAAATGTGAAGCTTTTAAAATTTAATTTTATTTATGCTTATTTTGTATCATTAATATAATTTAGTTTATTATTTTTATTTTAGGCACAGAGGCATATTTCAAGTCTTATAGTGATAAGAAAATAGACTCTCTGAATATTCCCTATGACTACACATCCTTGACACACTATAGCAAAAATGCCTATCCAAAGGGACTAAGCCCAACAATTGTGACAAAAGACCCTTACTTCATGGATGTGATTGGGCAACGAATGGATTTCAGTGCTTTTGATGTCAAAAGAGTGAATCAACGCTACAACTGCTGTGAGTATCCTGTCCTCTAGGGTAACCATGACTGTTTCTTCCTATTCTGTCAGGAAAAGTTTCCCTTCATTGGTCCCTGTATTTAGTTATAATGAAAAATGAGAGAACAATTAGAATTGAATCTGCATTGTGGCAACATGATGTTTTAAGTAGGCAGTTTGGGGCAGTAGATTTGAAATTAGCAAACCAAGAACCAAGTCATGGTTCTGCCATCAATTGTCCATGTCACTTTGAGCAAGCTAATTACCTCAATTTCCTCCCCTATAAATAGGGGAAATATTTTTACCAGCATTCTCTGAGATTTATTTTTGTATAAATTATAAATCACCATATAACTGTGACCTATGCTTGGACTATGCTTATTGGAATCAACTCCTAGTGAGAAAATTCTCCCTGACAATGTAGTTCAATGCTTATTCTACAATTTATAATTTTGGAGTGTTGCCTTGGGGTACTGAGAGGCTAAAGGAATTATCTAGATGAGAGATAAGAATCCCCCCCCCCTTTTCTTTGTGTCCCTGTACTTAGCACAGTGCCTAGCTTTAGAGCATTCAATGCTAGTTGACTGGCTAACTGACTAACTCAGTTTTTATGTGTCAGAAACAGAAGTTTATCATAAAGAGTCCTGATTTCCAAGCTAGTCCCCAAATTCTATAGCAGAGGAGTACAACTTTTTGGCTCTTCCGGGTCACATCATCCCAAAAAAACTTGTCAAGGGTCACACATAATCTTGACTTCCATACCTTTTTGTTGGAAGATGTGGCCCAGAAGAGTTAAAGGTTGGACACTCCTGCTCTACACTGCACTGACTCCCTTAAATACTGTTGGCTGCATTGTAGACTGAAAAGTATTTTTCTTTTAAATATATCTTCTTGATTGGAACATATCTGATCCTTTGTGGGGTATGGATTGATATTTTTCCTTGGGAATTTGGCATCAGAATTTATCCACCATACAGACAGGTTTCTGAAGGACTGCTACAGAACCAGGAATACCTATATCTGACATATTGAGAACTGTTTTCAGACAGCAAGTATTTGGATGACAATGATAAATGCAAATGTCTAAGGAGGAGAGATAGAAAAAAGCTGGACTATTGCTCAGTCAGCTCAGTAATTTCAGGAAGATAGAAAGAAATAGACATTGACTCAACATATCCCTTAAAAACATCTCAAAGTAGGGCAGCTGTACTAAACTGCTGCTTTCTTTTCTATTTTGATTATGTGAGCTGGCATTAATCAGAACTATTCAGGGCACTCAACTCATTGCCCAAGACATGCTCATCTCCATTTTCCCTTCAATGCCTTCCTTCCTCAGTTCTCTTATTCAAAGAACTAAAAAGCTTACCATATTGACTAGAGAATTATTCAATGATTTTTGTCTTCTGTAGCTTCTTCCCTAACCTTTATGGATTCGTGTGATTTTGAACGGGAAAATATCTGTGGCATGATTCAAAGCTCAGAAGATAATGGTGACTGGCAGCGGGTTTCACAGGTGCCTGGTGGACCTGACACTGATCAAACATACCTGGACATGTGCATAGGTAAGTACCAGGAGTTGATTCTTACATACATTTCTTAGACCTCTTAACATTTGTCTTTATCAACTTAGTCATGCCCTAGGATCACAGATTTAGAGCTGCAAGGAACTTCAGAGGGCATCTAGTTCAACCTCTTCATTTTACAGCCAAGGAAATAGATGTTCACAGAGGTTAAGTGTCCAGGGTCACACAGGTAGGAAGTGCTCCAGGTCTCCTTGATTCCCAATCTAGGAAGTTTATTTCTGATGCTTAATGAAAGAAGCTAAATGTTGTCTAAAGGAAGAACGGGGTCTTATTTCTAAGATCTATCATTTTTATTAGACTTATTATTTAGTTTTAGACTTATACTAAGAACAGATTGGAAATTTGATTTATTGCTATAGCAAATTAAAATGATTAAAGTCTCTTCCCTTATCTTCCTGCAACTGCAACAGCTTACTGATTATGGACAGTGGGGAGGTGGAAAGGACAGTGACTTTGGTATGATTGGGTTCTAGGTTTGAATTCTACCTATTATTTTACTATCTATAAGTCACTTAATCTCTTTGAATTTTCCTTTTTCTAAATGAAGAGCTTGGCCTCAGTGACCTCAGATGTCCCTTACAGCCCTAGATCTTTGGTCTCTAGTTCAGATCCTCGAATTTCAACCTAAGGAGAGATTTCTTCAACAATTGTGTTCCTGTGTGTATATGCTTTGTGTGTGTGTGTGTGTGTGTGTGTGTGTGTGTGTGTGTGTGTGTGTGTGTGTTTGTAGGAGGATTGTGAGAGGAGGTGAATAGTTGTGACTGTGCCCATTCCTCAGGAGTTCTCCTAGTGATAAGTGAGTGGAAAGGAGAAAAGGTGACAGGATGAGGAGGACAAGGAATCAAAGTCTCAAATCCCCTTCATATTCAGGACAACTTAATGCTTACAGTTACTTCCCTGTTTACCCATTTAGGTCAGGCAATTCTGTTTGCATTAAGCGACATGTCCAATTTGAAGGTATTATCTGAGAAAACATAAATTGTAGAAGGGATTTTTCTTTGCAGTTCTGCAAGGTATTTCACTAGACCCTTTACTAGACATTGCACAAGAGGAGAAATACATAGCATGCAATTTCTTTTTTTTTCTCTTTTAGTTTTTGCAAGGCACTGGGGTTAAAGTGGCTTGCCCAAGGCTACATAGCTAGGTAATTATTAAGTGTCTGAGGCCAGATTTGAACTCAGGTACTCCTGACTTCAGGGCTGGTGCTCTATCCACTGCATCACCTGGATGCCCCTCATAGCATGCAATTTCCCAGGAAAAGATGTGGTTGTGTGTGTATGTATGTATGTATGTGAGTGTGTGTGTGTGTGTGTGTGTGTGTGTGTGAGTGTGTGTGTGTATGCCTGTGTATGTGATAAGTATATTATATTTTTCTTGGAAAAATTTGATCTTCATGAAAATGGGTAAAAAACCTACAAGTACAAAAATACTTATAGTAGCTCTTTTCATGGTGGCAAAAAATTGGAAACTGAGGGGATGCCCATCAGTTGGGGAATGGCTGAACAAATGAATATGATGTAAAACTATTATTCTATAAGAAATCATGAGGGATGGGACTTCAAAATAACTTGGAAAGACTTGCATGATTTGATGTTGAGTGAAGTGAGCACAACCAGAATAATTTGTACACACATCAGCAACATTGAGTGATGGTCAACTATGATGGACTTGTTCATTTCAGCAGCACAATAATCAAAGACAATTCTTTTTTTTTATTTGTTTTGTATTTGCAAGGCAATGGGGTTAAGTGACTTGCCCAAGGTCACATAGCTAAATAAGTATTAAATGTCTAAGGACAGTCATCCTGATTCCAGGGCCAGTGCTCTCTCCACTGGGTCACCAAACTGCCCCATCAAAGACAATTCTAAAAGACTTTTGATGGAAAATGCCATTCATATCCAGAGAAGGAACTGTGGAGTTTAAATCAGACCAAAGCTTATTATCTTCAATTTTTAAAAATCGTCTTAAGAATTATTTTTTTTGTAATTTTTTTTCCTGTTTTGCTTTGATTCTTCTTTTACAACATGATTAATATGGATCTATTTTTAACATGATTGTACATGTGTAACATATTTTAGATTGCTTTCTTTCAGGGGGAGGGAGGGAGAAAAATGTAAAACTCAAAACCTTGCAAAAATGATTGTTGAAGACTACCATTGCATGTAGTTAGAAAAAAATAAATTAATAAAATATTAGAAACAAAAAGATTTGATCTCAGGTGATTGAAGAAAGGGGAAAAATCTTGGCAAATGACATTTCATTTATTCTGCTGCACATTTCTCTCTGCAGTTTGGTTGGGTTAAAGTGTTCTTAAAATAACACATTGCTAGTCCCAAACCTGTCATCTCTGATTCTGGTAACAAACATGTAAAATCAGATGCTAAAACTTAGGTTTGTTAGACTAAATTGAATGGTCACATCAAGACACTAAAAGAGACCGAATTCTAGGACTCTAGTGGGGGGTGTCTCAAAGGCATCTTGTTCAATCCTTTCATGTTATAGTTGAGTAAATTGTGCTAGAGGGAGATAAGTGATTTATTCAAGGTCATGGGGTCAGTGTCAGAGGTGGGTTCTGAATGCATGTCCTCTGACTGTTGAGATGATGTTCTTTCCACTCTAAAATTATTAGTATCACTTCTTTATAAACTGTCTGGAGTTTAAGGATAGGACCATCAGAGTTACCTTTCTTAAACTTCTCAGGAATGATCATTGTATAGTTAAGGAGAATTTGATAAGTGAAGGGACAAATTGCTCCTGTGTTCTGGTGGTGGGGAAAACAGGAAGGTAAAAGAATACAGGGGAAGACTGAAGCAAGTCTCTGACTTCAAGGATTTTTTGTTTTCCTTTTGTTTTGGAATTGTTATTACTTAAAATCAGAGATAATTGGTTAAGATTTTTTTCCTTCTACAAATATATTGTATTTTCTATAAAATGTGAACTCCTAGAGGGCAGGGACCATATTTCATTACATCTAAGTGTTTACTTTGAACATAGCCAGTACTGAGTAAAACCTTATAAAATAACTCTTATGTAGCTAGTTAAGAAGAAAATAACTCTCTGACTAGTCCCATGAGGCAAATTAAATAGAATTATAGTGATGACACATTAGAGCAGAGATAAACTTTGATAACCTCTAGCCCAAGTTTTACAGTTTTAGAAATCTGAGGATTTTTATAAATAAGAAAACTGAGGTTATGAAAAGATAAATGATTCACGCAATTTGGATTCCTCTGAACTGGTTGGTTCATTAGGGAAACTGAGCCAGACATATCCCTGGGAATAAAATAATAATTTATAAAAGCCCCACATCCTCCATCAGTTTACATTACTGCACTGGCATCTGAAGGTAGAATTCAAGAGAAACAATATGGTGCAGGAGGACACCAAACTGGAAATCAAAGGACTTAGGTTATGCCTGGGGACTGAAAGACAAGTTCAAGCATGGCCTTAGATGCTTACTAGCTCTGTGACACTGAGCAAATTGCTTAATCTCTGTTTGCAGCAGTTTTTCCATTTGTAAAATAAAAGCATTGGGAGCACTTGCATGCCAGGGTTGCTAAGAATCATGAGATAGCTGTATAATTCTTAGCTAGTAGTAAGCATGAAATGAATGTCAGTTATTAATATTTTCAACATCATGATTGGCTAGTGTGGCACAAGAATTCAGGAAGAGTGTCACTCAGGATCCTATTTTCTTCACAATTACTATTTCTGTAATCCTTGATACTGAGGTGAATTTACCTTTTCTGAGACAATATTAAAATATTTGACTGATAGGATGTAATATGATATTGACATAATGGCCCTTTTAATAGTATTATGGCTCAGTTTCCCCCCCTTGCTAAATGTGGTTAGGAGCTGTGTAAAAGTAGTGTTTTGTTATTATAAATATTGGTTTTTTAAATATAAATTCACTAATTGGTTAATATTTTGTTTAGCATAAACTCAGTCAGTTACTTTTCCAGGTGCTGACTCTGTAGATTGTAAGAAGTAAAAAAAAATCTTGAGCTTATGATGGTTTCATGTATTAATGTTAAGTACACCTACCTGTAAAATTTCCCTTTTGGGGTCAGTTTTCAAATCTCAAGTCTCTTTTCTGCCTTCTCCCAGGTTCCTGTTTCTTTATGTACTTCAATAGCAGTTCTGTGAACATTGGGGAAAAGGCAATCCTGGAAAGTCGATTATTTTATCCCAAGAGAAAGTTTCAGTGCTTGCAGTTCTTTTACTACAATAGTGGTAACAAAAATGACAAACTCAGGATCTACATCAGGCAATATTTCACAGGTCATCATCAAGTCTCTCTTAACCTGATGGGTGAAGTAAAAGGTATGAGATTTCATTCTTGGGGAAATTAAGCTTGACTTTTATTTAAGACCTTTTGTAACTCTTTTCTTCTCTTTCCTCAGCATGTCAGAGGCTTTCTTCTTTTATAATATAATTCTTTTCCCTCCCAAGAAGGCATAATGTATAATGATATCCAAAGGAGATAGTCATAGAACATTAACAAGGAAGGATTGGTTTTATGAGGAGTTAAAGAAAATTTTTTTTGACAGTTGAAGAAATAAAAAAGGGGATGCAAACAACTAAATTACACTGAAGAAGTTGAAGCATTTATTGAATGACCATATTGGGTGATTTTGCAGCTAGAATAAATAATTTAGAAAAGGGATGGTAGAGGACCTGTTATTTCCTTCTTCAGTCTAAGTTTGCAATTTTTTAATGAGTTAGTTACCACTCTACACACAGAATGGAGAGGTAGATGAAGTAATGAGGCTAGAGATGAGTTTAAATCCAACCTCAGATACTGAGTGCCATTGGGCAAGTCTCTTAACCTCTACGTGACTTCATTTTTTCAACTGTAAAATGAAGATAAGAATAATTACTTCCCCAAGCACATAGTAAATGCTTCATAAAGACTTACTCCTCCTTTTCCTATGTCAATAGGTTAGGTAAAATCCTCAGATATAAAGACATTAAAGAGAGTTGCTAGAGGAAGAATTTTTATGTAGTAATTTTTCTAAGTATTGGTACATTAACACTGGGGAACTAGTACTAAATTTGCCTAATTTGTTCCCAAAGAATGCATACATCTGTAGGATTTTTGAGGTAGTAAGATCTAAAAGTTCTTAGGTTAAAAAATATTAACAAGCACATGGAATGTTTAGGACATGATGGGGCTATAAAAAGACATCCAGGAAGGTTCTACTTCTATCACTACACTTTGAAGATCATACTGCAAGAGATAAACAAATATCATGGTAGAGCAACAAGGATGATGGATGAGGAATCTGAGGACCTGGGTTCAAATTATGCCATTTCCTAGCTGATAGTAAGGGGACGTCATCTACCTCCTGTCAGCTTTAACTTTGTCATCTATAAAATGAGTGAGTTCTCTATAGAGTCCTTTCTAACTCTAATTCCATGGTCCTATTGGTACATTCTTTTAAAACAATCTTTAATGTGACTATCAGAAGTAAGTGTAAGACTAGGAGGGCCATTGTCTTGATTCAGTATATTATTTCAAAGACCTGAGTTCAAATCTAATCTCAGACACTTGTGACCTGTTTGACCCTGGGCTAGAAATTTAAGCTCCATCTGCCTCAGTTTCTTCATCTGGGATTAGGGAATAATAGATGCTTACTAAATGCTTAAAAATAAATTCATTTTCCTGGGACCAGGTAAATTCCACAAATATCAAAATATTGGTGAGAGCTTCAAGATTTCAGAAAGTAATCTTTATAAGGATTCGTAGTGTTCTGTGTATTATCACTGGGAATCAGGTAGCAAACTTTGGTATTGTTGGGAGAATTAAAGCTTTTTGCAAACCTTATATAAATTCTAACTATTATTATTATTGTTTCTTATATTCTTGTGCACAGGACAGATATAAAACTTAAAAGTTGAATATAATTGTTTGCTCAGTCCTTCACACCTGGAAAGGTATAGGAAATTTCATATGTTACTAAAAATGTGCTTAAGCATTTTTTCAGCTTTTATGATATGCTGTGAAATAAAATGTTTGAATTGGAGAATCGATAGAATCATGCCATAAGAACACTATTGACTTATTTAGTCTTGGAGGCTATTATTAACTATTCTTATTCCTTAGTACATGACTCAGAAATTGACTGATTTTAAAAACCCAAGTGGTTTTCTTCTGTTCTAGATGTACCCACTGGGAGTTGGCAACTCTATCATGTATCATTGGCAGCCACCAGCAAATTCAGGGTGGTGTTTGAAGGAACTCGAGGAACTGGCCCATCAGCTGGTGGTATTTCCATTGATGACATCAACCTTTCAGAAACTTGGTGCCCTCATCATATCTGGAGGATAAGCAATTTCAAGAAAATCCTTAACTCAAAGGGAATCATCTATAGTCCTCCATTTTATTCTCCTGCAGGCTATGCCTTTCAGGTTGCGTTAGATGTACGTACTCATAATTGTGCGGGGATATATTTCTCCCTGATCTCTGGAGCCAATGATAAAAAATTACAATGGCCATGTGCATGGCAACAAGCTACAATGACACTATTGGATCAAAATCCTGATATTCGTCGACGCATGTCACATGAGAAGAGTGTGACTACAGATCCATTCAAGACATTAGGTATGGGATTTTTTTCCTTATTGCTAACACAATATATTAATTTCCATGGGAAAGTGGAAAGAGAGAGAAAAAGGGATAACAATGCCACTAATCAATCAGAGACCACTAAAAGATTTGGTACAAGATCCCAAAGTCTTTAAAGCAGGGGAACTTGTAGGTAACATTGCCATGGTTGCAGGGAGGTGAGTGTCAAGAATGATGGGCCCTAAAAGCTCCATCAGAGAAAACTAAACTGAGAAGAGTGGCCACATGAGAAGTATTGACTGATTCTAAAGGTAATTACTCCCCCCAACTTATTCTCAATTTCTGATTTATATCCCATTCTTCATTCTTGGTCATTTAACTACCCTACCTACTCTTGCTGAAAATGAACTACCCTAGTTACTTGAGGGTTGGATATGATAGTTTTATAATTCAGTTCTTGATTAGAAAAAAAACCCTGCTTATATTATTTTTTATTCCAGGTGCCAAAATTGTTTTATGTTCTTTTTAAAATTAAAAATATAATTTATTTTTAACATTTATCTAAAATATTTTTTGAGTTCTGAATTCTCTCCATCTCTCTTTCCCTCTCCCAAGAAGGCAAAAAATATATCAGTTATACATTTAAAATCATGCAAAATACATTTCCAAAATAAACATATTGCAAAAAAGCAAGAAAAATAGAAAAAATGAAAAAAAATTATGCTCCAATCTGTATTCTGACTCTGTCAGTTCTTTTTCTGGAGGTGAATAGCATTTTCATCATAATTCCTTCATAATCTTCTTGGATTGCTGAGAATGGTTAAGTCATTTACAGTTGATCATTGAACAATATTGCTATTATCCTGTTCGATATGCTCTTTGTTCTGCTCACTTCACTTTGCTTGAGTTCATTTAAATCTTCTGGGGCTTATCTGAAACCATCCTACTTATTATTTTTTATAACACAGTAGTATTCCATCACAATCAGGTACCACAACTAGCTAAGTTGTTCCCCAAATTTCACCTCAATTTCCAATTTTTTGCCATCACAAAAAGAGCTTCTTTAAATACACACACACACATATGTAAATGTATATCTATGTAATTTGTACATTTAGGTCCTATATTTACAGTCACACAGAAGGGAATGCAGTTGTCTTCCATAGAATCAATCGATTCCTTCCTAATTTCCTCAATCCATTTTGAATGGTACTGAGTAAATAAAAGAGGTCCTATTAAGGTCAGAACATATAGCATGATAGAAATAGTGCTCTCTGTATGATCCTGGGCAAATCAAATTATATCCCACTCTAGTTGCACTACAGTAGTGATGATTAATTCAGCCTATACAACAGGCCAGTTCAATTTACTATGTATTCCTCCAACTTCAAGTTGGGATAACAAACTCCAGAAATCTAACAGAGAAAGTCATAGGCCAGAAGCACCATTTAGTTGCTTTATAACTTTATGCTTACACTATTATACCATTGTCTGTGTTTTTCTAAACTCACAAAATCTAATCTTGACATAACCCAGAAATATGAATTGCTTTTTCAGATAATGATGATGAAGTCTATTTTTGGGACACGCCTTATAAAGTAGGAGTGGAAGCAACTTTCCCTAATGGAACATTATATTATAGAAGTCGGGGATTTGGAACCAGTACCTACATAACGCACAAATGGCTGCAAAGCAGAGATTTTATCAGAGGAGATAATGTTTACTTCCTTTTGACAGTAGAAGGTATGTTAATACAAGGTGGCTCTGCTTTTGAGAATATTTTTCTTTATGTGGCAAGAGGTGACTTTCTGTGTAGTTTGTATTCTTTTCAAGTGCAAGATTAAGGCATCAAAATATAGTTCATATTTAAATTTAAATTGCTCTCATGTTTTATTAATCAAAATCATAATTTAGTTCATATTAAGCATATCTTGCAAGAAGCAATGTGGCATAGAAGATAGAGAGCTGTCATCAGAGTCAAGATGACCTGGGTTCAAGTTCTACTTCCTTCTTATATTGGCCATATGATCCTGGCCAAAATCCTTTGCCTATTGTGCATCAGGGATCTTCCCAAACTAATAAAGAAAAGCTGTCAATATGTATTCATAGAAGGAGTTTCCTCACTGTGAGTTCTGTATGCTGATGAAATTATAGATTTACACCAAAACACTCACTACTCCTGAAAGCCTCTTCTGGAACTCACCTGTTAAATGAAGGTGATGGGACTGTCTTAACTTAAGGTTCCTATCTCTAACATACTCTACTCTTTGATCCTCTTGACTTAAGATCTGATAAGAAGAGGTCTTATTGTTAGCAAGTGGCCCAATTCAAAATACTGGGACATTTTTACTTTCATATGTTTAATAGAAGGAAAACCAGATTCCATCTCTCGGCATGCATCCCTTAGCATTTTCCTATTCTAGAGGGAGATTAAATGTTTCTATAGACAATAAAATTGATAGTTTCACCAATTCTTGTTTTAATTTTGTTTTTTGTGTCATGTGGCACATGGTAGGTGCTCAAGACACAGATGATTTCTTAAAAATGTGTTAGGACTGAGCAAATACAGATTTAGATCTACTAGTATCCCACAGTGCAAAACTTCATGAAACATATACTATGTCTTTCTGCATTGTCCATGACTTCTATGATATGATCATCCAACTTCCTCTGAAAGACCTCCAGGAACTCATCCTTCATATTTTCTTTCATCTGCTCTGCTAATATCTTTTTTGCATTTAAATATTAAAATATTTTAAGGGTAGGGACAGGTAATTTTTTCCTTTTTTTTTGTATCGTTGGTACTTAGCATCAAGGCTGGTACAAAGTAAGTGTTTAATATTAACTAATGATTATTGACTAATTCACTCAGCCTTACTTTCTACAGGACTCTTAAGTGTTCTGCCAAGTCCATAATTCTTAAACTTCAGACCTCATCACCTCTATCTGTGTATTCTTTTCTCCTTTAGATATATCATACCTTCTTGTCACTGAGCCATCACTTAGACCTACAGAGGCACTAGTCCAACCTCCCATAAATCCCTGTGCAAACTTCACCTGTCAGAATGATGGTATTTGTGTTACCCGCAAGGACAAAGCAGAATGCAGGTAAAAAGACAGCTTGGTATCTCATGCAAACTCTAATTTATTTGGCTTCTTTGTGAAATGTTTCCAATTAAAAAAAGGGGGTTTGAGAGTTGATAAAAAGTAGTGTCTCCCTCCTCCCACTTTAAACTTCAATTATAGAATCTTATGATCATAGACTTAGAACTGGATAGATATGCCAAATGTTTCATCTCAAAATATGATCTTTTCCCAACACCCTTTTCTCTTCCCCACTTCCATTTTATTTTCCTTCTTCCCAGTCATCTATGCTCCCAACCATGCTATTATTGTTGTTATTATTATTATTATAATTATTATAATTATATTATTATTATTTTACTTACAGACAGAACAAGTCAGACTTGTTCAGGGTCACACAGCTAGTGCTTGAGGGTCAAATTTGAACCTGGGTCCTCCTGACTCCAAGACTGGTGCTCTAGTCTCTTCTCCATGTTGCCATTATTGATTCTTTACTTAACTTACCTCAGACAGCCAATTTGATGCTAGGCTTTTTGTTTCTACCCTCAGAACATCTTTCATATTCCTTCCCCTTTCTTTCACTCACAATCCTGCCACCATGATGAAGACCTTCATCACCTCACACTTGAGCTGTTGTAATAACCTGGTCATGGTCTTTTCTTCATCTTCTGTCTATGTTTTAGTCAGTGGCCAAAATAATCTTCCTAAAGTTCAGATCTGACTTCCTCATTCCACCCAGGAAACTGTATGGCTTCCTATTACCTCCAGTGGCAAATACACAATCCTTAGTTGTTGTTTTTTTTGTTTTTGATTTTTTAGGGCTTTTATTTTTTTGCAAGGCAATGGGGTTAAGTGGCTTACCCAAGGTCACATAGCTAGGTAATTATTAAGTGTCTGAGGTTGGATTTGAACTCCGGTCCTCCTGAATCCAGAGCCAATGCTCTATCCACTGCACCTCTTAACCGCCCCAGTTTCTTTTTAAGTCCTTTATACAGACCCCTTCCTAATCTTTCCAGTCTTCCTTCACTTTATACTCTTCACACTCTGTACACTGATCCTCATGTACTGCCCTCCATTTCCTGCCTCCATGCCTTTTCCTGGGGTTCCTAATTTCTGAAATACATTTCCTTACTTTTACCTCTGGGCTTCTCTGATTTCTTTTAACACTCAGCTTAAATCTCTTGAATCTTTTGAAAGAAACTTTTCCTGGTCTATCTGTTCTGCTCCTCCCACTGCTAATGCCTTCCTTATAAAATTATCACCTATTTACACTGTATGTTTGCAGTTGATTGATGTTATTTCCTTCCCTAGAATGGGAACTCCTTCAGGGAAGAGACCATATTTTTACTTTTCTCTGTACTTGGTATAATGTTTGGTTTCTAGTAAAATAAATGTTTATTGATCAATTGAATCCATCTATTCCTGTGAAATGAAAAATGTGTTTTTTTAATTCAAAAAAAGGTCAAGATTTTGCCTTGACAATATAGGGAAATGGTTAACATTTCCATTCAAACTATGAGAATGAAAAAAACATACTTATTGAACTTTAGTGTAAGGCTAGGGATGAATCAATAATGCAGGATGATTTGATAAAAAGAATATAGAATTAGAAGCCAGAAATCCTTGGTTCAAGTTCCATTTCTTTCACCTTCTCTGAACTTCAATTTCTTCATCATAAAAATGAGTATGAAGCTTTAAAGAGTTTGATCTAACAATATACACAGGAAAAATATATAGCTAATGAATGACTGTTCCCAGATTTATGATACACAGTTACTGATTTGATCTATCAGTACATTTATTTTGGAAACACTCTGCAGATGGATAGCAAATTGACCCTACAATTTATGAAGAAGAAGCAAATAGCCGGGGATATTTTTTAGAAATTCTATGCACTTTGAACAATCCTCAGTTGTTCTCAAAACCAAAATCCCAACTTTTTTTTTAAATCAGCAGTATTCTTCCAGTGAAACAATATAACTATGAATCATAAAATGTAGCAATCTCTAAAGGATTAAAAATCACAAGAAACTGTTAAATGTTACAAAGATATGTGTAGTAGAGATAAGTAGACTGTGACATGTTATCAACTTGTGCACAAAAAGTGGTACAGAAGGCCATCCTGTCCCAGATGCATCATCAGAAAAGGAATTGGGTGAGCCATGTTGAAAAGTAATGAACAAAAGATGGATGTTGTGGCTATTGTAATGATATCTACATATTTCTTAGATTAAAAATTGAAAAATTAATAAGCATTTATTTTATCTCCCTGACACCTAACTATTTATTGAAGAAAAAGAGTCAGATCTTGAAATAAATATGCTTAGTCAAGCAAAACAAATTCTTATATTGATCCTTTCCAAAAATCTAAGATTCATTCTGGCCATCTCCTCTCCTGATGATGCATCAGGACCGGGTGGCACAGTGTTAGAGCACTGGCTCTGGAATCAAGGGGACCTGGATTCAAATCCAGCCTTAAACACTTGACACTTTCTAGATTTGTGACCTTGGGCAAGACACTTAATTCTAATTGCCTAGCATCTAGGGTCATCTCAGTTGTTCTGATTTATATCTGGCCACCGGATATATATCTGGAGATGGTTATAGAGGAGAAAGTGAGGCTAGTGACTTTGCATAACACCCCTCACTCCAGTCTAATTCATGTACTTGTCATGGCATCACCTTTCTGTTGTCATGGTATTCTTCAAGAATGAAGGACAATGGGGCAGCTAGGTGGTGCAGTGGATAAAGCACTGGCCCTGGAGTCAGGAGTACCTGGGTTCAAATCCATTCTCAGACACTCAGACACTTAATAATTACCTAGCTTTGTGGCCTTGGGCAAGCCACTTAACCCCATTTGCCTTGCAAATAAAACACCTAAAAAAAATGAAGGACAAGCAACAACAACATCTCCAGGATGATGGCCTTCTGTGTCATTTCTTAAATGCAAATTATTGTTGAATTTTAGTATGTTACAGTCCTATGTTAAGAAAACACAGGGTGTAGATATCAGCTATAGAAAGATGATACTTCCTTTAAAAAGAAAAATGGTTATATATATATATTATTAGAGTAGAGGATCAATAAATCAGTCAACACATATTGATTAGGCATCTATTATGTACTCTGCATTGTGATGAGTATATAAGTGCAAAGAACAAAGCATTCTTTGCTATCAATGAGTTTCCATTTTAATGGGGGGAGGTAACAACTATATTAAAATGATATATGGCAAGAATATAGAGTGAATAAGAATAAATATATGCAATAGAAATAAATGTAAGTTTTTGACAGGGAGGTCCTCATAGTTAGGAATAGTAGGAAAGGTTTTTTGCAGAAGATGGTACCTGAATTGCATCTTACAGGAAGAGGGAACTTTGTAAGATAAGGATAGGAGGGAGAAATTTCCGGGTATAGAGATGGCCAGTGCAAAGGGAAGAAGAGAGACCAGGAGTGGGAAAAGAAGCATTATATATATTAGGAACAGAGAGGAGAGAGTTTGATTGACTCTAACATGGCAGGAAGTGGAAGCATCATCCAATAAAATTGGCAAGATATGGTGGGAGCAGATTGTGTAGGGCTTTACTAAACAGTGAAATTATAATGTGTCCTCGAGGCAATAGGAAGCCAGTGGAATTGGGTAAATATGAGAGTCACAGTCTACAATTAGGAAAATTACTTTGGCAATGGAGTGTAGGATGTATTGGAGGGTAAGAGATGAGGGGTAGGAAGACCAATTAGACTATGGAATATCAAGTTCTGACTCTGATACCTGTTGGTCATGTGACTTTGGACTGGTCACTTTTGTTCACTGGGCCTTAGTTTCCTCTTCTTTGAAATAAGGAGGTTGGACTAGATTATCTCAAAATCTCTTCTAGCTTAATTTTATGATTCTATCCACATGAGTTCTTTCAGATACATGAAACTATGCTTCTTTGAAGGGAAAGATTACAACTGTGCAACATGTACACAGTCTGATGGATATGTGCATTGGGGAGGGTGGAATGTTGCTTGGGATATGTGCTGCAGACAACAGTCATATCTTGGAATTTTTTCCAATACCATCCAGAAAGGAATTTCATTCTTCTTGACTCACTGTATCCTTGTGGTTTCCATAACAGGTCACTGCTATGGATCCTGCAGACATCTTCCAGATTTAGATATATTCAACATTTTCAGTATTATTGGCTGCTCTGGCAACCAATGAATTGCTGCATCTTTCCCAAAGTTAGGGAAGGGATGATACATGACTTTCTCTCTCCTATAGATGTATCTTAGGTTCCCAAATATTCTAGTTAGAAATTATACAATTCAATATATTAAACTCAACAAATATGTGTTTTTCCAGTAGCCTTTCCACAGTAGCCATTCCACATTTTGTACAAGAATACTTGAATAAAAGAAAAAAATTAAAGAAAAAAGTGAAAAATAGCATGCTTCAGTCTGTAATCAATCAATATCAGTTCTTTTTCTGTAGGTGGGGAGTATGCTCCATCATTAATCCTTTGGTATTGTCTTGAATCATTGTGTTACTGAGAATAACTATAATTCACAGTTATTTACTGAACAATATTGCTGTAACTGTGTACTACATTCTGATTCTGTTCACTTTACTATTCATCAGTTCACGTAAATCTTTCCAGGTTTTGGTGAAATTACCAGCTTATCATTTCATATAAAATATAATAATATTACATCATAATCATGTACCACAATTCTTCAGTTGATGGGCATCCTTTAAATTTCCAATTTTTATCCACCACAAAAAGAACTGTTATAAATATTTTTGTACAATTAAATCCTTTCCTCTTTTGTGGATGTTTTTGGAATAGAGGCTACTAGTGGGATTTCTAGAAGAAAGAGTATAACAACTTTATAGCTCATTGGGTAGCATTTCAAATTATTCTCCAGAATGATTGGATCAGTTCAAAGCTCTACCAATGGTTTATTAGTGCCCCAGTTTTCCCACATCCCTTGCAGCATCCATTTTTTTTGTTTTCTGTCATATTAATCACTCTGATAGGTGTGTTGTACCTCAACACTATTTTAATTTACATTGCTCTAATAAAAAGTGATTTAGAACATTTTTGTTTGACTAGAGATAGCTTTGATTTCTTTGACTGAAAAATTTTGGTTCATATGCTTTAACCATTTATCAATAGGGGAATGACATATTTTTAATTTATATTTTATAAATATGATTCATTTCTCTAATTATTTGAGAAATGAGGACTTTATCAGAGATACTTTCTTTCCCATTCTACTTTTTTTTAGGTTTTTGCAAGGCAAATGGGGTTAAGTGGCTTGCCCAAGGCCACACAGCTAGGTAATTATTAAGTGTCTGAGACCAGATTTGAACCCAGGTACTTCTGACTCCAGGGCCAGTGCTTTCTCCACTGCGCCACCTAGCTTCCCCTCCATTCTACTTTTTAGGGACTTACTTTCCTTGGTAAATTATTGTATATCTTTGCTCACACTTTTTTCATGATTCTCTTGCATTATTCTCATTTCTTCTATTTTTTTCTTAGGTTTTTATAATTTGCTTTTTAAAATCATTTTAAAGCTCTTCCAGGAGTTCTCCTTGGTGCTGAGACCAAAGTACATTTTCTTTGAGGTTTCATGTGTAGCCATATTGATATTGTCTTCTTCTAAGTTTATGCCTTGGTCTTCCCTATCACCAAAGTACTTTCTCTAGTCAAGCTCTTTTTTTTCTTTTTACTCATTTTTTCCTCTACCTTTTTTTGGTGACTTGGTGTTTTTCTCTGGTCTTGTACTGTCTCAAAATTTTTATGCTAGAGCTCTGGGTCTTACTTCTGACTTCCACTGGACTTCAGGGCTTAGATGCTTACCTTCTCTAGAAGCTAGGTTTTCCTTTTGTCTAATAATAGGGAGTGGGGCCTCCATGTTGGTCTTCCCTGGATGAGGGATTAAACTTGTGGTCTGCTGTTGGGTTGCTTTGGAAACAGAGTCTCTCTGCTGGTAGACCTTGGTCTGGTTGTTGTTCAGTCCCAGAGCCAGGTTTCATTACTTGTCAGCAATGAGGTCAAGGCCTAGCTTGTGACTTCTGTGGGGCTGCAGGTGCTGAGGTGGGACCTTGCTGAGTTACTACTCACTTGCCTAAGTTTCTAGGTTTGCAGGAAGGTAGGGCCTTTCTGGGACATTGCCCCAGATTTGGAGCCTTGCTACATGTACCCCTGCTGTGAGACTTGCTGTTGTTGTTACTCTTGGACCTCATGCCCCTCTCACCTCAGTGAGACAGACCATTTCTTCCAGGCTGCTAAGTTGCTTCCCTGCCCCTAGATCAATTATTAGGTGTTCTTCTATTTCTTTGGAGGGAAATCTTGGAGGGTTTCAGAGGATTCCTTCCTCATGCTATCATTTTGGCATTGGAAGTCCCCCACTGGTCTTTCTTTTTTTGGAGTGACTGATGCCTGTTTGAAAATGACCAGGATGAATGTGATTGAAATAGCTTTTTAAGCATGTCTTGCTATAATTTTTTACAATACATTTTTTTTTTCCATTTTGTAGATGTTACGCAGGTAAAGACTGGTGGTTCAAGGGAGAAAAATGTGAGATGATGGACTCCACCAAGCACATCACCATGGTCACAGTTTTATATACCACAGCAGTATTTATTTTTATGCTAATAGTGATTCTTCTGACCATCCACTTTAGTATGAAGATATATAGTAAAAAGGGAAATAAGAAGATATCAAATAACGTAAGTATGTAAAGGAACCAAATATAAGTTTACAAAAGGGTAATTGAATTAAAATGCTAAAAGTAAATTCTACTCTAGGTTATTATAAATAACAAATCTTTGTCTCAGAGAAAAGATAATGAAATATACTCCTTATTCTACGGCGACCAAAAATTGCCCATGATCATTGTAGTATTGGCTTTTGTTTGATTGATTATCTATATTATAAGATAGGCATAATTCTGGAGGGACAGAAAGACATAACAAAAAATGATAAAAATGAATCATCAATAAAAACTTTATTTAAAAAAAGACAGTGGCTAAAAGTACTATACATAATAGCTAAACAGGATGACAAGAAATCCCTCCTAGATTCTTGGACTTAATTTTGTTTTATGTGAAAGAAATTATTACAGATGGCATTTTTATTCTAATTTTACAAGAAGGAACTGAGCCAGACAAAGTTTAAATGACTTGCCCAAGGTCACACTGGTGATGTGTCTAAAGCAGGATTTGAACTTGGATATTGCTGACTCTAGACCCAATGCTCTATCTTCTGTACCATCAAACTGTTTCTTAAGGTCATAAAAGACATATAACTAGTATCACAGGTAAGATCTGAACACAGATCTTCCTGACATCAAACCTAGCATTCTATTACTAAAAATGTTCAGTATAGACTGTTCTCAATGTTTGGCCCTCATATGTTACATGATTTTAAAAAAAATTTAAAATTAATTTTTAAAATTAAAATTAAATTTAAAAATCAAATTAGCATATTTGATTTCAGAATGTTTTCTGTTTTAGATTTACAAATGATATGAATGTATCTGATGTCCTAGAAGTTCATATATAATAATGAAGCCACAGTATGCGGAGGTGGGTCATTTCCAATGATCTTCCTCTTCTGTTAGTACTCCATCCCATTCAGTTTATAGAAGAGATAATGTCACCACAAAGAGTGAGAGAGAGCATGGACTTCTTTAGATCTCTTCTCTCTAACCTCCTGTCTGCTCACTCAAACTTTCTTTGAAAAAGTAAATGATAATGATGATTAAGAACTGGGAGGCAGTGTGGTTCAGGGGAAAGAGCACTGGCATGAGAGGACCTAGCTCCATTCAAATCCTGCCTCTGGTTTCTACCACCTGTGTGACCTTGGATGATTTGCTTAATCTCCTTGGGCCTATTGACCTAGCTTGAGGTGGCTTTCACTTTTAAACAGCCGAGTTTACTGTCTTTCTTGTTAGCCCAGTCCATGTTGAGGAGACTTTGAACCTTGTTCCACTGGAGAAGATACCTAAATGCAGGGTTTATAGCAAGCAGATTTAAGGGCCAAGCAGAGATCTTTCTGATTGGCCCCACAAAATTAGCAAATTTCAAGTCACTCAAATTTTTATCATTAGAATCATGCTTGATGCCTCACTTTCTCTCCACTGCCAGCATAGTTGAACACACTATTTTCACAAGATCTCTTGTATTTATGCTTTCCTTTATTCTTCCAGAGTTCAAGTTGCCATCATTTCTCCCTGGTCTATTATAATAGTCTCCTATTTGGTGTTACCTCAAGCCTCTCCTCACTACAATTCATTCTCCAAATAGCTTCCAAGTGATTTTCCTAAATGATGTAGCCTCAGCTTTTAATATATTCCAATGGATTCCCTCTTTTCCTTGTCAGGAAGGTGATGCCATGACATGCAAATGAATTGTTTTAAGTGAGGGAGAGTTGTGCAAAGTCACCAGTTTCACTTTCTTCTCCAGAGTCATCTGGGTTCAGTAGTTCAGGATGATTGGAAATGGCCCCAGATTTTCTTTGTATCCACAATATCTAGTGTGGTACCTTCAACACAGAAGATAATTAAGATACTTAAGAAGTAATTGATTTATTGAGATTTATACCAACTAGGAGGGGAGAGAGAGAGAGAGAGAGAGAGAGAATGAATAATGGAGGGAATCAGTAAATGCCCTGCAGTTTAGTTGTCTTTTTCTTTAAACGGGGAATTCTATTAGAGAGAAGTATATAAGGAATGTGCCAAATACATAGGGAACAACTTTGCACAGTTGCAGAAGGAGCAGATCAAATATCATACTTGAATCATGTATGAAAAGAGTTTTAAGAGATCAGTTTAGCTGATCAGATTTTATTAATGGAAAAATCTAAAATTAGACTGGAATTATAGACAGAAGCCAGATTGTACAGTATGTGAAGTCTGAAATAAATGGGGAAACATAAAAGCTTGAGCTTCTAAGCATATTGATTTATTAAGCAAAGCATGTCAGTTTTATAGCAAATTGGAACCAGTTTCCCTTGGATGGTACTGGATGCTGAATATAGGGGGAGACAGATTTTTATGCATTAACTAGAATGCATACAAACTAGAATGCAATATTAAATAATCTAATTTTTAATTGGAGGAAAGATTAAAGACTTTCTGAGTTAGGAGGGGGATGAGCTACTTTTAGGAGGAGAGCAAGACTTTCCCATATGTGAAACAGGATGTAATTCAATTCCTACAATCAGGAAACAGGTGGAATTTACAGGAATTTGAAACTTAGGTCTCAAAATAGTAGCTGTTTTATAAGATGAAGTCTGTTTGGTTTTTTACAATTCGTACATTTCTCTCAAATATGAAGGACTTTAAATGCCTGGCATTTTGACTTTTACCCTCAAAACAACTGGGATCCACTGAAAATTTTTAGGTGAAGGGAAGCATGACATATCAGTTTCTATGATAGCCTTATGAATTCAAAGCTGTGGGGAGGATGAATTGAAGGAAGGAAATGAAGGCAAGGAGATTAATTAGCAGGTCTTGGCAAGAGTTCAGGTGAAAGGTGACTAAATGATGCTGTAGATAGAGGCCTGGACCTGAATCAGGAAAAGTTGAATTCAAAAATGGCCTTAGATACTTACTAGTTGTATGACTCTGGTAAAATCACTTACCTTTGTCTGCCTCATTTTCCTTATCAGTAAAATGGGAACAATTGCATATAATTCCCAAGGTTGTTGCAAGAATTAAATGAGATAATATTTACAAAGTTCCATGCAAACTTTTAAATTTGTTATAGATGCTAGGCATTATCATTAAGAAGGCGAGGACTTATATTAGTTTGGTGGTCATGCAAAGGAGGAGGAATTCAACTATTCATAAGTTGATGTAGTGGGGCGGCTAGGTGGCGTAGTGGATGGAGCACTGGCCCTGGAGTCAGGAGTACCGGAGTTCAAATACAGCCTCAGACACTTAATTACCTAGCTGTGTGGCCTTGGGCAAGCCACTTAACCCCAATGCCTAGCAAAAACCTATAAAAACAAACAAAAAAAAAGACAAAAAAAAGATAAGTTGATGTGGAGGTAGTCTCCTATCTCCCCATCTCTTGCCTTTGCATAGACTGACTCTCATACCTGGAAAACTCTTTTTTATTCTTTTTTTTAAACTTAGTATTATTCTTGGGGCAGCTAGGTGATGCAGTGGATAGAGCACCGGCCCTGGAGTCAGGAGTATCTGAGTTCAAATACGACCTCAGACACTTAATAATTACCTAGCTGTGTGGCCTTGGGCAAGCCACTTAATCCCATTTGCCTTGCAAAAACCTAAAAAAAAATAATAACTTAGTATTATTCTTTCTCGACCCTTCCCGACTTCCCATTGCCAATTACTTGTAACAATAGTTTTTGATATTCATTTTGTAAGATTTAGAGTTCCAAATTCTCCCCCCTTTCTCTTCCCTCCTGCCTCCTCAAGATAGCATGCAATCTGATAGTTTGTATGTGCATAATCAATCATGTTACATATATGGGAATGCTTTCTTTCCCTCTTAGAATCTCTCAATTCCTTTAATGCTCAGTTCAACTGCAACTTTCCATCAGAGGGCTTTTCTAATCACTCTAGTTGCTAGAATTTTCCCTCTTAAAATTAGCTTATATTTATTTTATATCTTGTACAATTAAGTGTCTATGTTTTGCCTATGTTAGAATATAAACTGCTAGAGGTCAAAGACTGTCTCATTTTTATTATTTTTTCCCCTGACACCTAGAAGAGTACGTGGCACATAATAGGAGCTTAAAGATCAATACATGTGAAATCAGAAGTCTTGGGTTCAAAATTCATGTCTGATCTTGCTACCAGCATGGCAATGACAAGCCAAGAAATTTCCCTGTGCTATAGTTTCTTCATCTCTAGAATGAAGGAATTTGAGTATATGACTTCTGAATTCCCTTCTGTCTCTTGATCCATGATTTGGTTATCCTTTGATTAGTTGATAGAAATGGAATTTGAAATATGATTGGTCATATTGAGTCCGAGATGCCAACTGGATGTCCAGGTGAACTTGTTGGTAACATGAGACTTTGAGAGAGATTAAGGGTATAGATTTTATATATATCTGCTATTTGCTATTTGGATATGATGCCATGTGATACTATGGTATTTTATCCAAATAGTAGCCCCGAGTAACACAAGACAGGCAAATGAAAGCCAGTTTACTGAAGTCAGAGCTGGACTGGAGTGGCCACAGTGAAGGGGAGCATTGTGAAGCAATCAAAACTAATCTAGTCAACATTCTTGAATGCCTACAAAAAGGAGTGAATGACAGGCTCATGACAATGAGATTGCCACTTCTAGGAAAAAAGCAATGCCACCATCATCAATTCTAATGCTTCTATCATGACAAACATTGATGAAGTTAAAAAAATTTAGGAAGACCTAGAGACCTTTATCATCAATGCACCAAAAGAGAAAAACCTCATAATTTCTGGTGACTATAATGCTACAGTAGCCTCAGATTACAGAGATGACAGGGAGTCCCTGAGAGGGATAGCAAGTTTACTACTGAAGACTTGTGCATCTCATGACCTTTTCATCACAAAATCTATCTTCCATTTACCTAAATGCAATAAAACTTCTTGGATGCACCCTCATAGCAAACACTGGCATCTAATCAACTATGTAATTATAAGGAGAAGAGACAGAAAGGATGCAAGAGTGACAAAGGCAATGTGTGGTGCAGAGTGCTAGAGTCTGTGCTGATTACAGATTCATCCTCTCTAAGTTAAATATACATATTCAACCAAAGTGGTGACCCCAAGGTCACCCAAGTTTGTTGCTAACTTGGAGGGAAAAACTGAGCCAACATACAGTTGGCAACAGTGGAACACAAAAAGAGTGAACAACTTTCAGAGTTCTGGTGTACAGAACATTTGCTTATCTGGGTCAGAATACTTGCAAACATCAAGACTGGTTTGATGAAAATGATGGGGAAATACAGAAGCTGTTAAATGAAAAATGAAAACTCCACAGGGTTTACCAACAGGATAGTTTTTTCATTTCTAAGAAGGCAGCATTTAATTCCATCAAAAGTAAAGTGTAAGTGAAGCTTAGAGAGATACAGGACTCTTGGCTCAGTAAGAAGGTATATGAAATTCAATTTTATGCAGACAGTAACAAGGTAAAATTCTTTTTTGATGCCCCAAATACTATTTATGGGCCAAAGACCTATGGAACATTTCAACTACTCAGTTGATCCACATTGGTTAATGTTAGGGACATGATCTTAGAGAGATGCTCTCAACACTTCCATAGTCTTCTTAACAGATTATCAACAATCAATGCAGAAGTCACTGACCATGCACCTCTTTAAAGTTAATCAGTCCCTAGTTGAAGTTCCAACTGAAAAAGAGGTTTTTTTGAATGCCTTTAAGCTCCTTTCAAGTGGCAAAGCACCTGGTGCTGATTTCTATTCCAGCTGAGATCTACAAGATGGGAGGCATTCATTGCTCACTCATCCAAAAACTGACTGAAATTTCCTAGGTTAAGAGGTTATCCTCCAAGAATTCAAAGATGCCTCCATAGTCCATCTCTATAAAGACTGTCCTGTGACCATCACTGGGATATTTCTCTTTCAGTCACTGCTGGTAAGATTCTTGCCAGAGACCTTTTCAAACTGCTGATCTTTTACTTGGAAGATGGTTACCTCCCTGAGAGACAGAGTAACTTCAGAAAAGCTTGAAGAATAGTTGATATGCTGCTTCCTGCTCAACAATTACAGGAAACGTGCCAGGACCAGAACAGATATTTGTATGCAACATGTGTACATTTGACCAAGGCCTTTGATACCATCAGTCATGAGGGTTTATGGAAAATTATGTCAAAATTTAGTTGCCTGGAGAATTTCATCAGTATTGTATGTCAATCTCATGATGGCAAGCATGCCCAGGTTCTGGATAGTGGAATATGCTCTTGAAAATTCCCAGTCACCAATAGAGTGATACAAGTTTGTGTTCTGCTCCTATGCTTTTTAGCACGATATTTTTAACCATGTTACCAAACACCTTCACTGAGGGAACATGGCATTAAAGTCAGTTTACCACACCAATGGCAAATTCTTCAATTTGAAAAGTCAAGACCAAAGTAGAGGGATTGATGGTGCTTGATCTTCTATTTATAGATGATTATGCACTCATTGCAGACTCTGAAGCTGAGATACAACAAAGTAATTCTCTGTTGCTTGTGCTAATTTTGGTCTAACGATTAGCATCAAGAAAACACAGGTGCTCCATCAACCAGCACCACACCATCCATATGTGGAAACATCAATTACACCAAATGGAGATGTTTTGAGTACCGTGGACAAATAATTTACCTTGGCAGTGTCTTTTCCAAGGCAGTACACACTGACAATGAGTTTAAGACACATGTTGCCAGAGCTGGCTCAATATTTGGAAGGTTGTGAAAGAAAGTATGGGAGAGAAGAGATATTAGACTAACTACCAAATTGAAGGTCTACAGAGCCATTGTGGAGACCTCATTGCTATATGCCTGTGAAACCTGGAGTGCCTCTGTATCAGGAAACTGAATTGCTTCCATTTAATTGTCTTAGAAAAATTCTGCTGATCATCTGGCAGGAAAAGATACCAGACACTAATGTGCTTTCTCAAGTTAAACTGTCAAGCATTCCAACATTACTACAGAGAGTGCAACTTGATTGGGCTGGGCATATTGGTATAATGCCAGAAATATGCCTGTCAAAAAGACTTTTCTATGGAGAACTCACACAGAACAGCTGCTCACAAGCCGAAGTGATACCAGGACACTCTGAAGTTCTCTCTTAAGATCTTTGGAATTGATTGTACAGCATGGGAGATACTGGCACAGGACTGTCCAGCATGGTGTGCCCTCCTCAGTGAGGGTGTTGTGCTCTATGAGAAGGGCAGAATTGAAGCAGTTCAAAGGAAACATGCCACATGTAAGTTTAGATTACCCACCTCATGTGTTCACATGTACTATTTGTGCCCTACCTGTGGCTGAGCATTCCAAGTTTGTATTGGACTGATCAGTCACAGTCACACACACTGTAATTTGTCTCAAACATATTGATGTCATTTGGTCTTCTTTGATAATGAAAGAAAAGAACCAACCAACCATCTGGAACATATGAAAACTAAAGAAGTCACCAAAGGAAAGAATGTAGAGAGAGAATGAAAGCCAAACTCTGATCTTCATGGGATGCTCACACAGCGGCTAAAAAGAAGATGAATACAGACTCCATTTTATAGTTGATTAATCTAAAGTTAGGGCAGAAAGATATTTTAAGCTCAATACAAACTAAAGCATAGAAAAATAAATGTTTATCATTTTGGAGATAACATGTACCTGAAAGTTTTGCAGAGTACAAATTATTTTATGGATGTTAAACCTGATGGCAAGAGATTTTACATTTGCTGACACTGGATGCAATGAGTAAATAAATGTCATGAAACTTCTTCCATCAGCTAAGGTTGGCATTTTTTAGGGTTGAATGTAATCAAGGCATTTCTCAATAAAAGCGAGAATATTATTTTAAACACGGAAAAGCTAAAGTCTACACAATTAAAGCAGACCATCAAAATCATCATCATCATCATCATCATCATCATCATCATCATCATCATCATCACCACCACCCTTGCCATCACATGTATAAACTGAACTCATTATCTTTTCCCCAGGACTTTCCATTTTCTTAACTTTCCTGTTTCTGTTGATGATATCACCATTGTACCTATGATCCCAAGGATCACAACCTTGGGCCATCCTAAACTTCTCACATTTCTCTTTCCATTTACATTCTGCTGCTAAGTCCTGTTACAATTCTACCTTTATAATATCTCTTCTATATGACCCCTACTCTCCCCTAACACTGCCATCACCCTAGAGTAGGACCTCCTCACCTCTCACCTGGACTCTTGATTAGTCTCTCTGCATCTACTCTCTCTCCACTCCAGACCCCTGTCAAATCGATCTCCCTAAACAGCAAGTCTGACAATGCCCTCTCTCTTAACTATTCAACACCTTCCAGTGATTCCCTATTACCTCCCAGAACAAATATAAAATCCTTTGGTTTCTAAATCTCTTTATAACCCAATCCCCTTATGATCTTTCCTAATTTATTACACCTCACTCCCCATCCTCCTCTCCAGTAGTCAGGAATTAATGCCTAGTCTCTTTGCTATTCTTCATGCAAGATACTAAGTCCATCTCCAAACTCTGCATTTTCAATGATTGTTACTTTTATCTGGAGTTCTGTTTCTTCACTTCAGTCTCTGGTGATTAGCTTCCTTCAAGTTTAAACTAAAATTCTACTTTTAATAGAAAACCTTTCTCAATTCCCTTTAATGCTAGTATGTTCCTTCAGAGATCACGATCAATTTATCTTGGATTTGTATTATTTATACATAGTAGTTTGCCTACTGTTTTCCTCCATTAATTCCCTGAGAGTTCATTGCTTGGCACCTAATAGTTACGTGGTTAATGAATACTTGTTGACTTGATTTACTATAACTCTTTAAGGTAGGATATGACATATCATTTTGATCTCTAAAATCACCCTTTTAGGAAGATGATGGTATTGCTTCTATTATATTGATGAGGTGAAGAAAGAGGGGGAAAGAGAAAGTGATTTTTTTAAATGAGGAAAGTAAAGAATCACCTAAATTCTTGTGGTGCATTAAGGTTTACAAGGGTTTTCTCTTATAATAATCTTGAAAGCACTAATATCCTTATTCTAATGCAGAAACTGGACCAGGACATTAAAACCTGTTTATGAGGGAGATTCTGGGGAATTCTTAATGGGTGGTGGTGGTGGTAAAAAACCAAGATCCAGGGCAATTCCTGCCAAATGCTAAATATCTATCCTCATCTTTCCTTTAAGCATCTTAACTTTTGCTCAATGAATAAACTTTCATAGCCATTCCACTGTTAATGGAGGGCAGGAGGGAGGAGATAATTATGTTGGGTCTTAAAATGATCTGCAAAAAGTTTTGCCTATTCTAACATTTTAGTATCTCTATAAAGTGAATCCAATTGGCCAGATTAACCATTTGGATGGTATTTCCTGACTTAAATTTTCCTAGAGTTCTTAATATTTCTTATTCTCTCTCTCTCTCTCTCTCTCTCTCTCTCTCTCTCTCTCTCTCTCTCTCTCTCTCTCCTCTCTCTCCTTTTGTATCTGTAGTGCTTAGTGTATTTCTTTGCTTATAAAAATTGAGAAATGTTCCATGAAACAATGTAAAGACTAACAGACTGCCTTCTGTGGGGAATGGGAGGAGGGAAGCAAGATTAGGGGGGAAAATTGTAAAATTCAAAATAAATAAAATCTTTCTTTTATAAACAACAAGAACAAAAAGATATGTCCCATGAACTCAGTCATTTGAATTTGGTGAATCTCTGAGGCAGTGGCTATGATTGAATGTCACCATTGAATGATTCCGGAAAGTCATTGATGGGGACTTAATTTATAAGATAGACTTTTATTGGGATTCATTTAATTAATAGCTTTCACATTCATGTAATATATTAAAATTTGTTTTTCTTCCCCTTTACAGGCTTCCTAATCTCAAACCAATTTTGGAACCAGTAACAGATAACAGAAATGACAATTGGAAAAATACTTGAAAAATGCTTTGACTCCTCATAATGGATTCATCCAGAAACAAATTTTAGTTGTGAGAAACGACAATTTTCTTTTTGTAACATATAATTACTTTTTTCCTTTCTGAAAAACATGCCAGCTGTCAAAATTGAAAATACTGTCAAAGGATTTTTTTCTTCTAAAGTCATTCAATTTCTGACTCATTTCAGTTTGTATTGATGTGTTTGAAAAAGGTCACACAGGCTGTTCATAAAGGAACTTCCTGTCCATCACAGGACTCTGCAGCCCTTTATAAATTTCAAATCAAGCTGTTAACCCTTGAGGTGAAGGGAATGTCAACTCCCCACAACTCTAACCACTATGTCATTTGGAATCATTCCTTATTCCTCCTTTGGCTATAGGTGGTTGATTTCTCTGGCTGAGAATTTGAAACTGGGCAGAACAATAAAGTGCTGGTTTTGTTGTCAGGATCTTGGTTTGAATCCTGTTTCTATTACATTACTATTATAACCTTTGGCGAGTACTCTTGGGGAGTCTGTTTCTTTACTTCCAGAATGACATTATTGTACTCTTGCTGTTTCATACCCAATCAGTAAGTGCCCTTGTATACATTTCTGCAAAATCTCTTCTCTCTATTCCCCATGTCCAGACATGAGAAAAAGCCTTTAAAACCACCTAATTATACTATGACAATATATTCTTTCCAGCTTCCCTTTTCTCCCAATTCATCCTTTACAACCATTTCTTGTAGAATTTTTCTTATCATTGTGGTATCAATATGGTTTTGCCACTTCTCTTTGGAAAATTTTTTTCTTTTATCCTAAATATGATTTATACTTCTGTGCTTGACAACCAAGCCCAACCATCCAGCATCACCATACCTTGCCAGACATTTCATATTTTTATGCATTAACATAACATCCAAATTGAGAATGTCTGTCTGTCCTCTCTAAATATACATACTTGTCTCTAGGACTTTGCTTAAGCTATTTGCTAAGTGTAGCATATATTTTCTTCTCATTTTTACCTATTGAAATTCCACCCATTCCTTAGAATAGTGGTGTTAAAACCAAAGAGAAATGGGAGCCATTAAAGCTGTTTTAAAGGATGTCTTTGGGCTACAGGATAATTTAGAAAACCACATTAACACCTTCTGTTTTATCGTGTTTTTATTTATTTTGTTAAATATTTCCCAATTAAATTTTAATCTGATTCAGTCTGCACTTAGGAGTTTTGTGAGCCAGGTTTTTGCTTTAAATTATCTTCCTTCACCACAATCATTTGTGAGTTTGTCTCTCAGACTCCCCAGAGCCCTTTCTTTACACAACTCTAATGCAATTAATATGTACTCATTGGTTTTTCTAGCCATCTCTGATGATGCTATGTTCCTTCATTAGATCGTAAGTTCTATGGGGCAGGTTTATTTATTATCTAATTTTGATATCAACTTAGCACAATATTTTGCACTAAATAGAGAGTAAATAATTGCTTGTTGATGTCATTGTGGTCTAAGTCCTATCATACAACTACAATGCCATTGACACCTTGTACTTGCTGCAGAAATGGAATGCTTTGGATGTAGGGTGTAATGCTGCCAGGTGATAAATGATTCAGCTTCATGCCTTTATAGGTGATGCCATCAAAGATGGAAAAAACCGGAAAAAACTATTCCCATGCATCCAAGCAAGAAGGGTAGAAGATAGATTTCTTATTTAGGGCCAGAAGATTCCAGAGTCTGAGGGATGAGGTAAGGGGAGGGGGAAGCAAAAGGGATAATACCCAAGACACAGGTTTGACCATTTCACCCCCCCTCTGCAAAATCCAACAATGTCTCCTCATTACCTATGACAAAGACAGGAGTTGTGAGCATAAGCCACAGCTATTTGTTATTTGGAGGGAAAAGATGGTTATTATGATGGGGCTGGGCACATCCATGTAATTTATATAATAATCAGACCAGTGCCTAAAAGTCATGACCAGGAAAAGAGCATAGACTTCATTTTTCAAGAAATTCTCTAAGAAAATTGCCCTGATATATTAGTAGAGGACAAAATAGAAATTAAGGGAATTCACTGAATACCTTCTAAAAGAGATCCAAAAATAAAAACTCCCAGAAATATTATAGCAAATTCCAGCTCCCAAATCAAGGAGAAAATATTATAAGCAGTCAGAAAGAAACAATTCAAATATCATAGTGCTACAGTCAGGATTACACAGGATTTAGCAGCATCTACAATAAGGGCTCATAGGGTGGGAAATATGATTCTTGAAGGCAAAGGAGCTTGGATTACAACTGAGAATCAACTACCCAGAAAAATTGGACATATTCTTTCAGGAAAAGGACATTCAATGAAATAGGGAACTTTCAAACTTTTCTGTTGAAATTACCAGAGCTAAACAGAAAATTTAATCTTTAGATATAGGACTCAGGTGAAGCATAGAGAAGATGGGCAGGAAAGGCAAATTATGAGGGATTTAATGATGTTGAACTGCATGTGTTCCTACATGGGAAGATGGTACTATTAACTCTTATGACCTTCTCATTTATTAGGGCAGTTAGAAGGAGTAGATATAGACAAGGCACAGGAAGGAGCTGAATATGAAGATATGATATATTATAAAGGTGGAATTACTGGGCAAGAAAGGAGAAAAAGAAAGGAGAGGTAGAACAGATTAAGTTATTTTATATAAAAGAGGCAAGAAAAAATTTTTGTAATGGAGTGGAAGGTGGGGATGAGGAAAGTGAGAGGGAATATATGAGTTTTCATTCTTTTTGGAAGTGGTTCAGAGAGGAAATAACATTCACACTCAATTGGGTTTAGAAATCTATCTTTCCTTAGATAGAAATAGGTAAGGAAAGGAATGGGAGAAAGGGGACAGGGGGAGGGGGAGTGATGATAGAAGAGAGTGAAGATCATGGGAGAGGGTAGTCAGTTACAACACACTTCTGAGGAAGGACAGGATGAAAGGAGAGACAGAATAGAATAAATGGGGATGGAGAGGAATGGGATGGAGGGAAACACAGTTAGCAATAACAACTGTGGGAAAAAATAATGAAGCAATTTCTTTAATGAACTTATGATAAAGAATGATCTCCATCCCAAAGACAGAGTTGATGATATCTGAATCCATAATGATGCACATTTTTTTCTCTCACTTTATTTTTCTCGAGATTTCTCTTTCTTTGTGGGAAAGTTATGTTTATTTTTACAACATCACTATTGCAATAGTGTGAAAAAAGAAAGCAAAATTTAAAAAACTTGAAAGAATGAAAAAAAATGCTCAGGTTATTCTATAACTGCCTTCTAAGTGTAGAATTATTATTTTATAAATCTTCTATATAAATGCAAGTGAAATGACTCATTTTCTCCCAATTTTATTTAGGTCACACAGCTAAGCAATTACTAAGTATCTGAGACTGAATTTGAACTCAGGTCCTCCTGACTCCAGGGCTGGTTATATTTGGTTTTTAAAGCTCTTCACGACTTAACTCCTTTGTCCTTTTTCAGTCTTGCTATACTTTGTTCTACTCTACATACTTGATCTAGCCACAGTGACCTATTGCTTTTTGTTCTGACTGTCCTCAATGTTGGGAATGATTTTCCTTCTTACCTCTGCCATTAGCTTTCCTTAGAATCCTTTAAAATTCAACTTAAATCCCACTTTATTCAAGTGGCTTTTCCTCATCCCTATCAATGAAATTATTTTTATCTATATTATGTATCTTGTATAGTTGATCTTATGTTATCTACCCCAATAGAATGTGAACTTCTTGAGAGCAACAACCATGTTTTTGACTTTCTTTGTATCCCCAGCACTAATTACAGTGTGTGACACATAGTAAATAAATATTTTTCTAATAAATTAATCAGTAAGACTTGATAGTGATGTTAAACTAAATTCCTTCATATTCATAATGGCTTCTGGGATGCACTAAAGAAAATTACTCTGGAAGGTGAAACCAAGATGGAATGATAGTGAAGCTGGAGAAACCAAGATGGAGGAATGATAGTGAAGACATAGAAACCAAGATGATGGAGGAGTTCTAGCGAAGATAGAGAAAACAGGCTTCAGGAAAGGGGTCTCAAAGATCAATTTATGTGAGGTCATTTTTATGAAGAACTCACTAATTCTAATTCAGGGAGGTCAGAAAGGCTTCGACTTCAATTCACAGTTAGTACAAGGGGTTTCCAGGTTACTAAAAATTTCACAAAAGCTAACAGCTAAGACATATAAGAGAGGGAAAAGTGGAAGGGGAAAGGAAAAAGCCATAAGACATGACTGGGTTTAGATCCATGTGGATCCAGCCTAGGGGAGGGGATTGGTCAAATCTTTACTTTTTTATTTTATTTTTTATTTTATTTTTTTTAGGTTTTTTTTTTTTTTTTTTTTTGCAAGGCAAAAGGGTTAAGTGGCTTGCACAAAACTAGGTAATTATTAAGTGTCTGAAGCTGGATTTGAACTCAAGTATTCCTGACTCCAGGGCCGGTGCTCTATCCACTGCGCCACCTAGCTGCCCCCAATAAAATCTTTATAGGGATTCTAGCTTACTTCCTATGCAGGGAGGAGACAGGGAGAAGGGATCAAGGAGTGACCCACTTGGACATAACATCCATGTTGGAAGTCTAAGGGGGGGTAGGGGGAATGGAAGGGCTGAGGTTGCTTTCTATTATTTTGGTGAATTTACATTTGAGAAAAGGGTTAAATTGAACACTGGAGAGGGAATCTGAGACCCACAGGAAGTACTTGACTAACACAGACAATAGTCCCTCAACATTATAAGAAAGGCTAGAAAAATATTTCTCTAATATTTTCTCCTTCAATAATAGAATATGGTGACTCCCCTCCCCTATCCTCTCCTCTAAATAGCTCTAGAAAAAGTGCCAGACTGAATCCTGATAGCAAAATCCAGAAAAAGTCACAGGAGCAAGTTGTCTAGTACAGTTTGACATAGAAAGATAGATTGGTATGTAGACATGGGAGACTGAAAGGAGAGACAGAATAGAATAAATGGGGATGGAGAGGAATAGGATGGAGGGAAACACAGCAATAACAACTGTTTGTGGAACATTTTGGCACCTTAAGGAGACTATTTATGAAAGCAAGAAAGCATCCAGTAGATGCCAAGACTCCACCAAAACCATACTAGGTCACCGTGTTGATGACAGGTGCCATATGGAAGCATTGTCACTCTACTTAGTTCTGAATTGAAGATCCAGGACAGAATGAGGAGTCCTGCTTAATTGCTGGAGTTTTCTGATTGGGATACCCTAGGCAGGTTATGGAGAAAAGCGAAAGTTCAGAAAGTAGCAAGACTTAGCAAGGGGAACTTCATGCTCAAAGTAAGATTTCACTTCTAGCATCTAGAGCAATCTAAAGAAGAATAACAAAGACAGAAAATCTAGTCGAAAGAGAAGCTTATAATTCTATCACTTTCAGCCAACAGAACTTTGTTGCTGCCCCATAGGAGAAGAGTCTAGCAGTCTAAGTTTGCATACACCCAATTCCAGGTTAGGAATTGCAGAGTTAGAACAGATGGGCAACATTCAGGATTACTCTAGATCAAACCACTGAAAATATGCATGCTTTTATCCTGTCCTTGAGATTCTGGAATAACACAATTTTCAGTGTCACAAGAAAGCAGCTACAGTATCAGTCTAGACCTTCCCTTCAGAAATATGATTGATCCCAACCCTGACATCAAATCTAAAGTCAGGAAGGAAGCTAGAAGAATGGGCGAACCAAAAAATACCATGGAATGAGCTATTATAGTGACAAGGAAGCTCAAGACAAATGTAGAAGAAGAAAACGACTTCAACATGTCTACCAGAAAAGACTCACGGAAAAACAAAGTTTGGGCACAAATTCAACTATAATTCCTGAAAGACATAAAAGATTTTTTTTCAAAAAAAAAAGAGATAAAAATGTTTCCACAATCGAAATGAGGATACTTGGAGGAAAAATTGGAAAATCAATGAGAACTATGGTAAAAAGGACTTAATACCTTGTTCTTAGAATTAAAAACCTTTCCAAAGCAATAAACTCTTTCAAAATTAGAATGGATCAAATAGAAACCAATGATTTCATGAGACAACAATAAATATTAAAATAAAATTTAAAAGCTAAAAATATAAAGAAAGTATAAGATATATCCTAGCAAAAATAACTTATCTGGGAAAGAGATCAAGGAGAAAAAAATTAGGAAATCAGCAATTTACCTCAGCACCATGACTGAAAGAAGAGTCTAAACATATTTTTTTTAATAAAAATATTGCCAAGATCTTAGAACCAGAAGGCAAAGTAAAAATGGAAATGATCCTCCAAATTTAGTCCTCCAAATTTATCCTTCTCTTTTTCTTTTTACACTGTTCCTCCTCACAAGTTTGTTTTACTTCTAACCATTACATTTCCCAACCTAGTGGGTTGTGTTAGGAGGTGAAGAAGTCGCTGGTGGTGAAGGCTTTGGGAAGAGGTAAAGGTATGGGTCACACCTTTTTCTGTGACAACTGTGCCTAAGGTCAAACTGCCTCTGTTGGTACCACCTGCACAAATGACTTATCTCCAATACTTTCTCCCCCATATTCTCAATTCTAACTATTTTGGGCCAGTGTTTTGAAGTGATTTTCTTATTTGCTTAGGCAGAAATCGCTGCCTTATTTTTCCTATGAGCCCTAGACATAGATTTGTTTTATTCCAGGGGTTTTTTGATAAATGACACCCATGAAATTAAAAATGTAAACAAAAATGAAACTAACTTCCAATTTTATACACATTTCAATAACAATTCTTAGTACTTTCCAATTTTAAAACAAGATAGAGATGATCTAGAGGAATGTACTGAGAGAAGGGGGAAGGGAGAGGAGGAATGAGAACAATCATCTTACATAAAAAAAGGCACATAAAGAAGACATTTTACAGTGAAGGGGAAAATGGTGGGGTATAGACAATACTTGATCATTCTTATCTGATTTGATTCAAAGAGGATTGAATCCACACAGTAACACATATACACAGCTGAGTATAGAAATCTATCTTAACAAATAGGAGGGGAAGGGGATTAAAGAATGGATGATGATAAATGGGAGGGTGGATTAAAAGAGGCAAGGGTTAGAAGTAAAACAAACTTGTAAGGAGGAACAGGGTAAAAAGAAAAAGAGAAGGATAAATAGACAAAATCAGATTGGAGGGTGTACAGAATACTTTTCACAAGTGAATGTGAATGGAAGCAGATAGCAGAATGAATTAGAAACCAGCATCCATCAATATGTTGTTTATAAAAGATACATTTCAAACAGAAAGATACACATACAATTAAAATAAGGGACTGGAACAGAATCTATTTCAGCAGAGGTTAAAAAAATTGGAGAAGTAACAATTATGATCTCAAACAAAACAAAATAAAAAATAGAATGAATTAAAAGAGAGAATTAGGGAAACAACATTTTGTTAAATGATACCATAAGTCATTGAGATAATTAAAATTTTTACAGCAAATTTCTCTGTTAAAGGTCTTATTTTTCAGATATATGGGGAACTGAGTAAAATTTATAAAAATAAATATATTCATCAATTGATAGGAATAGGCAGTTTTTGGGTAAAGAAATCAAAATTATGATCATATGAAGCATTATTATAGTCATATTAAATATAAAATATAGAACAATTTGATAACAATACATATTAAATATAAATGTAGAATATAGAAATATATAGTCATATTAAATATTGCTCTAAAGAAATGCAAATAAACATTTTTTAAAAGAAGGATGATAGAGCAAAAGGGCAGATAAAACCATAAATACAATATTGTAAAAGAAAAAGATTCTTTTTGGAATTATTGGAGAGTGAGAACATTACCTGAGTTTAGTCACATTATATTATATTTAGACATATTCTATTAATTTCCAGTCTAACCAGCTTACATTACCTTTGTGGCAATTACTTGAAGGCCAACTTAGACTCAGCAGTTACATGGTACAGTAGATAGAGCACTGGAACTGGAATCAAATAGACCTGAGTTGAAATATGGCCTTAGACCCTTTCTAGGTTTGTGACCCTGGACAAGTCACTTGGTGAGTTTGGTTTAGCCCACTGGAAAAGGAAATGTCAAATCACTCCCGTATCTTTGCCGAAAAAATTGCATCAATGTCACGAAGAGTCAGATATAACTTAACAAACTTAAGTTCATATCTCCAGTTACAAGTCTATCCAGACAGTAGGATAGTGAATATTGATGTTTTAGACCTAAAAAAATAGGATGTTACCAAAACTTACTGGTACCCAGTCCAACTGGGTACCCAGGTAATTGACACTCTAGACATCCCAAACAGGTCACTTGATCTTTGCTCTTTGTTAGAAAATTAAATTAAATTGAATTCAACATGCAGCTATTGTTTATTAAATATCAGGTAGTAAGTGCTAGGGATACAAATATAAAAGAAGGAACCCTTTTTTGTCATTTATGGGACATACTTTTAACTGAGCAATGAACTAGGCACTTAGACAATTACAAGCAAAATATATGTAAGAAGAATAAGTCCTGAGATCTTTTATGTGGAACATGAACTTTAAGGGGAAATTAGACTAGCTCTGGTATCCCACATGTACATTGCACACAAATTTGACCCCTTGGGAGAGACATCATAGTGCCATATGATGAAGTCTTCAGCAGTAACAACATATTAGTGAAAGATGTAGATGAGGGGAGATATTTATAGGTTGGTTGGTTCTTGTCCTTTAGAAGAAGACCAAAATGATATCACTAGGAGACAAATTGCTGTGTGTCTGACTATGGCTGGTCAGACTGATATAAGTTTGTAATGCTCTACCACAGATCTGGCACAAATAGTCCATGGGAACATCTGGGATGAGTACTATAAACTTACGTGTCACATTTCATTTGAGATGCTTCAATTCTGCCTTATAGTGCACAGCACCCTTCTTGATGAGGGCACGGCATGCTGGGTGGTCCTGTGCCAGTGCATCCCATGCTGCAAATCAATTCCAGAGTTCTTCAATGAGATCTTCAGGGTTTCCTGGTATCACATATTCTTACCCCCTTGTGAACACTTCTCCTGTGTGAGTTCTCCATAGAATAGTCTTTTTGGCAAAGTGTACTTCTGGCATTCTAGCAATGTGCCCAGTCCATTGTAGTTGCACTCTCTGTAGTAATATTGGAATGCCTGACAGTTTAACTTGAGAAAGAACCTTAGTGTCTGATATTTTCTCCTGCCAGGTGATCTTCAGAATCTTCCCAAGGATATTTGTAGGAGGGTAACAGAGGATGTCCTAGCAAAGGATTTCAGAAAGACACTCCTCTTAGTCTGTTTGTCCCTAGCAAATTTGGACAGAACTATTGTCCAGGAAAGCTGATTCTATACAATTGAGTAAAAATTTCCTTATAATTGCTAATTTCATTTTCATTAATTATATATTTTCCCTTTTCATTTTTAATACTAATCATTTGGTTTTCTTATATTTTAGTTGTTTTTTTCACTAAATCAACTCCTAGTTTTATTTATTAATTCAATGGGTTTTTTATGTGTACTTTTCTTACTCTCACCTTTAACTTTTAGGATTTCCAATGTAATATTTTTAGGGATTTTTAGGTTGTTTTTTTCTAGTTATTTTCACCCAATTCATTGATCAATTCTTTATCTCTTTTATTGATGTAAACATTAAGAGATAATAAATTTTCTTCTGATTACTGATTTTGTTGTATCCCATAGGTTTTGATATGTTGTCTAATTGTCATTCTTTTTAATACAATTATTATTTCTACAATTTATTCTTTAATATCATTTTTTAAAAATACATTGTTTAATCTCCAGTTTGTTTTTAATCTGTGTTTCTGTTGTCCCTTATTAAATATAATTTTTATTGCATTCTGATCTGAAAAAGATACAGATCAATTTTTGTAAAGGTACCATGAAGCATTGAGGAAAAAAAGGTGTATTCTTTCTATTCCCATTCAATTCTCTCCAGATATCTATTCTATTCCCTTCTTTGTTGTTTATTTTAGTTAGATTTGTCGAATACTGAGAAGGGAAGATTAAAATTTTCAACTATTGTAGTTCTACCATCTCCCTCTGTAATTCATTTAACTTTTCTTTTTTTAAAAAAAATTAGGTTCTATAGTATATTGTAAATATAGATTTAAAATTGATATTACTTCATAGTCTATGGTATCTTTTATTAAAATATAGTTACTGTTTAGCTCTTTTAATTAAATCTATTTTAGCAGGAGAATAGCATGAGATCATCCTGTTTGAGATCATGATTGCTACACTTGCTTTTTTTTTGCATCAGCTAAAGCATAATAAAGTCTATTCCAAACCACTTTAATTCTGTATGTATCTCCCATTCTTAAATGTATTTCTTTTAAACAGCATATTGTTGGGTCCTGATTCTTAATCCTTTCTGTTTTCTGTTTCCATTTTGTGGATGAGTCCATTCCATTGACATTCAAAACTATACTTACTTTTAGTGAATTTCCCTCCATCCATTTTTACTTTCTATTATCCTTCTCAGACTCTCTTTTCCCCCTAACTCTATTACCTCATCCCTTCGCCTTACTTTCATTTTCCTTATTCTATCCACCTCTCAAAGAGTCCCTCTTTGTTTTCTACATCCATCCTCCTAAATTTTAATCTACAAAACCCTCTAAACATTTATTCTGTTGCAGCCCAAAGATACTGGAGCACCATGGTGCCTTGCTAATAATAGAGGGAAACCAAATTCCAAAGGTCATGGACTCTCACAATATCTACATATCACCAGAAGTTCTGTTTTCTATCAAATCAGGCCATGGGGTGAAATAGCTCTGGAAAAGTCAGTGAGAAGGATGTCACTACAACCCACAGCATTGTTCTCACTGTTGAAGAATTATCTGTCTAGTATTTAATATTAAGAAAATATTATTTGTACCTGTTTTTTGAGAGCTTCCTCTGCAGCATGGGCCCACTCAGATGCAGATTCCTTCCAGTTGTTCAATGTAACGTCATTGTTAAATAGAAATTTGCCAAAATATGAGCAACCTTGGCTCATCTCTCTACCCCTCCTCTGGTTTCTTGCCTCTCAGTCTTTCAAAGTGGGTCTCTGACCCCAGTCATGAGAGCAGGTGGAGCTCCCCTTTAAAACACTTTCCCCTAATTTTTCCATGCACAGGAAGTGGGCAAGATAATAAAATTTGGCCCACTTTCCCTTCTGGACTGAATTCACTCACTTTGCTATTTCTTCAGCTGTTTTCTTTCTTTCCCCTTAGGCTTTCTTGCCTAGACCTTTATTTTTAGCCTGTCCTTAAGTAACTTACTGTCTCTCCAGAAGAAGTTTAATCTGTAAAACTGCTTGAACTTTGCAAGACCTGTTATGAACTTTACAGCTTGTGTAATAAAGCATCTGAGTTTTTTTGTACCTCCAGGACCAATTGTGAGTTCTTCATTAGAATCCTTATCTTTGAGCTCTTTGGGACCCCCACTGCCCAATTCCCTGGCATCATCACCATAATAAACATAATGAGCAAGTCATGCCATCATTGAATACAAAGTACAACTAGGGACATTTTAAAGATTTCTTAAAAGGGAATAATCTGAAACAAGATTGGAAAAAGCAAGAGTCATGTTGTGAAGGACTTTAAATGTTTAGAATTTTTAATTTAACCTAGAAGAGAATTTTTAGAAAGGCAAGTGGCATTGGTACCTGGTCAGTTTTTGTGAGAACAATATGTATTGAAAGCTTTTCTAAAGATGTATTGAAGGGGGAAGAAAATGAAGGCAAGAGGATTAATTAGGAGGCCTTTGGAAGAGTCCAACTGAAAGGTGTCAACTGTGATACATTGGATAGCTAGATCCTTGAACTTGGAGCCAAGAAGACCTGGATTCAAATCTGACCTCAGAAATAGCATGGGAGACACATGGTGTGCACTCATCTGAGAAAAGCAGAATTGAAGCTGTTAAAAAGAAACATGACATATGTAAGTTTAGAGTAACCACCCCAGGTGTACAAATGGACTATTTGTGCCCAACCTGTGGTAGATCATTCTGAGCTTGTATTGTTCTCATCATCACAGTCAGAAACAATATAATTTGTCTCAAGCATAGTGATGTCATTTTGGTCTTCTAAATTGAAGAACAAGAACTAGCTAGCCTTTATCTCAGTTTCCTTATCTGTAAAATGGTAACAAGAACACCTATCTCCCATAGTTGTTTTCAGGATTAAATCAAAAAACATTTGTAAAGTGTAATGCAACCCTTAAAGTTCTATGTAAATGCTCTTTATTTCTATTAAGGAGATGGGTGCTTGAAGTAGGGTAGTGTCTATATGAGAAAAGAAAGTCAGTCTCAAAAAAATGTAAATACTGAGTAGATATGAGGCAATCAAAGTTTAAGAAAATTCCAAGGTCATAAAACCAGTGATTGAAAGGGATGGTGGTGGCCTTGAAAAAAAAAGACAAAGGAAATTTGGAGAAGGAAAAGTTTAAAGGCAACATGGTAAACCTAGTCTATCTTTCATGAAGTTGCCAAAACAATATTCCTGAAGTTCAGGCCTGACCTTATCACCATCCTTTCAGCACCTGCCAGGGGATCCCTATTACTTCTAGTTTCAAACGCAAACTCTTCTGTTTGGCATTCAAAGCTCTTTACAACCTTGTTCCAGTCTACTTTTCTAGACTTAACTATTTCTTCCCTTCAAGCAATCTCCAGTGCCTGTTAGGTGTTCCCAATCCAAGATGTTTATAATTTCCCTTTTATGACTCTGCATAGACTGTCTCTTGAGTTGGTAAACTCTCCTCCACATTTACCCCTGAGAATCCCTAATCCCCTTTAATGCACAGTTCAAGAAATATGTCTTACATGAGACTTTTCCTGATCCTTCTAATCACTACAGAGTTTCTCTCTTGAAATGAGCTTATAGTTATTTTATAATTTGTAAAATTAAGTGTTCCTGTTTTACCCATGTTTCGCTCAATGGAAGCTCCATGAGAGCTTGTCTTTGTATCCCTGTCACATAATGCAATATCTGGCATATAATAAGAACTTAAAATCACTGAGTATGGAGTTACAGACCCTGTATTCAAGTCTTACCTTTTTTTGCTTGTTACCATTATGTCCTTGGGTAAGTAAAGTAACCTCTTTGGGACCCATAGTTTTTTCATTTTACAAATGAGGAAATTTAACTTGATGGAGGTCCCTTCTAACTCTAGATTCATGATTCTATGATCCTGTAATCCTATGATTGATTAATAGAAGTGAAATTCAAGATATATTGGTTGGTTATGTTGAGGTTGAGGTGTCAATAGCATATTCAAATGTTAGGGATGAATATCTGCATAAATATTTATATTATGCATGTATGTATATAAAATCTTAGTTGTATATTCATGTACGTGTACTTGTATGTGTGTATGTGTGTACCTAGGAAGTGTCATCTGAACAGAAGTATTAATTAGAAGTGTGGGACCTGAAAAGGTCACCAAAGGAAAGAGTATAGGAGAGACAAATAGTCCAGCCTTAAGCCTCAGGGAACATTCATACAGTGGTGAACATTCACACAGTGGTCCAAAGGAAGATGAGTCATACCTATTCTTCACAGCTCAGATTTATTCATCATTTTATAGTTGAACTACAGAAAGATATTTTTAAATTCATTAGAAGTCAAAGCATAGCAAAATAATGAATTTATTTGATCACCATTTTGAAATTGAAGTGTGCCCATAAGTTTCACAAAATTTGCAGATTATTTTATGAATGTTAAAACAAGAGATTCCACATATGCTGATCCAGATTACAGTAGTTAAATGTTCTGAAACTTCTTCTTAGAGTTAAGGTTGGTGGGTTCAATGGGATCAAGAACAATAATGAAGAATGGGACTAAAGAGGAGAGAAAATTACCAAAAAAGAGAAGGCCAATAACATCATACAATTAGGGGCAAGCCAAAACATTTTTTCCAGTAAAAGTGCAGATATTATTTAAGGCAAAGAAAAGCTCTAATCTAGTCTATAACAGAAGACATCATCATAACATATTAATTCGTGTTGCAGGATGTAGGAACAGAAAACCAGACGTTTAATTTCATTGCTGTCATTTATTGACCAAGTAAATGGTCAAAAACTCTGTAGGCCTCAGTTTCCACATCACCAAAATGGCTGCCACATTTTTTGAAGCCATTTGTTCTAACCCTGCTCTTACTGCCTGTGGCTCATTTTATGAGGAAATTCATTGAAAATGGGACAAAAAATTCACTGATAAAATGAGAAACAGGTGGCAAGGATAGAAGCTGGCAGGTATCTCTTTTTGGAGAGATTTATAGGGCAGTCTAGGATGGAAGACAGTATGGACATGGAATAGAGGATTTCCTAAATTTTCTGATAAAAAGACCAAAACTGAAAAGAAAGTGTGATCTTCAAATAATAGACTCAAGGCATGTGTAAAAAGATAAATGGAAAGGGGAAAAATGCTAGTCAAGAATATTAAATTGTATGCATCCCTATAAGAAAAAGTAATACTAGTAACTCTTGAGAATTGCATATAGGGATCCTAAATGTGTCTGTCTGCCTGATGATCTTAATTGAGAATTATTTTGGGGGGGTAGGGTTTATATTACTTGCACCTGGAAAAATCATGCTACGGCTTATTTTTGGGGAGATAGAGTGTGTCATAGGTCTTTGTGTCTCCTCATGTGGTATTATGTATCCTCTAATGCTTAGCCTTCTCCTAGTACAATCCTTTTTTTATATTTCTTTATTATTTTAACCCGTTCTTATATCTATAACCCCCTCTTTCAAAAATATACTCCTTTTATGTCTTGATAGAAATACCTTTCTCAAGGGTTGATTGATTGATAAGCAATATTGCCTCATAGTAACTGCCTAAGTACATTCCCTCTCTTCTGTCCCATTAGAAATACACTTCTAAAGAACTATAAATAGCATCAAATTATAATAAATTTATATCACTTTTTAAATTTAAAATATCCTCTATGGACATACAATCCATATGAGTTAAAGAATCATGGAAAGCAAAACCATTTCATAAATCATTCATACCCTTCCCTTCTATGTACATTCCTTTTTTTCTAGTAACTAAAATATCAAGTACAGCAAAATCGCTTCATTATCTATTTATGTCCAGTCCATCTAAATACTTTCTTCCTCTGTCCCTATGGTATTTCAACCCTTATTAACTAAAGTATTTGGTATAGTAATATCACTTCATGATTAAACTATGTACAGACACTCTTACGTACTCTGCCTTCCCCTGTCCCAATAGAAATACAATTTGGGTAATCAACATTGCTTCATGACTCATTTATACCTATATTCTCTAGGTACTATCCCTCCAACACTATATAACTCTCATTAGTTAAGTATTGACACTTTCTTGAACATCCTATACCCATACTCTCTCCCTAAGTGTGTTTCTTTTTAACTCTCCAAGAGAAATGCAATTCTCAAGAGTTACTAGTATTATCTTCTTTTGTAGGGATGCATACAATTTGATGTTCTTGACTAGCATTTTTTCCCCCTTTCCATTTACCTTTTTTTTTTTTTTTTTTTGCAAGGCAATAGGGTTAAGTTGCTTGCCCAAGGCCACACAGCTAGGTAATTATTAAGTGTCTGAGGTCAGATTTGAACTCAGGTACTCCTGACTCCAGGTCTGGTGCTCTATCCACTGTGCCACCTAGCCGCCCTTCCATTTACCTTTTTACATATGCCTTGAGTGTATTATTTGAAGATCACACTTTCTTTTCAGTTCTGGTCTTTTTATCAGAAAATTTTGGAAATCCTCTATTCCATTGAAAATTCATATTTTCCCCCTGAAAAATTATGCTTAATTGGTTGTAATTCTTGGTTTTAATACAAGGTTATTTGCCCTTTGGAATATCATATTTAAGGTCCTTCAATCCTTTACTGATAAGTCCAATGTAATTCTAATTGTGATTCTTTGATATTTAAATTCTTCTTTTTTTTGTCTGCTTGCAGTATTTTCCCCTTTAGCTGAAAATTCTGGAATTTGGTTGCAATATTTCTTGGAGTTTTTATTCTGGGATTTCTGTCTGGAGGCAATATGTGAATTCTTTTGAAGTGTCTTTTATCTTCTTGTTCTAGGATATTAGGGAAATTTTCCATGATAATTTTCTGAAAGACATTTTCCAGGCTCTTTTTTTGTTCAAGGCTTGGACTAATTTGTAAGTTATCTTTCCTGGATCTATTTTCCATTTGTTTTTCCTAAAAGTTGTTTTACAGTTTCTTCTATTTTTTCCAGTCTTTTGGTTTTATTTGATGGAATCTTGGTGTCTCATTAGTTTCCCATTGTCCAATTCTAAATTTTAGGATTTTATTTTCTTCAGTTAGCTTATGTGTTTCTTTTTCTAGTTGATTAATTTTAGTTTTATATATATTCTTTTTCCAGTTAGTCATTTTTACTTTTTTTTTTTTGCAAGGCAATGGGGTTAAGTGACTTGCCCAAGTCACACAGCTAGGAATTATTAAATATCTGAGGCTGGATTTGAACTCAGCTCCTCCTGACTCCAGGGTTGGTGCTCTATCCACAGAACAACTACCCTCCAATTTTTACTTTTAAAGGAGTTGATTTCTTCAGTCAATTTTTCATAATTCTGCATGGATCTCTTTTCTTTTTTCCATTTTCTTCTTCCTTTCTTCTTTGTTTTGTAAACCAAAGTTCTTCCATGAGGTTTTGGATTTGAGGTCAATTCATAAACTCCTTTGCAACTTCACATGTAGGCAATTTATCACTAATTTCTCCTTTAGAAATGGAATTTTTATTGCCTCTATCTGAATAGTAGCTCTCTGTGGTTAGCACTCTTTAAGATTTTTTTTACTCATTTTGAAAGTTGAACTCTACTCCTAGGGTACAGCGAGTATAGTCCCAAGTTTTATTGTGTTGAGGCCAGGAACTGGTCCCTGGCAATGCTGGCTAACTCCTAGGTCTTAGTTTGTTTGAAGCAGCACCCAGTCAATGATTAAAGGATAGATAAAGATTGAGGCAAAAGATGATCTAGTTTTTTTTTTGTACTTAAAGATTTTATTTATTTTGAGTTTTACAATTTCCCCCCCTAATCTTACTTCCCTCCCCCCACCCCCCACAGAAGGCAATTTGCCAGTCTTTACATTGTTTCCATGGTATACAAATAATCCAAATTGAATGAGATGAGAGAAATCATATCTTTAAGGAAGAAATATAAAGTATAAGAGATAGCAAGATCAGACAATAAGATATCAGTTTTTTTCCCCTAAATTAAAGTTAATAGTCCTTGGTCTTTGTCCAAACTCCACGGTTCTTTCTCTGGATACAGATGATATTCTCCATTGCAGACAGCCCCGAATTGTCCCTGATTATTGCACTGATGGAATGAGAGAGTACATCAAGGTTGATCATCATCCCCATGTTGCTGTTAGGGTGTACAGTGTTTTTCTGATTCTGCCCAAGAGGATCTAGTTTGCTTTCTCAAAAGAATCAATATGGGAGAGAAGATTCTCAAGGATTTTGACTAGAACAGAAACAATTGCTGTTTATACATAAATAATGAGCAAATGAGGTTTGGGCTAAAAACTATTATTGACCAATTAGTGAAAGCCAGAGTGATTTAGATTTATAATCAAAATCAAGAGGCTCCATTTGTATCCCAATGGGCCTTATCAAAACCAAGATTTTAAAGTTATATTTCAAGAAATCATAAATGATACCCTACATGAGAAAAGAGAGTTAATTGTCACAGTTGTGCCACAATTAATATAGAATAAATAAATAGTAAAGAAAAACTCTAACCCTCAAACCCTAAGATATCTTGAGAAGTATAAACAAACAAAATTTTTATTTCTAATGCAAATAAGTTCTAATTATATACATCAAGAAGATAGCTAGATAGCTAGATAGGAAGATAGGTAGATAGATATAGATAGATAGATAGATAGATAGATAGATAGAGAATAGAGTGGGGGGAAAAAGGATATTAGGTAGACAAGATGACTTTGGAGGAGGTGGTGACTTTTAGAGAGAAAACTGAGATAGCCATGAAATGAACATGACTCAGGTCCTTCTGGAAATAATGTTCTGAAATCATTTTTTGGAAATCATTCTTCCTCAAATTAAATTGGAGAATTACACAGAGATATTGAGCTGTCATATTTTGTCAGAAAACAGTGCTTTCCCATGCTCCTCCCATGAGCTTTCGCTACTTACTTCTGTACTCTTGAGTACAGGGCAAGATGAAAGGATTAGCTGATGGTCTGAGTAGAATGTGCCAACTTTAGAGCCATAGGGAAGGAAATGAAACTATCTTCCATGGAGTCAGTATTGATTCTTCTGCGATTTTCTCAACTCATTTTGTGTGGTACTAAGGAACTACAATAGGTAATGTTGCAACTGGAACATATAGCATAATGGAAATAGCATTCTCTATAAGATCCTGAGTAAATTATATTACCTTCCTATACCTTACTTTGATCATTCTTTAATGAGTGGGTTGGAAGGGATCTTTTCTAAGGTTCCTTCTGGTTCTAAATAGAGAAGCCTCTGTACCAACTGTAGCATATCATGCTACAGGAATAGGGGAAGTCCTCGTGCAGTTTGACAAAAAGATCTAGACAGAATAAAACCATAAGTTAAACAGTTAACTCTCTTAGTTGGCTCAAAAATAATCATATAAGTTCTCTTCAATAAACTCCATAGAAATTGCTGGGCTCTGTGATTTTTCAATTTTGACTATCTTGGGGAAAATGGAAGTAGAATTGTGAAGTTAAACAAAGTTCATTTTCTGAGTAATCTCTCCTCTTTCCTTGGAGCTCTCCCAGTGCTCTATAATTTCCCCCAACTGACTTAGATTCCCTACTTTCCCAGTCTCATTGGCATGTTCTTTTTTCCTTGATGTCAGAACTCTTCACGACTTTGTTTCCAAGGAGATGACAATGAATTAATCTGGATAATTTAACTCTATAAATTAAATTAATCTATATCAATATGTTACTCTATGCAGGTACAGTATGTTTTTACTGCATTTAAAATGAAAAGATCTCCAGAAAGCTCCAAAAAAGTGATTCCAATTCTGTAATTACAGCAGATTAGTGGATCAGAAATTTTAGGTTAGGATTTTTGACATCTTTCTAGTTACACCACAACTTAGCCTACAAAGCAGGACTCATATGTAAGGTGCAATTAGGTGGCACAGTGGAAGGCACAGTGGATAGCCCTGGAGTCAGGAGAACCTGAGTTCAAATCTGACCTCAGATACTTAGGAATTACCTAGCTGTGTGACCTTGGGCAAGTCACTTAACCCTATTACCTTGCAAGAATCAGGAAAAAAAAAGATTGAGGTAATAAGCTCCACAGGCATGGCAGAGAAATTCTTGGTCATAAGCACCTTTTATTTGTTTGTCATGCTAATATCATTGTACCATTGCTTGTTTTTTTCCACCCTCACAAAAACTCGACCCTGCTGAAATGACTCATAAATGACTGCTTTTTCAAATAAAGATAATGAAAAATCTTTTGGGGGACAAACCCTTCAAAGTAGGAGAGACAACAATTTTCCCTAGTGGATCATCATATAGCAGATGTTGATTAGGAGGAACCTGAAGCTATATAACCCACCAAAGACTGCAAATGAGTCATTTTATAAAGGAGATGTTTATATTCTTCTATGAAAGCTATGTCAGTAAAAGGTGACTCTCCTATCACAAATGATTTTCTTTTTCTTTTAAGGAAATTTATTATTAATTTAGTTTAAAAATTCATTCAAATTTTTTTGAGTTTCATATTCTTTCTTTCCCTCTTGTAAAGAGCAATCAATTGTAAAGGCAAGAAATATCATATCAGTTATACATGTGATATCATATTGAACATAATTCTACAAAATGGTGGATGGCTAAAATTTTCCCATATTCTCCTAATTTACATTCAAAATCACCTTTTAAGTCTAAATATATATATCCATTTTGACTCTGTCTTGGTATATGCTGTGAATTGTTGGACTATACTTTCTGCCAAATTACTTTCCAGGTTTCCCAATAGTTTTTTTCCATATAGGTAGTTTTTTGACCTTTGGATCCCCAAAATTTGGAATAGTTCTCAATCCATCTCAGTATAAGGCATTGACTGACTGTGAACCTTGTATACTTATGAAACTACAGATCTACACCAAATCTTCTACTGCATCTTGGACACTCTCTCTGGATCTCAGTTTACTCATCTGTAAAACAAAAAGGACAAAACTATCTATAATTTAAAGTCCATGGCTTTAACATACTCTAGTCTTTGCTCTTTCTGACTTAGGAGTTTAAGAGTTCAGAAATCTTTTGATAGTAGGTGACCCAGGTCTTAGTGTTGGAAAAATTTTGACTTTGATGTGTTTGTTAGAAAGAAAGCCGATCACATCCCTTGTCATGCTTCTTTTAGCATTGTTCTATTCTTATGAGAGAGAAATATTTCTATAGGTAATAAAAGTGGTAGCTTCATCTATTTTGCCTGGTCCTATATTAATTACATGATTATAATTTTATATTTGTGTTCCTTGGTCCTGGCTTAAGACACAGTTGCTTTCTGATTGATTAATAAAAATAGGTAAAGTGTATTACCTCTGAGTTCTGAGATTTAACTATGCCAGTTTCTCCACTCTAAAACCTGCAACACATTCCATGTCTTTCTGTACCAGAATGCCTGTGTCTTCTATAATATCCCTATCAAGTGGTCATCCAGCCTCCCCTTGAAGACCTCCAGTGATGGGAAATTCTGCTGCTTTTGCCACATCCTTCAGATTATCTTCTATCTAACTCTGATGATATCTTTTATGTAATTAGTTACAGAATGGATGTACCTCGAGGGCAGGGACATAATATCTTTGTCTTTTCTTTGAATCTCTGCCACTTAGAGATTTTGAAATTAAAAGCTTAATATTAACCGGTGATTGTTGACTGATTGATTCAGTCTAATTTCTGCATATATTTCTAAAACTTAAGATCCCATGCTTATTAAAGCAAAAATCAACTTTTATCTATATACCCTTTTCTCCTTTAGATGTAACACATCTCCTTGTCACTGAATAATCATCTATGCCTACAAAGGTGCCAGACCAACTTTGGGTGCATTCCTGTGCAAACCTCAATTGTCAGAATGATAGCTTCTGTATTATTTGTAATGACAAAATGGAATGTTGCTAAGAAGATAGTTTAACATATCCAGGCATACTTTGCTCTTTTTTTTTGTGAAGTGTCTTCAGTTACAAAAAAGATGCTTGTAAATTGGTGAAAGGTTTGTTCTACTGTCTATATCATAATGTTGCTCATAGAATATTTATAGAATTTTATGATTATAATTTTAGAGACAAAAAGGACCTAAAGGACCATTGTATCCAACACTCTGAGAGGTTCCATAGGCAGAAGAGGATCCAGGATTAGAGCCCAAATCCTCTGATTCCAATAGAATGTTCTTTCCATTGCAGGTTCCATTGAACTGTAATTTGTGCTATGCCCTTTCATGATTAGTAATGAGAATAATGATATTTGCTTGAATTCTAATGGAATTCTTTAACTTGTATAGTGAATAGAGTTTTAGGCATTGAGTCTGGGAGACCTTAGTTCAATTCTTGCCTCTATACTTATTCGCTAAAATTCAACTAATCTCTGAATCTTTCTTGGAATTTTTAATTCCTATGGTGACTGCCTCCCGGGGTTGTTAAGAGACCCAACTGTAATAGTGTCTGAAAATGCTTTGTAAATTGGGTAAAGTACTGTCTAAATATCCAACATTAAGATTATTCTCCTAGTTACTCAGGTTCTCAACCATAGTGCCATCTTTGACTCCTCACTCTCACTCACTATATGTATATTGAATCAATTGCCAAATTTTGTCTTTTATACCTTCACATTATCACTAGTATACAGGTTCCTCACACTCATGGCTACCCTCATTCAGACTGTCCTTTCTAGCCTGGACTATTGCAGTAGACTCTTAATTAGTATTCTTCAATTCTCAAGTCTCTTCATATTCATCAACCAAAGTAATTTTCTTAAAGTGTAGATCTGACCATATTACTGTGCTCTACCTGAACTCCAGCAATTTTCAATTATATTTCTGTTCAAGTATGAAGTCCTTTGTTTAGCATTGAAAGCTCTTTATATCCTGGTGTCTTCCTAGCTTCCCACACTCTGATCTAATCATACTAGTCTGCTTGATGCATCTCTCATCTCCATGACTTAGTAATATAGAACTTCATCCATGGTTGGAATATTGTCCCTATTCATCACTATCTCTTCCCTTAGTTTTTTTTAAGACTCAATTCAAATGGAACTTTTTACAAACCACCCAACTGATAAAACCTTCTTTAAATTGGTTACCTTCCAATTTTATGTTATTTCCCCATATTAGAATATAAACTTCTTGAGGGCACAAACTATTTAAAAGGTTTTGCTTTGTATCCTTTACAATGAATGAATTTTATGGAATATCTGGAATTAATAAATGCTAGATTGAATATGAACAATAGCTCACATTTACAGTATAAATTATTTTAAGGCTTATGAATTTTCTTTACAATAATTCCATAAGATACTCTGTTAATTGCCTACATAAATCTTATTATTCCTTTCTTAAATGAGAAGAGGAAGAGGGAATTCCTTCTTTTTTTCTCCATCATGTCTGGGGCTGTATTTGAACTCAGATCTTCCTGATTCCAAGTCTGGCACTCTATCCAATATGCAGCTTAACTGCTTCTCTGGTTTATCTTGTTTTTTCCCTTATTCATTCTTTCATTCATTCATTTATCAATTTATCTATTTTCCAATTAAATGCAAAGAAAGTTTTCAACAGTCACCGTTTTGCAAGTTTTTGAATTCCACACTTTTCTACCACTCTCCCATCTCACAACCTGCCATGATAGCAATCTATTATATGTTTTACTTTAAAATCATACTTAACATTTTTTCTTTATTAATCACTGTGAAGGAAGAAATAGAATGAAGGGAAAAAATGACATGAGAAGAAAAGAAAAACATAAAATAAGTGTAAAAAAGTGAATATATAGTATACTTTGTACCATATTCAGAATTCATAGCTTTTTTCTATGGATATAGATGGCATTTTCCTTAACAGATCTCTCAGGATTGTCCTTGGTCACTGAACTGCTGAGAGGAGTTGCATCAAATATAATCGATCATATTACAATATTACTGTTGGTGAGTATAATGTTCTCCTGATTTTGCTCATTTCATTCAGCATCAGTTCATGCAAATCTTTTCTGGTTTACCTTATTAATGGAAATAATCTGCTTCACCTACCTACTTTTACTGACATCTCATTTCCCAAGATGCTTTCTGTTTGTAGATGAAGATAGAAATACAAAGAATGAAGCAATTACAGCTCACAATAAACTTATTTTTTGTGGGGCTAGCCCTTAGTTTTTCTATCTTAAAAAATGAAAGGTTGGACTAGATGATCCCCAAGGTCTCTCTTAGTTCCAAATCTTTTGCTATCATCAACCCCCATCCATAACTGCCACAATACCCTAAACAATTACCCTGCATAACTCAAAATTTGTGTTCAGACTAATTCCTTTTACACAAAAAAGAAATAGACTTTAATTTGCTTTTCACTCATTTTTCTCAAGTCTACTGCATCTCTTTGTTAACAATAACATTGTTAAAATAATACTTAAAATAGTCACAGTTTCAATGATGTGAGATACAGCCACAGGTCTACTTGAATCAACTTGTATTATCTGTTCTTGAGACCTGATGATTAAATTTTCAGTGTGAGCCTTTACCCTTGGAAATCGGTGAATAGACCTATCAGCAAGGTATAGAAGATAGAGTGCTTGAACCTGTAGTCCTTGAACCTGAGTTCAAATTTGACCTCAGATATTTTTACTAGCTGTGTGATCCAGGACCAGTCATTTAACACTGTGTCATTTAGACAGGTACTGCCTCTAACCTTTGAGTAACTGGAGCTGCACAAAACAGCTAGAGAAAGGAGTTTCAAGACATAAACAGAAGTTTTATTAATTTCAGAGTGAGGAAAACAACTTTTGCAAATGGAAACCCCTCTTTCCCCACCCAAGAAGGAGAACTTATCTTGTTGAAGGAAAGGCAGAGTTAAATATACACTGGGCTGGACTATGACAAAATCAATTTTAGGACTTGAGCTACTGTTCTCACAGGCCAGTTCTTTTATTTTTTTTTAAATTTACATTTTTATTTATTTACACATTACTAAAATAGTCTTGTTGTAAGAGTAAACATAATCCCCCCTTCCCCACGAAAATAAAAAAAATGAGAAATCAAGTGAAAGAAAGAGAAAAAAATGTGGTTCAGTCTGTGTTCCAATACCATCAACTGGGGTGGATCACATTCTTTGTCATAAATCCATCAGAGAAGTTGCTTCCATATTTTTCTACAGTTGCTCTCCATCCATTCCTCCCCACTATCATTTATTATCTTCTCTTTCTCTTTTCACTCTTTCCCCTCTTCAAAAATGGGCTGTGGGGCAGCCAAGTGGCACAGTACCAGCCCTATGGCCAGGAGGGTCCAAGTCTATATCCCACCCCAGAGACCCAGCAGCCACCCAGCCTCTTGGTCCTGGACAGGCCACCCAATCCCACCATCTTGCAAAAAGTAAAAAAGAAAATGTGTTGTATCTGACTATCCTCTTCTATGATCTACCCTCTCCTCTATCACCTACATCCCCCTCCCCTCCCCCTGTCCCCTTTCTCTCATCCCCTTTTGCTCCTTTTTTCTTCTAGAATTCTATGCCCTATTAAGTATATATGTTGTTTCCTCTCTGAGCCATTTCTGATGAAAGTGAAGGCTCCTTCATTCCCTCTTGCTTTCCACCTCTCCAAACCATTGACACTTTTACATGAAATATCTTAGTCTATTCTACCTCTTCTTTCCCTTTGTCCCAGTACATTTCCTTTTCACGCATTGACTCCATTAAAAAAATGTTATATCATCAAATTTGACTCCCTCCTGTGCCTCTTCTATAAAAGCTCCTTCTAATTGCTCTAATAAATGAGAAGGTTCATATGAGTATTATCAATATCATCTTACTACACATCATCATTCAATCCCTCATAATTTACCACTTTCATTCACCCACTCTATACTTCACCTGAGTCCTATACTTGAAGGTCAAACTTTCTGCTCAGTTGTGGCCATTTCAACAGAAACATTTGAAATTTCTCTCTTTCACTGAAAGTCCATCTTTTCCCCTGGAAGAGGATGTTAAGTTTTGGTGGGTATTTTTTTTTTGGTTGCATTCCAAGCTCTTTTGCTTTCTGGAATATTATATTCCAAGCCCTACAAGCCCTTAATGTGGATGCTGCTAAATCCTGTGTAATCCTGACTTTAGCTCCCTGATATTTTAATTTTTCATTCTGGCTGTTTGTAATAATTCCCCATGTGTCAATTGGGGAATGGCTTGTTGTTTTGAAAAATTTGACTCAGTTCTCTGTATATTTGACTTGGGAGTTCTGGAACTTGGCTAGACTATTCCTGGGGGTTATTATTTTTTGATCTCTTTCCAGAGGAGATCAGTGAATTGTTTCAATTTCTATTTTACCCTCTGCTTCTAAGATATCAGGACTATTTTTCTATTCTTTAAAAATG